>NW_002060947.1:1327386-1502203 GCF_000150275.1 Trichoplax adhaerens
GGGTCATAAATAAAATAAGCTAGAGTACAGAAGTTGTTTGTTAAGTAGACACCATTTCAATAATTAACTACAGTATTGTTGGCTACAAGTTTCCAACTGCTACTGCGACAACATAACTAGCCATGCTAATGGTTGCTTGGACAGTAATGCATAGCTCTTGCTCAAAATCAGTAATGAGGTCGATTAATAGATTGTGTTAGCAGCCGACGGTATTTCAACTTTTTCATGGCAAAAGTAAAGTTATTCCTGCTATGTATTTTTTTTAGCATGGTACTATTTCGTTCTCCTTGACACGGTTACTTTAGCTTGATTGCAACCCTTACAAGACATGGAATATCCTCAACACACACGATTATTTAAGCTATCCGCTATCATATTGAAAATGCACTTGTTACTATCTATCCTACGATCATTTGCGATAGATTCGCTGCAAATGATTGACTTGCTGACTCCATAATTCATGGAAGAAATGCATGCCAAAAGGTAAATAATCCTTTATGTCTTCAACCGTTAATTACCCTACGCTTGGCACATTTCGACCAAGTACTTTCAACTTTATTCTATGTCGTCATAAACGTAAAAGTGATGGACCTCCTAGACCTTCCCAAGGGGTAAAAGCAATAATGCATTAATGGCAGCGTTCTACTTCACCATGTTGCTCTTCTGGCTAGTTTGCTTATACATGAAAATAAAGTCATCAAATATGAACTCGAAGGTTAAAGATAGAATAGTCCGAAAAATACTGCAGCTGGATGTTGCACTTTCTTCTTCTCGTATTATTGATTTCAATTTAGTTTACAAGTCGATTTTAGTAGCGACAGAATCAATCCAAAATGGCTCACTTTCTTCTGGTTGCAAATTAGTATTATTTTTTATGATTGACAAGTCCAACTTACTATTGGTAAAAGACAGTTAAAAGTCACGACAGAATCAATGCAAAAGAGCTTTACCAGGATGTCGCACTTTATTATGCTTACACTTGATTTGACAAGGAGATTTGAGACAGAGCATTATTTTACACATTAAGCATGACCAAGATTGAAAGGGAAAGTATTCTTACAAAATTTTAACTGCAGATCGTTGACTTGACCTACGAAAGAGAAAAACAAGCAACTTTACAATACCATAGGCCCAAACATGAACGATAAAATGATAAGCACCATTTTATTGATTCTCTTTCTGCCATCTAAACAGTTATTCTATTGAAATTGGATGTTGTGTCCATGTGGATGGTAGACAAATGTCAACTAGGCTAAGACATATTGTCAACATGGAATACTTTGAATAGCAAAATTAAACATGGCAGTAGTGCAAGCCTTGCGACGGATTGTTGACAGGTGATTCAAGTCTAAAAGATCAAAATAGGAGAAGTAGACAATGGTGATTAATTGAAAATCAATATCTAAATGATTCCTCTCTTCAATAAGTAAACAAGTTAACTACCGTACGTCGTTAGGACCATCTATGGATGATGCCTAATGTCCCAAGCAAGTCAATGCTTTTGGCAGCTTAATCCGATCGTGATTTGGGTATGGATGCTCAAATTTCTTGCATGTCGATCAGGATTTCGCCAGTATCCAACTGTAGCTTAAGATTGTGTTGATGGAACACGTTGCTAACTTTGAAAGGTGAAAAATTTCAACTAGTCAATCTCCATCAGCATGAATTAATTATCATGCACGAGAGAAGATTGTTGGAAGGAACAATAACAGACGCTAATCTGTCTTTAGACGCAAGTGATTGCAAATTTGATGGTGCAACAAGCCACCCTTTCTAATCAATCTTCATCGACATGAATCAATTAATTATCATGACGATAGGAGATTGTTAGAAGAAACAGCAACACCCACTAGTCAGTCTGTCTATAGACAAAAAACTGATGGCAAACTTGATTAAAATGTCAGCTAATTTCTAGCCAACCTATATCAACGTTATTTCCATCTTGCCATGACTATCCATTGAGCCCTTCCGCCAAAATGGGCTCTTGACGATGAGTGTAATAGAGATAGTTTGAGCCATTAATGTTGTAAATAGCGATTGCCCTTTCTACATTCAATTAGCCTCTTGACGATGAGTCTCATTGAGAAATTTTGAGCCATTAATGCTGTTGATTTCATTCTTGCTGTAAATAGCGATTGCCCTTTCTACATTCAATTAGCCTCTTGACGACGAGTCTATCTCCGAGATTTTGAGCCATTAACGCTGTTGATTCCATTCTTGCTGTAAATAGCGATAGTCCTTTCTACATTAATTAGCCTCTTGACGACGAGTCTATCTCCGAGATTTTGAGCTATTAACGGCGTTGATTTCAATCTTGCTGTAAACAGCGATTGCCCTTTCCACATGAAATAAGCCTCTTGACGACGAGTCTATCTCTGAGATTTTGAACCATGAACGCTGCTGATTTCAATCTTGCTGTAAATAGCGATTACCCCTTCCACCAGTAAAATAGGCTGTTGACAAGGAGTTTATTAGCTGGGGATTTTTTTGTCTTGTCGGCAAATGCAAGGTCAATGAATGTTATCCACTTTCCATTTACTCCATGGGAGTGATTCTCGACAATAGCAATTAAATAATAAGTTCATTTTGGAGATTGAAAATCGGCCAAATAATAAGCTCATTATCCCCATCCACTAAGTCAATGAGCACAGGCTTAAGGGAATCATGGTTGGATCCAGTTGATCGATTAGACTGCATGTTGTCGGCGTCAAGTTGTTGATGTACAGTAAGCTTAGCCCCTAGCACTAGCACTCTTCAAGGCAAGGCTGGCATCCCACCACTTCTCCACTGATTTCTCTTCAAACAACGATCCAATTCCCCTTGCATGATCAATCCAACGGATTGAGTTTGTTGAAGCTGCATTAAGTCTTTGCGCTACTTTCCATCGATCAATAGAATGGATTAAATCCATGTCATGTCGTCAATGCATGCTTTGAAGATGGATTAGAAGGTGAATGTAGCCCAGAGTCTATTCCGGATATCCATGTTGAAAAGGATCAAGGAGTGGGGGTAGTGTTGGACTATGCTGGCTTAATTACTGTTGAAAAGATGCTGTCAAAATAGGCCAATGAAATAAGGTGCCATTGGAATCCATCTTGTTGTAGACGGGATAACGTAAAGCATGAAAAGGAAGCAATCCCATTGGACAAGCTGTTGATCATTTACTGGAATGATTGGGAAAGGAGAATTTGCTCTTGCATTTTTTTTTCTTCAAGTGTAGAGAATTGAATTGAAATGGAGCCCCCCCCCCCCAAAAAACAAAATGATCCATTGATTAATCAGTACAAATAAAGTCAGAATGTCAATATTCTTATATGGCCAGATGGAGATTGAAAAGAGTGTAGGAGTTGAAAACATTTCCTTTTGTGGCGTAATGCCATGGTAGTTGATGGAAGCAAGCTGTTTCCATTCTCGTTTTAGCCATGTAGAATAGGGGTATGGGCATTTTGTACTAGCGATCAAGATCGAGGGCAAAATGAAAGTACCAAAATAGAAATAGAAGGAAAACAACAAGGTGTTGCAGACCATTTGCATAAGAAATAGAGAATGTATTTTTCAGCTTTATTCTCCATAGCCAAGTTGTCCTAGGCTGGCTTGATAACATGACGTTGAAAATGGAGTAAGGTTAGGCTTGAATGATTGCTATCTCTCTTGCCTAGAGAGGAATGGATCGGATGATGTCCGCTTGTTGACATGATTTTATACTCTACTTTTGGGGGCAGCCTAAAATGGCCAATGCCCTATTCCATTGTGATCGTTGGAAATTAGCTTGGTTAAAGGAGAAATGATGGTCAACGACAATGCTGTCCAGTCGAGAATGGCTGTGGAAATTCGGCTTTGATGTCCTCTATCTCCCTCTATCCTAAATGCAATCCAAGACGCTGTGATCGCTGGCAATGTCGCCATGCAAGGGGAAATTGATTTACTGACGACATTACTCTCTCCAATGGAGGATTGCCATCAACATAAGCTTACAACCATTCTCTTTCCATTGGAGGATTGCCATTGAAATGAGCCAACGACATTCTACTCTTGATAACCACTGTGCAATACCATTGAAATCAAGTTAAAATGACGATAGGGAACAGCGTCCATGAGGAGGAGGAAGATGATGTTGTTGTGTCGAGTTTTATTTGCTAATGATTGAAAGACAAAGCTGCAGTTCTAATTACCCCCATGATGACGACTATTGCCCATGCTGTGATAGCCAGTAGAAAGGCAATTAGGCAGCCAATGAGTAGTGGACTAGTATGCAAGCCATGTCCGCTACAACAAGCAAACAAAAACAAGTGCAAAAGATGGACAATATCACATTAGAAAGATGAAAGTGAATCAAAAGTAATTGAAAAAAGATTGATTGTCAATAAATTGCAAGACAAAAATTATCATAATAATACTTTACAGTCAATAAGAGACAAATAAATAATGCAAAGCGTTGAACAAGAGTAAGGACAAATGGACAACACTTGAGGGGGGGGAAGAAGGAGGAAAAAATAAATAATAATCATGTTGTATCATCTAATTAGGCTAATTTTCATTCTTGAAATTGCACCTACACAACTTGCTTGTCCATCATCTCGCTCCTTACCGATAGTATAAATGGTGCTGTAGTCTTGTCGATGCAAGGCCATTTTCTTTTTCTTTCAGTCTTTTTCCTTTTCTTTCTCTTTCCCCGATCGCAAAATCCAATTGCCAATTTTTTTTTCCATCCTCGTCCCTTTTCTACATGGTGTTGCCATTGAGTTTGGCCTGAGTGGGCTATCGTTGATTCTACTCTCTCTCTCTTCATCGTCTTGACCTGATTGCGCTATCGTTGATTCTACTCTCTCTCTTCATCGTCTTCTTCCTATCGACCCGGCTGGCAAAAAATTGAAAAGTTGCTCTCCATCCATCCATCACTGGAGATCGATTGCTATCCGTTATTTGCCTATCCATTCATTGCCAAGCAGAGGAGAAAATTGCTTTCTTCATTTTCTCGCTGCCTGTTTATTCTCCAACACCAACAGCTAGCCGATGGCGATTGTTGGATGATGATTCTTGTTGCGTCGTAGTTGATCTATTCTTGAAATAGCTTTGGCTGGGGTAGTGCGTCTCCACAGCAATAGTATTATTTCCTGATTGGCATTGGCTATATTGGTTCACTTGAATTATCCTCTTTGCTTTCATTTAGAGAGCAATAGCGCGGCATTGAAGTGCAAGTTGCGCCAAGCGTAGCAAAATTCTCTCTACCCTATTGCCTTAGCCGTGGCCAACAAGGCAAACTTGCATCGCTTAATTGATTTCATCAATCAAGCGGTTGATGAAGCAAGAGTCATCGTTTGAATCAATCTTGTTCAGCAAGACTAATCGTTTGAATCAATCTTGTTCAGCAAGACTAATCGTTTGAATCAATCTTGTTCAGAAAGACTAATCGTNTGAATCAATCTTGTTCAGCAAGACTAATCGTTTGAATCAATCTTGTTCAGCAAGAGTCATCGTTTGAATCAATCTTGTTCGGCAAGACTAATCGTTTGAATCAATCTTGTTCAGAAAGACTAATCGTTTGAATCAATCTTGTTCAGCAAGACTAATCGTTTGAATCAATCTTGTTCAGCAAGAGTCATCGTTTGAATCAATCTTGTTCGGCAAGACTAATCGTTTGAATCAATCTTGTTCAGAAAGACTAATCGTTTGAATCAATCTTGTTCAGCAAGACTAATCGTTTGAATCAATCTTGTTCAGAAAGACTAATCGTTTAAATCAATCTTGTTCAGAAAGAGTAGTCGTTTGAATCAATCTTATTCAGCAAGAGTAATCGTTTGAATCAATCTTGTTCAGCAAGAGTAATCGTTTGAATCAATCTTGTTCAGAAAGACTAATCCTTTAAGGAAATACGCTGGGGAAAGAGAGAGAGGGAGAGAGAGCTATTTCAACCTTGTCTAAACTCGTCTTTGCTCAGTGGATTGATCCATCGTCGTCTTGGTCAAGCAGCAAGCACTGATTTGGATCTTGGTTAAAATCGATCGATCAGTCCATTTCCATCATCCATCATGGCGCATTGCCAGCAACGCTCGCGTACGAGGAGGAAGAAAGCTTTCAACCAAGTCAAGGGTAAAGTACAAGTTATTTTACTCTCCATTCCTATCCTATCCGATGTATTGTCGTTGTTTTTTTTTTCTTGATGGCCTCATCTTTCCTTTCTTTTTTTCTTCTTTTATTCATCTTTCTCGATCATCCCCTAATTCTATTTCCACTTGAGCCTTGTCACATTTTGATGTCGAGTCTTGTGATCGTCAAGATCAATCGGGGACAGAACAAGGCTTTGAGGTTGTTTCTTTTTCGATTCTTTTTTGGGGGGGAGGAGGGGAAAAGGAAACAAGGCCAAAGCCATTTTGACTTGCAACAACAAAAGTGGAATAGAAACTTTGAATAGCCAGCCATATTTGTTTGCATACTTTGCATGGCCCAAAATAAGATGTTTACCCTTGGCTGTGTGTGTCTGATGGCTTACGGCATGATTGATGGAAAGAGTTGGATGGGGTTTTGTGGAGTCATTTTCCATGGGGATTTTGTGCTAGTTAGGACGATGGCTAATGTAGTTTGTATCCTTTTTGTACCTTGAATGAGATCGAAAGTGATGCCATCTTGTCGTTCTTTCTCCCCATTTTTGGTTCCATTACTTGCATCATCATTATTATTGGATGGTAGGGGGAAATGAAGGAATAGCCTGGCGTTGTTTCCATCTTGATTTCCAGTTCATCTATGGCATGGGTTTTGTAGACGCCATGTTGAATTACTTTCAAGCTGATTGAAGATAGTTTGTCGATTCTTTCCATTGCCTTTCTTGTATAATAGTCGATTGCGTTGGTCATGTACTAAGTTAGCCTCCATCATGGCCAATCGTATGTTGAACTTGTAGTCCTGGTTGGATATCCCTTCATTTACTACGCTATCATGGATTACTGCCATGACCCAAGAAGGACCTTGGAGAAGGACATTTGTCAACACCTTTGATTTACTCATGTCCAAAATCCACATGGTGCCCATGGTTGTGGATAAAGAAGGATTCAGTCTATTCAACATGATGTTGTTTGCCATGACTTTTCCTGTTGAAATATGATGCCTATCGAGGATTAATGCATTGCCTTAACGATTGTAGTATTGTCGATAGTTTACTTTGCCATCAGCGCTATTGAACTAGGGTTGACAAGAAAGTCAATTGCCTTGTGAATATGAAGAAATCTGTTGTAGACACTAAAGGAATTGGGCGTGGAGGGAGAACAAGACGACACTTGGCAAATATCCACAAACGACTGATGCAATAGTTTATTTGAACTATCAGGCTAGCCCTGATTGCTATCAAACATCCACTTGGCATTGGTAAAGTCTGCATATTGTCAATGGCATTGCAAGTTAATGAAGGAGATTGTTGGTTAAAGGATGCCATTAACCAACAATCTTGCTGTCATGACAATCATTCCACAAGACATTGATTTTGTGTTGACAGAGTCCAAATGCAGTTTTACGAATGAGCAAAGTGTTGGTATTACTCCTTCCATTTCCATGATTATCCCTGTTGGGCATCCATTTGCCACTGAGCACAGTACATGAATTTAGCATGAGCACAGGACATTGGTTTAGCATTGAGAACAGGACATTGGTTTAGCATGAGCACAGGACATAAATTTAGCATTGAGAATAGGACATGAATTGAATTAGCATTAAGAACAAGACATGAATTTTAGCATTGAGAAAATGGCGAACCAATGCAGTGTGTCCACTTTGGGCTGGAAGAAATAAATTGATGGTTGTTGTTATTTTTCTGCCATGAATGATGACTTATCGTCCAAGGCGATCGAGATTTCCCTCTCTGTTGAGAGAGGGAAGGAGGTAAAATACACAGTCCAAAGTTGGCAAATCAAAGGTACTGGCTAGACTTTGAATCTATCTGTCTCCTGTAGTCTACATGACATTGATTATTGTTGTACCCAGAGAGGAAAAAGTGCAAATTGATTTTGGATGGAATGAATGATTGCATCTGTCTTATGACCAACATCAACATGATATTGATTTTATGTTGGAGCGAAAATGGAGTAGAAAGTCGAGCTAGGCATAGACTCGATTGTATGTATAGTAGTAGAAAGGGTTCCCTTTGAGTTTATGTTGAATTAGAACGAAAATGGAGTATATTAGGCATAGACTCGATTGTATTTATGGTAGAAGAAAGGATTCCATCTTGTCGCTACACGATATTGGTTTGTGTTTCAATGAGAACTAAAATGGAGTATCCAGTCTAGCTCGGTATAGACTGGATTGTATTTATACTAGTAGAAAAGATTCCATCTCTCTCGTCACTACCGTCCAACACAATATTGAATTTGTGTTGAGAAAGAACAAGGAGAGTTTAAATGGAGTGCAAAGTCGAGGTACTGCTTGGACTTGAAAAAATGAATCAATCTCTCTCTCTCTTGACAATTTGTCCTTTAACGTTGAGAAAAAATGGCCAAACTTGCTACCACTACGAGATTGAAAAATGATTGAACAACAAGCTACCGCATAACTTTGCAAAGGTCCGAATAACTTTGCAAAGGTCCGAATAACTTTGCAAAGGTAAAACTACCAGTAAAAGAGATGCGACTACCACTAGGAGATTGAACAACAAGCTAGCGAATAACTTTGCAAAGGTAAAACTACCAGTAAAAGAGATGCGACTACCACTAGGAGATTGAACAACAAGCTAGCGAATAACTTTGCAAAGGTAAAACTACCAGTAAAAGAGATGCGACTACCACTAGGAGATTGAACAACAAGCTAGCGAATAACTTTGCAAAGGTAAAACTACCTGTAAAAGAGATGCGACTACCGCTAGGAGATTGAACAAGCTACCAATGAACTTGGCAAAGGTAAAACTACCACTAAAAGAGATGCAACTACCACTAGGAGATTGAATAAGCTACCAATGAACTTGGCAATGGTAAACTACCACGAGGAGATTGAAAAATGATTGAACAACAAGCTACCCATGAACTTTGCAAAGGTCCGAATAACCTTGCAAAGGTAAAATTACCACTAAAAGAAATGCAACTACCACTAGGAGATTGAAAAATGACTCAACAACAAGCTACACATGAATTTTGCCAATGCAAAACTATCAATAAAACACATGTAAGGAATGTGTCCATTGAAAGGGGACAAATCAACTTTGAAAAGCCCAAAACTGGGGCAGCTGCAATTCAAACTCGATCCAACCGATAGAGTGGCAATCAGTGATTGAAATCTTTTGCCAACAGTCCATTCATCCATGGATTGCAAAGGAAAATCATCAGAGTCATGGATACAGGAAGCCATCCATGTGTGGGGCAAAAGAAGAAAATGGCGACAGCAAAACGGATAGACTACTCATGACAAGGTGATGGAAGATAGTATCCATCTAATATTGAATAACTGCCAACAGTCCAGGGATCCATGCCATTGGCAATATGGCAGCCATTTGCCCATGGGATCCATCTTGAGGATAGTGCTTTGATCCAGTGTCCATGAGGAAAAGCCAAAAATACATCTTGAAGATGGCAAGCAGAATAGGTGGCGAATAACATCCACTTGGCTCACTTTGAAAGGGTATACAGCAGAATCTTGAGTTATTGCATGATAGGTGGCATCATTTTATTTCCAACCTGGTTGATATCCTTTCCTGTCTGTGGACAAGTTGAACACCTTGCTTTGATAGATATCCATCCATCTCCACAGCTTTGCTTACTGTCTTTTGCAGCAACGATGGCTTGCTGTTTATGGCGTCCTCTTCCCTTTGAATATCGTATAAGCTCGATTGGCAAAGGAAAGCACTTGTCCGTTTTCAACGTTGCTTCTCTTCATGTCAACGATGATCAACCTTAATGGAAGAGAGAGAGACAGTCATTGGCCTTACTAATACAACCAACATGAAGAGAAAATGGTCAAGTAGAGAGTAGGGACAAGGTTGATTTTCAAGCTTGAAAACCAATCTACATGGTCGACCTTTTCAACCTTGCGTTGATCCATTCTAAATGTCTCTCCTCCATCCTAACCCATGGACTAATGGACCAATGGTTCATAGCAATGGCCGACAAGACTGTCTTCGTCCAACGCTTGGATAAGGCATGGAGAGAATAAATTGTAAATGTCTCTCCTCCATCCTAACCCATGGACTAATGGACCAATGGTTAATAGCAATGGCCGACAAGACTGTCTTCGTCCAACGCTTGGATAAGGCATGGAGAGAATAAATGGCCTAGACATGATCGCAATGCCCTTGTACCCTAATTGATTTGCCCTTGTTGTATCTTGTTGTCGATTAAACAGAAAACAACTGCAATGCAATCAATCGCTTGAGCTCCATCCAGTTGGTTAGCCATTGGCAGCCAAGGAAGGCAAAACGATGATGGCAATCATCCACCATGATGATGGGCTGCATCCATTCCCTGCATGCAATACTTGTTGTCCCATGGCTACAATCCATTGCCTGCCATCGTCTTGATTGCATCTTTTGTCGCCATTTTCAGGGGTAGAAATGCAATCTTTTTCTATAGGCAGCATTGTTTTCTATGGGATTATTTCCTTCTCCTTTTACCTCTACCTTTCAAAGGATCATTTGTCTTGCATTTGCTGTTGTCCAGTTGCAATTGAATTTTTTTGTTCTCCATGTTGTACACAACATTTGGCTTATTATATAGGAGAATGATGGAATGATTATAGGGCAATGGGGGGGAAGAGAGATTGAACAAAAAATAATAACAAGGGCAGAAACAAATCAATCGACTCTAAGCCAAGGATTGATTTTGCAATAGAATGGATAGATATAATCAGAGTCTTGTTGCTATTCTATCCTTGTTGATGGCTTGCATCAATGGACGATTGATCCATTGATGTTGAACAATTTTTCCTCTACTTGTACTGGTTCTTTTGAATCTTGATTTTCCGACATTTTCTTCTTCAAGAAATTCATCTCCCGATATTGTCTCCTATCATTGATTGCCATCAGTCTTGCTTACGAGACCACTGGCCACTTTCTTTTGAGCCTTGATTTTCCGACATTTTCTTTTCAAGAAATTCATCTGCCGATATTGTCTTCTATCATTGATTACCATCAGTCTTGTTGAAAAGACCACTGGCTATCTTGAGCCGACATTTTCTTTTCAAGAAATTCATCTCACGATATTGTCCTATATCATCCAATATTGCCAACAGTCTTGTTGAAAAGACCACTGGCGATCTTGAGTCTTGATTTTCCGATATTTTCTTTTTAAGAAATTCGTCTCACGATATTGTCCTATATCATCCATTGCCAACAGTCTTGTTGAAAAGACCACTGGCTATCTTGAGTCTTGATTTTCCGACATTTTCTTTTTCAAGAAATTCATTGCCATCAGTCTTGTTTACAAGACCACATCATCATTGAAACGTTGCCAACAGTCTTGTTGAAAATATCTTGAAACATCATCATTTTAACGCCGCCAACGCCATTGCCGACAATCTTGTTGACAACATTATTCATCTTGTTATTATTCCATAGTTGCCAATTGCATTTCCTAAGGCCTTGTTGGCAACAATTATATTCAATCGTTGACAGCCAATTGCATTTCCTACGATCTTGTTGACACCATCACCTGAAATTGAATAGCGACCTAGTCCTTTTGCCTACGCTCTTCTTCATCATCATTTAAGTGATTGGATGCGCCATTTTAAATCATCTCCTTGACGCTATTGCAATCTTTCATCCTTGCCAATGTGCTAACATCCATTGGTAGTAGGGGCAATTTCTCCGCTTGCATCAACCAATTGCCACTCCATTTCAGAGAGTCTTGTTCACAACAGCATCATTTATTGAATCACTTGTAATGCCTTGCAATCAATTAACAAGAAGAAAATGGATTTGATCCTTGATTTGACACTATTCCTATTGCATTCTTGACTATGTGCTCAAATCGATTGATCCATTTCTATCTTACAAGAAAGACAATTTTACCCCTGGCTTAGACAGTCGGAGCAGCAATTTGCAAGCCTTTTCACTTTTCAAATTGCCATCATTAATAGTCTAATATCAACCATTGAAAAACGCCTGCCATTGATTGTTGTGCCCATCATGAGCCAAAGAGAAAAGTAGTTCAATTCAATCCATTCTCCATACGACAAGGAAGATAGCCCTTTTGAGTCTCGACACTCTTCATTTTTTTGTACTCTTTATTCAAACTTGCTATCCTGTGGATTACTACGAGTCAATGAATAGGATTACTAACCATTGGATTAATGAAACATCTTTACTTTGTATAGTGAAATCATACCTAACCAATAATCCTGAAACCTTTGAAGAATTAGTCTTGGAATTGGCTAGCCCTCAACAACTGGAAAATTGGTTGAAAAGGAAAGGGAAAACAGTAACCAAATCAGGTAAGTTTTCATCCATTGCCATCATCAATTCATCAACTAGCTAAATAACCTTGCTCCGACCACCAGTGTGGAAAAAATGCAATCACTATTCTACCTAGACTGAAATTCTTTTACTGCCATTTTCTTTCAAGCTCAATCACGTTCAAAGTAGAATACCTCAACTAAAATCCTTCTACTGTTAATTTCTTTCAAGCTCAATCACGTTCAAAGTAGAATACCTCAACTAAAATCCTTCTACTGTTAATTTCTTTCAAGCTCAACCATGTTCAAAGTAGAATATCTTACACTGTAGTGCATCATTTTTGCAACAATTTTAGGCGCTTTTACAAGCAATCATCGTATAGAAAATAGCAAATTGACTTTCTCTGCAGTGGATCATTTTCTTCCATATTTTTCAATTCTGACTCCATTATTGTAGACGCGGTTACGCCATTTTCGACACGTTTTGATTGATTTCTACTTTAGCTTAGTCGGATCGTTTTTTTCTACCTAATCTTGACCATCTTTCTGCCCTACTGCGTACTCGATCATCGCCATGGACTACTGCAAATCTTGCCGGGGAAGATTTAAAGTAGTCCATGTCATTGCGTTAAAGATCTGCCGCTACAGTTGATGATTTTTAACCTTTTTCTACCTCACTGCAGACTCGATCATAGCCTTGGACTAGGACTACTGGAAATCTTCCCCCAGAAGATTTCCAGTAGTCCATGTCATTGCGTTAAAGATCTGCCACTACAGTCGATGATTTTCAACCTTTTTCTACCCCACTGCAGACTCGATCATAGCCTTGGACTAGGACTACTGGAAATCTTCCCCGAGAAGATTTCCAGTAGTCCATGTCATTGCGTCAAAGATCTGCCACTACAGTCGATGATTTTCAACCTTTTTCTACCCCACTGCAGACTCGATCATAGCCTTGGACTAGGATTACTGTAAATCTTCTCTGCAAATTTTCCCCGAGAAGATTTCCAGTAAGTAGTCCATGTCGTAACGTCAAAGATCTGCCGCTACAGTCGATGATTTTCAACCTTTTTCTACCCCACTACAGACTCGATCATAGCCTTGGACTAGGACTACTGTAAATCTTCCCCCAGAACATTTCCAGTAGTCCATGTCATTGCGTTAAAGATCTGCCACTACAGTCGATGATTTTCAATCTTTTTTTACCCCACTGCAGACTCGATCATAGCCTTGGACTAGGATTACTGCAAATCTTGCCGGGGAAGATTTAAAGTAGTCCATGTCATTGCGTCAAAGATCTGCCGCTACAGTCGATGATTTTCAACCTTTTTTTACCCCACTGCAGACTCGATCATAGCCTTGGACTAGGATTACTGTAAATCTTCCCCCAGAAGATTTCCAGTAGTCCATGTCATTGCGTTAAAGATCTGCCACTACAGTCGATGATTTTCAACATTTTTTTACCCCACTACAGACTCGATCATAGCGTCCAAGATGGAACACTACAGACTACAGTAGATGATTGCAACTTGTTTGCTATCTCAACTTTGCCAATAGCAGTCTCGATAATAGCAAAACAGTTGTAACTGCAAGTTGTAGTTTACTAGTCCAATTTCATTTTCATTCTGTACTATAGTAGCACCCTCTCTGTTGATACGTATTCTCCAAGAAGTAGTTCAAGAGCGAGCGATTGGATTAATCTGTAAAATAAAAAGAATGAAAAGACTACTCTAGCGGCATGGAATTTCTTTCCACAGCACTCCCAATAGCAATTGCAGATACGGCACATGAAACTTTGCAATAATTCCTTTCAAGACCACCACCAGATCTAAATAGAATCCTTTCGTTTTCTGCTTTTTTATCTTCCAAATAGAATCCTTTCGTTTTCTGCTTTATCATCCAAATAGAATCCTTTCGTTTTCTGCTTTATCATCCTAATAGAATCCTTTCGTTTCCTGTTTTTTTATCATCCAATCATTTTCAATTCAAATCACCATCTTAATCAAAGTGCAAGCTAATGCATCAATGATGGATCAACACACAATAATATAAAAATAATTGGTTTTTTGATTAATTGCATGTAAGGATAATCTACCCTCTGGTGGAAAGGCATAATCTTTCATGACATTTGTTAATCACTTAGTGTATGTGTTTTTTTTTTATGTTTTTTAATCGCCGGATCACTCTCCTACATTGCTTATGATACTCTCCATCATCAAGCAAAGTATTGATTATTATTTTTTTTCTTTTCCTTTTTGATTGATCCTTTTAATTGATTCAATGGTCATCAAGCTCGATAGCCTACAACAAATAAGATTAATTTTTATTTTCCCTTTTCCCCCCCCCCATTGCTGCATATACTAGTACAGAGACTAGTTTTTGAGGATACGAGGGGGAAAAAGAAAAACAAAAATGTCCACATCAGAAAGAGATGATCGCTTTTCGTCCATGTTATCCATCATGGTAGCCATTTTTTCTTTTT
The DNA here is from genome assembly GCF_000150275.1 of Trichoplax adhaerens. Lineage (NCBI taxonomy): Eukaryota > Metazoa > Placozoa > Uniplacotomia > Trichoplacea > Trichoplacidae > Trichoplax > Trichoplax adhaerens. The sequence goes on from NW_002060947.1 coordinate 1,342,232, forward strand.
CTTTGTATGGAACAGATGTAAAAATGAAGTAATTAAGTGGAACAGAGAGAAGGAGGAAGTAGGCATGATAATAGTTGTATAATTACATCAATCGATCGCCATATCGAATTAATTATCTCAACAAGATGAATTCAAACAGAAACATATGGCACATTCTTTAATTGCTATGCCTATTACATTCGATCTTAGTTTGACGTCAAACTTGCTCATTGAAAGGCAACTAAAACTATAAATTGCATCCATATTGAACAAAATCACCAAGTTGCCATGGCAATGATTGCCCATCTTTCTTTTTTTCTTTCTCCATCTTGATATTTACGTCACTAATCAATGGATTCTTGATTCCTTTTTAGCAACATTCGACAAACTAACCAGCAATGATAATGATATGGTAAGTCTTGTAGGAGTAGTAGCCATTATTAGACTAGGACAAGAATAATCGAAAAATGACTTAGTTAAAATATATGGCAAAGAATCCATCATGCCTATGTGACACTAATCTGACTTGTTCTTCCTCATCCAATTGAAAGAAAATAAGGATTGCATTGATTTTTGATCATTAATGTTGACTTTGTATCAATGATAGGTGACAAGAAATAATCTAAAAAGACTACCTGGTACAGCAGATGGCCTTCTCCACAATAATGAATCCTATTTAACCAATAACAATATCGGCAACAGTAGTAGTAGTAGTAGTAGTAGCAACACTACTAGTAGAGTGCTTGTTGCTAAATATGATCATCATTTACACGAAAAGAAAGAAGCATCCAATAATAAAGGAAGCCACTTAAACAATTTTCAACTGATGAAAGTTTTAAATAACAGTATAAGCTCTGATGCTGATCAAAGTAGGATTCTCTATGATATGGCTAAGCACATTGCTGCCAGTAAGCACTTGTTCAATTCAATCATAACATTTTAAGTCCATTTCAAATAGAATGAATCCAAAGAATTGAACTTTTTCTTTGTTTATTTCCTATAGCTGTTTCTGCTGACCATTATTCACTCTACACCGTCAACGAAAATGGCAAGGTAAGAAATAATAATATTGAATCAGCCATTATTGCATATACATTGATTGATAGTCAAGGCGCTTCTCCACTTTATACCCACCTTACTTTCTACGGTAGTAGATAAACTCGTACATTATGATACGGGTTAAAAAGTGCACTACTTAAACAAATCGTTAAGCCAATGATGAACAGATTTCTTAAATCAACATAGAGTCTATCTTTATTACATCAATTACAAGAATTAATTATTATTATCTTCAACGCCAATACTAATATTGAACAAAATGACATTGTTATTAATATTTGAATATCAAAATGTGGATCAATTTAGTCCATTTCTTTATATCAGCCGGACCGTAAAGAGTAAGTAATATATAAAACGTGACTATTTTAAAAATGATCAAACGTGTTAAATAAAAAATACCTCGACATTTCAAGAATAAATTGAAACAATTTCCAATAACTGCATTTTCAACCCAACCCAATACAACTACTTACTATAGTATCTATTGACTAATAAATATATACCCATCATCATCTCAATTTATATTTTACTAGTAATGCCGCTATCACTAGTATACCCATCGAAATTGGATCAACTATGGTCGCTTATGTAGCTAAAACAAAAACTTGCTTGAATTTGCGCCCTGAGCAAATTCTCTTGGTAATAAATTATATCATCATAACGATCATGATTAGTAATAATGATAGTATAGACATAGGTATCATAAATTGCTTCATTTATCATTTTAACAGGACGATCGTTTCCCAAAAGGAATCAGCTATGAAGGTAATAAAGAATAATAGATTCATAAAATGTTTGTTTAGCTTATCGACCAAATTTTTAATCGACAATCATGCCATGATAGCCAATCATAATAACTATAATGATACTGCATCACTATATCGATACTATTTATTCAAAATTCTCTATCTCAATTTCTATTTGATATAGCTGTTTCAGTGGATTCAATAATATGTCAGCCAATCGTACTTCCTGACACTGCTCTAGTTGGTAAGATAGATATTCACATCAATTTATTACCTATTTCTTCTTCCATCGATAAACAATTTTTCATCCTGATCTCCTAAAATGAAGGACAAACTCTATCTTGAATCTAGTTAGGACATAAACACATTGATTTATCAGCATTAAATTAATATAATCACTCTCTCATTTTATTTTTAGGCGTTTTAGTACTTATTAAGACTGTGGGTAGTAAATCTCGATTTAGCAGCAACGATGAAGAGGTACTAACTAACTATAATATATCATTAGTATCTAGATCATACAATACAAAAATTGGTTTCTTTACGAACTTATTTTAGTAACGAGCTCTTGATAAAATACAATTAAGCCATGCAATTCAAAATCTTCACACATTACATTTTCAATTAGATTGTTGGAACTTTCTTACAATGGGGATCTCTAGCGCTATGCTCTACAAAGGTAACAAACAACTGCAAGTATTTAATGCCAAATTTTTAACTATACTCACAGATTACTAAAAAAAATAGTTACTTTGCATTTGTAAATCAATTACCTAATCCTTATACACAAATATACCATATGTATTATTCATTTTTTGACAATAAATACTTTTATTTCCAATTGCTGCTCCTACAGATGATGAAAGCCGTTGATCGCCAACGACAACTACAAAATGTTTTGTTTTCCGTTTCTCAGTATGTCAATGGCCGATAGTAACTAAGAATTACTTTCTGATAATAAGCTATCCTCTAATATTAGGATGTATTATACTCTGGAGTGTATGTTATTGAAATAGTAATTTAAATTAGATGAAATATTTATGCTTAAATTAAATAAGATGTTATGTTTCAATTTTACTTATGATTTCGCTTTAATTTTACTAGATCAATCTTCAATGAAGTTACAAAAAGAAACACCCTTCTCGAGATTATTATGGTATGATATCATTTCAGATATAGATTATTATTTCAATTCTGATGTTATGCTGATAAATTGATAACACTAAAATCTATACCTGTAGGTCTCCGCCAAAAAATTACTAAATGCTGATCGATGTGCTCTGTTTTTGGTTGATAACGAAAATCAAGAACTCTACGCTGATTTATTCGATGAAAGTGAACCATTTGGCGATATTAAGATAGTGCCCAAGGAAAAGGATATCAGGTACACTTCTTAAAATCATGTTTATTTTTTTCGCAATGATTTCAGCTAATCAATTTCATTATTCAATATCGTCACAATAGATTTTCAGTCAAAAAAGGCATTGCAGGACATGTTGTAACACATGGACAGATGCTTAATGTATCAGATGCTTATAAAGATTCAAGATTCAATCGGTATACAGTATACAAATATAAATTAATGAAAAAAAACAAAAAACAATTAATTTAGGATTTATTATTATTACGTCAAATTTTTCCATTGCTCTCGCAATAAAAATAAAAATGACCTTTAATTTATACTCTCAATATTCAGAGATATTGATATAAAGACTGGCTATACAACTCGATCCATTTTGTGCATGCCAATCATGAATAAAGGCCGGTTCGTCTATTAATTTTAATGCAATTATTATTGTCTCTGCATTGTTAAGACAAGTGAAATATCTGCTGTAGAAACTGCCTAATCTAATCTAACTATAATTATTGATCGTGCGCTTATAAAAACTAATATTCTTGATGTAAGATTTTAATAAAAACCCAATTTCATTTATCTCTTTAGCTGTATAGGTGCTATTCAAATGTTGAATAAAATCAATGGGGATTTTACGAAAGAAGGTGATTAAGTTTTCGTATTACTATTGATTTAGAGTTCAATTTTCCCCTTTCTTCTCTGACAATAATTTTACTTCACTTATTGATGTAAAATAACAATGATGACATTATACCCTTTCTAGATGAAGACGCATTTAGGATATTTACAGTTTATTGCAACTTGGCACTCCATACATCCGAGGTAACTTGAAATACTCATAATATAAATAAAAAATAACATTTCTTTTAACCACTGGGCTATTTCTTAAATAATTAATCCAAATTTATGAATAGATAGCAGATACGCAATATGATGCCTTTACATATGCGCTAAAATTATTCTACTATTGTAATTTCAGATCTATGTACAACTGCGCAAATCAGAGAGCAAAAGGAAAGTTGCCCTCGATTCCTACTTTTATCATAGCAGTTGTACAAATGAAGAAATGGAAGATGTTATTGCTTCCCCATATTTACAGTCAGAATTAATACCTACTCGCATAGAATCGTAAGTTAAAATTCAATTTTAGTACAATAGCAATTATTCTAATAACGTAAAGTCTAATAGAGAGATGTGATAAATTATTGTTGGCATATCGACATCGAGCACTTAAGCATGAATAAATTTGATCTTTCATGAACAGCATCAATTTTACTGCTGACGATGCAAGTGCCGAATATACAGATCCGAATATATTGCCCCGACTCTTCTTGCATATGTTTAGGGAATTATTTGGAACAACTGGGTATACCAAATATCAAAAAGATCGAATAATAATTTGTTTTGATATACAAATTTAAAAAATTTTTTATTAATTCGTTAAATATCCACTTCATTTCCTTTAGATTCGATGTGTTCGATTTATGTCGATTCACCTTGACCTGTCGTAAAAATTATCGCCGAGTACCATACCATAACTGGTATCATGCCTTCAATGTAACGCATAGCATGTATTACATAATCAAGAACAGCCCTGGCATGTTTGATCGTCTAGAGGTAGGATCCATTTCCATAAGCTTCAAAATTATCACAAAGTTTTTTTGTAATGCCCGGATGATAGCATGAATAAATCCAACATTGACTAGATATTATGCAACTTTTTTACTGCTTATTTTGGTTAATATTGATTATTTTGTAATTACTAAAAGAAAAAATAATTTCTTATTCCTTTTATTAGTGTTTGGCAATGTTTATTGGGTGTTTATGTCACGATTTAGACCATCGGGGAACAAATAATGCTTTCCAGGTCAAGTCAGAAAACCCCTTAGCTGATTTGTATTCAACCTCAGTACTGGAACAACACCATTTCAATATGACAGTGATGATACTGCAGGTAAAAATAGTTGTCCTGGTTCATACAATAGCATAATATTATATTTGAATCTTTACTCTGATTATTAGTAAAAATGTATGTTTCAAAATTTGCAACAAAAATGATCATGATAAAAAATTTCATTTCTATCAATTATTAACTATCATTGCTTCTTCGCATATACTAGCGTGATGGACACACCATCTTATCGAGCTTATCAAAAGAAGATCACGAAATAGTAAGTTCATATACAAAATAATACTTTGACCCACATACTCATATATTATTCTAAGATTACAATTCTATAAATATAATATCGATAAAAAAAATTACTTATCGCTTCCAAGTTGATCATACTGTTATAAATAGAATTGAATTTGAATAGATCAGGCCAAAAACTTATTACCAACTTCAACTTATTTTCTAGGTTATGAATTATATCCATGACGCAATTATCGCTACCGATTTAGCTCTCTACTTTGGCAATCGATCAACTTTACAAAAGCTTGTAGACAACAAAGAGTTCGACTGGAACATCCAACGCCATAGGTTAGACAATCTTAATACAGTATCTATATTTTCTAAATTCTACAACTTTAGTAAAGTTATAAATTAATATGATCTTAGATCCCGAGTTCGAGGATTAGCAATGACTGCATGCGATCTTATTGCCGTTGCAAAGCCATGGAAATACCAATTTGAAACTGTCAAGCAAATTTTTGCCGAATTTTACGATCAGGTATTGATTCTTATGCATGTCTTTGCTTTAATAACAATCAACATAAAATCTAAACTTGGATATTATTAATGGCTTTCAATTACGCCAAATAGGGTGATGTAGAAAAGAGATTAGGTATAGCACCAGTTCCTATGATGGATAGAGATAAGGAATCGGAATTACCAGCTAATCAGGTAACTTAACTTTAATGTGATAGTAATGAAATATCTTATTTTTTAAAGCTACTTTTTAATCTCAATCATCGCGACTTTTTTATGATACTGAAATTTAATAATTAGGTCGGCTTTATAAATGGAATCTGTTTACCATGCTACGAGTTGTTAGCATACCTACTACCCAACACTCAGGCAATGGTAGATAATATTATGTAAGTACTATATTTTATGGTCATCGACAGATTGAATCTTGTCATCATGTGTAGAATGACGATTAATAATTTCTTGATTTTTAAAGGATCAATCTCCAGCAATGGCAACGTCTATCTGACGAGCAAGATCAAATTGGAAAGGACGCTAAAGTAGTGAATTTATCCAATTAACAGAATTTCATTATAAGATAAAATGAAATTGCCTATCCTATATCAATTGATGGTTGGGGACAAACAAACAGCAAGCAAATGCAAGCATGCGAATAAACATTTGAATATACAATAATCATGCTATAAATGCATAGATTATGGTAAAGTGATACCATACGTTATTAACGTAATTGCATGCCATACATTTTATATGAAACTTTTGACAACTTTACCAATTCATTTGGTAACAAAATTTGCTTGCAATGTTCTTGTTTCTAATTTCCTTTTTAACAAAATATATTTAAATGAAATTTCGTATAAGTTAATTATTTCCTGTGCGATAAAATCACAGGTATATCTAATAACTTAAGTCATTCATTGCATTTATTCATTTTATTACGAAGATAATGTAGTAGTGTATAAAAGAATAGCTAAAATGATACTAAAATAGCGTTAGAGTGAATTCAAATACGGTAAATTTATTATTTATATTACATTTTATTGGTCGGATAAAATGTTATAAAGAGAGACGTAGAGCGTTATCACGTGCAGAAATCTTAAGCTAAAACACGAGTTATTAAGTAATTTGTTATTAATTCATCTTTATTGAAGCGATTCATTGACGTGGCAGTTTAATTTTATCTTTTATTTTCCGTAAGATGCCATGGATTTTATTGCTAGTTAATTTATTTCAACCTATTATTTGCCAATTTAATTTACAAATCCTCAACAACTTTTATTAACGTTACAAGTATTCCAAGGTAAATTAAGTGAAAATTATAGCATAAATTGAATGAGATGATAAATTACGTGGGAACGACTATAAAATCGATATCATCTTGACAATCGGTCACTTCAAGTTGCAATAATCGTTATTTTATGGAGGATAATAAGAAAGATTATTATTTATCATTTCATTTTCCATTTGCATTGCTAACTCAACAATTTTCACTTGCAAGAATTTTAATTGTAAGAAAATGAAAGCATTTAGTTCATTACATATCTTTAATATGGAACATAACCTATTTCAATTTTACTATTATATCATTAATTCATTCATTCATTACTTATTTGAATAGTTGAAATTGTAGGCAATGTATGTTATGATTTGATTTTATACGTTTTATGCATTAATCGCGTTAGCTTTTGTTGAGCAAATTTTCAACTTGGATTGTTTTTGCGCTTATTTGTTTACATATTCCTTGGATATTACATTGCATTTTTTATTTCAAGAAAGAAATGTTAGAATTACCATGAAGTTGACTTGTATTAGATTTTTCATAACAGATGAAAGTTTGATTATTCTATTATTCCATAAGATTAAAATCTAGGACTTAATTAATTGATTAAACCGTCAAGTATATAATCAAATTTATCGCCAACGTTCGGTGAACGTTGTGCATCAAATAATGATTATCAATAGGTATCGTCATGATACAAGATTAGTATTTCATTTTTCGATTAACTGACAAGCAGTCCACTTAGTCTGCTCCATTTGCAATATATTAATATATATAAATAAAGCACAAAATTCAATTTGCTTTGACTCGAATCATTTTGGTTAATGATATGCCGCTCATGTCATGATCTCCATCAAGTAGTGAGCTTATTAAAATAACAAGCGTAATCGAATTATCACTATCGTTTAATTTCAACATTAGTTAACTTTAACTTTATTAATCCAGTGATTAAATTATACATTATGTTTATTCGATTAGTAACTATTTCATTGTATACATGCTACTCTAGGTCAGTCCTTCCAGCTGATTAATTATATAAACATTAGTCAGGCGGTTCGAAATAAAATAAATTTCCAATATTAAATCTCAATTATGCCGCTAAGCTCCAAAAATATTGGACTCTTTAATAGGCAGTTAATTGCTATGGAGAAACACTACATAGATAAATCATAACTGCTGTGTCAAGCCTAGCATAACCTCCTATTATACTGATTGAAAAATTTGAAATAACACTGCAATGATGAATCAATTTTTTAGACTAATGTAAAGTTCATTCAAAAGCCCTTAGTTTACCAGAAAATTCAAATATAATGAATGAACTTTTAGATGACGGGTTCAACGGATTTTGAAAGTCTAAATCAGTTTAGCTATATCAGTCATTCCAACTTTACCAATTCAGTGATAATAGTGCATCCAAACTCTATTCGTTTTCATTTTAAATACAGTCTAATCCATTCAATTCACAGCTTTGTTATTCTAACTACTCATACCCGTATGACAGTGTGCTTTCAATACATTCAAACAAGAACTCGTATTTCTTGTTCAACTTTGTTAATGACATCGACCTTAATTCATCTGGCAATACCAAAGACTTTCTACCTTCAATTATCTATCTACGATTTCTATTTCCGTCAATATCATCCAAAAATAAAGACTAGTAAACACAATCTTACAATCAATCGTTTAACTTGTACTGTTTTCATAAATCTTACCATTACTATCTTAAGCTAATTTAGAGACTACGTAACTGCCATCACACCAAGGTTACAGTTAATTAAAGAGATCGTCAGTACCGCTAAGATCTAATATAATTATTGGCCGAAGACATGATATTCTATCCACTGAAATAGGAAAATAATTTATGATTCATATCCTTGTCACGGCAATCTGCTGCGGTGACATACATACTATAAAATTTATAGTATAAATACGGTAGACCAGACATGGATAAAATTCCTTCCTACAATAGCCTTCAGTACTACTATGAGTAAATAATAATAAATGGTATCTAAAAGAGACCGATAATACTGCTACTGTAGTCCTACGTCATCATATGAGTATACCCTTAACATAATAATGGCGAAAAGATTTTCTTCCTAGCTCTATTGGCACGGTAGCTCAGACAGATAAAATAAATTGTTTATTAGTCAACATCTGCAGTTTACAAGAATCACCTAGCGGTGGTGTATACTTTTGGCTGTTCATTGCTCGATATCCTGTACTTCTATATAGAATTATAGAGAGTAGACATTGCATAGTAGATTTACTGTGCATATCGCAAAACTTCACTTTACCAAGTTGCTGATGTTGTATACTGCTGGCATAGAGACAAGGTTCGTGGATAGCGTTAATTTGTGTGCTTTATTACTTTGGTGCGCTCCTGGAAAGCATTCTATAATTACCCAGATATTAACTGATAGCCCATCTGAGTACTATGCAGGACCTATTCTCAATCTACCGTAAAATACTTTATTACTATCAATAAATAAAGTATTCAAAAGGACTAACGGAGAGTTTGGGCGCTGTAAGACAGTGTAATATTGTATTCTAAGTTGATGATATATTTAGTAATGTCTACCGTAGGTGTTGTGTTCAACATGTGATAGATATACTCGTTAGAAGCTTAAGTATTAAATATAGCTAGCTTAGTAGCTGTAATCCTTTTGAAGAGGAGCGCTACAGTGCTCACACTAGAGCTTCACATGAAAGGTGTAAACTAGCCTGTATTTGAGATGCTAATACTGAAGTGTGTAGTAAGTAAGGTGCTAAGACTGTAAACGCGGAAAGGTATATAAGCGAGTAGTTTAGTATAGTAAGTTAGTTCTTTCTCTTTAGAAGTCCTCAGCTAATTGATTACGTTGTATCTTCGTAAAGGAGGTTTTGTTCAATAAATCTTAATTTACTAAAGTTTTTGAAGATTCTTGATCTATCAACCTCACAGGCGCCTTGCAATAATAACCGACTACAATTCATAAAGAAGCCTTGCTGTACAGTGTACATTAGATACCCGCATCGTTTCTCTTCAGAGCGAGCTCGACGACCAGTATTATATAATTATTAATGAGCTTTGACACAGCTTCATCATTATCATCATTATGCTCGTTAACATTGCCTATGGATTATTTACAGTCTTGCACTGTCTATATTTAAGAATACTATCGGTAAGCACTTGATTTACTGACTGCTGTAGTATAACTGCATCAGAATCACCATTGTGCTCGTTAACTTCGCCTATGGATTATTTACAGTCTTGCACTGTCTTGTAAAAGTCTATATTGAAGACACCCTTGGTAATCAATTAATCGATGACTACTGCAGCGCTACAACACCAACAACTGCAAAGAATTTTACATAACTACATCAATATTCTGCTCGTTAATATTGTCCATAAAGTGTTTATAGTCTTGCAGTGTATTGTAAGTTACAACTTGTATTTGTTTATAATTAAGACATTATTGATTAATGCTTGTTTGACTTTTGTGGCAAAACAGCATCCACATCACCATTGCGCTCCTTGACTATGGATTATTTACCGTCTCGTACTATTTTGTCACTGTCCATTTCCAAGACACTATTTGTGAACACTTGAATTACTTGAGTGACTAACTACTGCAGCACAACTACATCTATATTACCATCGAGCTCATTAACATCGCCAATGGATTGTTTACATTCTTGCTCTATCTTGTAACTGTCCATATTTAAGACACCGTTGGTAAGCCCTTGATTGACTGAATACAACACCATAATAGCCTCAGCAAGTGTACAAAATCATGAACAACTGCATTAAAATGCACTCACTAACAGCCAACAAACTGTTCACAGTCTTGCACTATGTTGTAATAGTCCAATATTCAAATCATCGTTGGTAAACACTTGATGGACTGACTTCTACAGCGTAATACTTTCAACATGTTTACAAAATCATTCAGCAACTGCATCAATATTGTGCTCGTTAACATCGCCAATTAACTGTTTACAGTCTTGTATAGTGTTATAGCTGTCCAATATTCAAAACATCGTTGGTAAATACTTGATTGACTAACTACTGTACCATAATAGCCTCAATAAATGTGCAAAATCATCACACCACTTCATCAATATTATATTCGTTATAAACATCGCCAATGGGCTATTTACGGTCTTGCACTGTGTTGTAACTGCCTATATTCAAGTCACCGTTAGTTAACACTGGATTGACTAACTATTGCAGCATAACAACCTCCATAACAGTATCAAATGATCGTTCTTTCCATATCCTATCCGGTCACTATGGAGAGAAAGTGGCCAAAAGACAACAACGCTCAAGCTAGTATTTTTTTGATTCTTTCGTTTCCTAGCAACCGCTAACAACAACGGAGAACGAAATACGCAAACGCATCAAAATTCTTCAAGTCCTTTAGCCAGATCAAAATATTCCTCTATAGCATAGATACTATAGAGTGAAAATCGTTATTAAACTACTTCCAAGTAAAGAAAACTAATATAATATTAAAAGCAGCAACAAGAGATTGAAATCATGGAAGTCGACGATAACGATATCCCAGGTAATGAACAATAATAATACGAATAATCGGATCAAATCCAACCCAACCCGTCCAACAGGCAAAATGGTATCTTAAAAGATACCATCATTTTCTCTATATACAATCGAGATGATTATACTACTCTTACTTTTATCCGATAGGAGAATTACTTATTAAATAGACACGTAGACAACGTATGCAAATGTTACTATGGGCAGTTACTAGGTTAACAAATTGTTCAGTTATAGCTCAACTCTTAGCTAGAGAAGAATCAGTGTTACCAACCGCTTGTTTAATTTATTACTATTCTAAGATGGCAACGATCGCATCTTTGAAAGCAATTAATACTGTCTTCCATATTCAAAGTTACATTTGATTTAATATACTATGCCTACTCTTCTTTCTTGCTTATTTTGCTTCTTCTCCTTATTGAATGATGACTAGAAACTGGAGCGGTTTTTACTTTTGGTAAGAGTCGATTTGGTGATAACCGAACCAATAAATTTTGGATCCGTAGCGATAAAGTAACCGATATTGCTTGTGGTGACGAACACACGGTAGTAGTTACAGGTATGTTAGCCCAACCTATTTGAAATCGATAAACACACTATTTGCTAAATAGGCATGGAATATCCGTATTTAGAATCGGCGATGAACGATAATCAATCATGGCCATTTGAATTGCAGTCTTTAAAAATTACAACTATCTTTGATTTTCGTCTTCATCCTATCTATACCAATCTTGACTAATTGATTAAAATAGTGAGAGGATGATGAATAGTCATACCAAAATTTGGGGATAATACCACTCATTTACTTTTATGAAAGCAAAGATAGCGTTGTAACATTTTGAGGTGTAAATGAAATAACTTGTTCATATTGTTCAATAGAAAATGGACGACTTTTCACATTCGGTAATAATGAATGGGGACAACTAGGAATTGGTAGTAATAAAACTAGAAATAAACCAACCACTGTCAAAGGTGTGCTCAAAAAATGAATATAATATTCATAAGGATTAAAAGCAATAGTAAATGTGATCCATTAGCAAATGTTATCGATTATTTAAGTATTATCTTAGTGATACCATCATGACAGCGTTAATGCACTACACTAGAATAGGTTATGAAATTGAACATATACTAAAAATGAGTAATGGCCAGTATTTAATTTATTTTGATACTTGTAAAATAGCTTTGAAACCAGAAAAAATAACTCATGTGGCCGCAGGAAGATTCCATACGTTAGCTGTTACAGGTAATGAGGTTGAACAATCTCTTATTTTTAATTGGACTCTAAATTATTACCCATATTCCACATCATCATCAATAATATACTATTATAACAATCTGATAGAAGGATGATTAAGATTGTAATGCCTATGTCAGTATTAATGTAGACGAAAAATCATAACCGACTTAGAGATTGAAAACATTTTCTTTATTAATTTGTAATGACAATTATTATAATAAACTTATCATTCGTCACTTTAAATTTAAACCTATTGTTTTCTCGATTATAACGAGCAAGCAAACTAACAATACTTTCGAATAGCTTATATGCTAATCTTTGTCTTTTGACCAGATTCCAATAAATTATATAGCTTTGGTCAAGGTAGTGAAGGTGCATTAGGACATGGCGATGAAACGGTAAATAACTTACTGATCTCTTGATCTGTAATTGATAAACTAATTGAAGTATACGTAATCTATCTATTTCGATGGACTATTCTGTAGCACAGAATGAATTGTATCGCTTCAAGTTTTAAGTATATTAGCATCAGCCTTAAATGCTCTAAATATGCACAAATATGTAAACATGAGCAAATTAATAGACTATTGTCCATGTTCTTTTCTTAACCTTCACACTTATATATATATATATATATATATATCCATTTAATTGGTCATCATTTAATGATACTGTATCTATAGGATCTTAATATGCCAACATCAATTGAAAGTTTAGAAGATAAAGACGTAAACATCATTGCTTGCGGCGGTTACCATTCTGCTGCCATAACAAGTGAGTAGTAGCATTCAACATGTACAATCACGATAATATCTCCTTTACTAAGATACTACCAATTCCTATACCTGGAGATGGTATCTACTTTATTTCAATCCATTTTAAAAATGGCTACAAGTTATTTCATTTCTTTTTCATTGACTTCTAGAAAATGGAGAGCTATATATTTGGGGTAGTAATAGTGAAGGTCAACTTGGCTTAAAGGTATTCTAACCTCAGCAGCATATATACGTAATATCTGTCTGAAGGATACCGTACACTTCAATCTATCATCATACATTTGGTTATCATATTGAGCATTTTTTTTAAACCATAACTTACTTACTTTTAATGTCTATAGAATGATACAATATCATATCCGACAATGCTGGATCTGGGTAAATCGGTGATTTCAGTTGCTTGCGGTTATTATCATACAGCCGTAGTGACAGGTTTGTTTCTAGCAAGACATATCGTACTTTTTTCGTCCATTTCTGTTACGTTGGTAGCATGTATTATTTAGGTTGTATAATCACTTATATCATACTAAGAATCACATATTGAACAGTTCAATTAATTGAAGTATCCAATTTATATTAAATACAATACCTACACTCGTTTACAGCTGATGGCAAACTTTATACATTTGGTGAAACAGAAGGTGGTAAATTAGGTTTAGGAGATATAGAAGCGCACAAAGTAACAAAGCCAAAGGTTGTTAAAGGAATATCCGGTAAAGTTGTTAAAGTTGCTTGTGGTGGAAATCACACTGTCGCTTTAACAGGTATGCTCCACCATATCATTTTGTGATGTTGAAATCATAAGACTCGATTATAATTCAATTCTATCAAGATTATGACGTCCTTGAAGGCTGATAGTTATTAAAATTTTCTATTTAATTGATGATTATTATATAGCTTCTGGCCAAGTTTATACATTTGGATCAGGACAAAATGGCCAATTAGGGCTAGGCTCAAAAATAATGGATTCTAACATTCCAAAATTAGTTGAAGCATTATCTAAACGTAAAATTAAACATATAGCTTGTGGTGAAAGTCATACAGCTGTTGTATCAGGTCTGCATCAAACTGCACCATAGCATCGTTGATTTTTAGTAACTTAAAATTTCGACATTTAGTAAGCTAGTACGTGGAAGATAATCTAATGCTTTCACAAAATTGGACTCTTAATATTAGATAAAGGAGAATTATTTACTTTTGGCGATGGCCGTCACGGGAAATTGGGACAAGGAGACGAAAGCTTTTCTAATTTATTCAAGCCTGTTAAAGTCCAACGTTTAAAGGAATTTATCGTCCTTCATGTACGTAATATAGTAATATGTCGAACTTCAAACCGTATCTACTTTGTTCTGTACCGGTACCTAAAACAGAATATCTTAAAAGTAGACAAGTAAACAATTCTTTAAAATATATCACCATATTTTCTGTTCAATGCCGAAATGATCATCTATCCTTACCGGTAGCTTTCAATGACATCTAGTAACTTTTATGCCCTTTTCTGATTTAGATCGCTTGTGGTGGATGCCATACTATTGTTGCATGCAATAAAATCGATAAATTAGCTAACGGCGATGACGATAATGAATCATCTAGTAATGATGAAGTCGATTTTGGCAAAACTAAGCTCATGTTATCAAGCGATGAATTGAATCGAACTGATGATATCCCTTTATCAGCCAGAGATCGTCATCGAAAGAAAGATAATTCGGTAAGAACATTTACCTAATAAAACCGCATTAAAAATACGCTATAAATAATAATGATGCTATAATGCTAAACTTTCGCATATAGCATCATTATTATTTGAGAAACTATAGAGTTATAAGGCATATGTCTTAGTAAATATCCCTAGTATGACAGTGTATTATTACCGGTATTTTACAATATAGTATGATAGGTAAATACTACGTAAGTGAGATGGGAATTATATGAGTTTTACCAAGTTACAACCAAGTGATGGAACTATGAAAAATATATTTATAAATTGAATTATAATAGTTAATCGCCTTTGCTGCATGCATATAAAGTGCGAACAAAAATAGTAAATAAATATTTAATTATCAACGTAATTTAGAGTCCAAAATAAATACTGTACTACTGTACGGAAATAAATTAATAATCCTTGACACCTAATTTTGAATAAATGATTTACTTTATCCTTATGGGGAAAATTATAAACTATCTTTATACTTATACATTAGCGGCGGATTACTAATTAGTATCGGATAGAATTAGACCATATTAATGACAATTGCGATCCAAACGAACATTTTCTGTCTGAATCTGATTTATTGAATAGAACAGGATATAGTATATCGTTTTATTGTACAAAATTTGTGTTAAATTTAATAATTAAATTAATCCTATTCGTAGCCACTAAATAAAACTCTACCACAAATTGGAAAGCGACAATTAGCACCGTTGAGAGGCAAAGGACTACAAAATGAGGGTAAGAAAATTATATTTTATTCGATAATTGTGCCAGTTACAATATTCATTGTTATAAAACCATTGTTATATATAGAAGACGGATTATTTAGTGCACAAAAACGATTAGGAAAATTAAAACTGCAAGACAGTGATAGCGAAGAAGATGACTATCGCAACAAAAAGGCTTCGAAGAAGCACATTAGCAAAAGCAGGAAGGATGAAGACAATGAAAGTGAAGATGAAGAAGAAAGTAGATTTAGCCGTAAAAAAGATAAGAAAATGCTTGCTAGTAAAGACTTCAAGAGAAGTAAGCAGCTGCGAAAAGAAGAATCATCAGATGAAGAGGAAGAAGAGGATCAGTCTGAAGATGAACGATCTAATAGAAAAAGAATACAATCTAAGAAAGTAAATAAAAGAGCGAGCAGTGATGATGACGATGATGACGATGATGACGATGATGATGACGATGATGATGACGACGAGGATGATGACAACAAGCCAAAATCTAAAAAAGAACTGGAAAAGCGTAAAAACCGTAAAGACGACGATGATGACGATGATGACGATGATGACGATGATGATGACGACGAGGATGATGACAACAAGCCAAAATCTAAGTTAAAATCTAAAAAAGAACTGGAAAAGCGTAAAATCCGTAAAGATGACGATGATGATGATGACAACGACGATGATGATGACGATGATGATAGCGATGATACATCAAGGAAAAATACAAAGAAAGCAAAAAATGTTAAAGGGAAGCGTAAAGATGAAGATGATGAAGACAATGACGACGAAGAAGATAGCGAAGATGAGGATGAAAAGCCCAAGAATAGCAAGAAAGTAGTCAAGAAAAAAGAATTAAGGGATGATTCAGAAGAAGAGTCTGAAAGTGATATTGTAAGTAGTTTTCACACTAATACTGATATTGAATGTTGGCCAAAATACGAAAAACTTTAATTCCGCTAAAGTCAATAATCAATG
Source organism: Trichoplax adhaerens (assembly GCF_000150275.1). NCBI lineage: Eukaryota > Metazoa > Placozoa > Uniplacotomia > Trichoplacea > Trichoplacidae > Trichoplax > Trichoplax adhaerens. Next base: position 1,359,266 of record NW_002060947.1, read on the forward strand.
GCAATTAGCAAATTAAAAGCTTTTTAACCTTCTACTGTACAATATAATAGCTAATTCAGTAAAAATTTATTATGTTGTTGCTTTCGTTGTACCTATCTCAGAGGGCAAAGAAAAAGAAACCGGAAAAGAAAGCCAGAGTAATGCCATCAGACTCTGAAGAAGAATTAACTTCAAATGTAACATATATCACTAAGAATTACTTTAGTAGGATAACTAGATCGTTATATAGGCTAATTTTTATACTAGATAATTATAATGTTAAATGGCTATACTATACTAATTTGAATTCTACAATACAGAGAAAAAAGAAAAATCGTAAGCAAAGAAGCAGAAGTGATGATGATGAGGACGAAGACGATTACAAGAAGAGATCTGAGGAAGAAAATGTCAACGCCACTGAAAGTGACTCCGAACCATCGAGAAAAAAAGGTCAAGGAAAGAAAGGCAAGAAATCAACCTCTCGAAATTCAGAAGAAGATAGCAAATCTAAAAGGAAAAAGGGTAAGAAAAAGAGGAGGGATACAACAGACGACGATGAGGACGATGAAGTGAATAAAAGTCAGCAAAATGAAAATGCTGAACAAGCGCCACCACAACCCGTGCAACCTGCACCCGCACCAGCGAAAAAGGTTTTACATTTTCTTACAAATATCTTCACTTTTAGATATCCTCATCTTTGGATGAGGAATGATTCAACTACAGTCTGATTTAGTCATTTCAACATCATCTGATTACAGCTTTAGTTCATGCAACATTGAACCAATACTGATTTTACAACATTTGTACAACAGGGTTTCTTTAGCTTCCTTAAACGTCGTAATGCAGCGGATGCACATAAAACTACCGCTCCAATTACAGCTAAGGAAATAGAGGATCAATCTACTGAAGCCCAAGCGCAACCATCAGCCGAAGCAATGCCTCAACAACCAACACAGGCTAAATCTGGTGTATGCACTTTATTATAGATTACACTAATAGAAATTTGTAGATACTGCCGGACATAACAAAGAATTTTGTGGTAAATTAACTATTTATCAACTATTACTTTTTCTTAAATCGATTCTCATTCAGAAGATAGAGTAAATAATAAGAATCCAAAAAATTGGCATGTACAGTATAATCATCAGCTGTTACAAGGATATAATTTGTGTAAAATCATATAAGTTTTTTCATTAAAGCGTTAAAAAATACAAACAGGGCGAAAAATTTTGCTACACTAAATAAAAATTCTCTCCATATAAAATAAAGCTGAAGTCTTACTATTATCCTAAAGCTTTAATATTATTGCATATGCTTTTCTATTTGAATTAATTTCCTAGTAAGCATTTGATTGACGTTCCATTATCGATTACATAGAATACTATTAAAGTTCATAATCGATAGTTCATTATTGAAGCATCCTAGCTATTATGATTATTTCAGCAAAGTAAAATTTTTTAGCCTTAAAATTTCAAATCTTACGACTAAGCAAAGCGTCTCAACACACTTTCTTTTATAAAATGTAACAAACAACTATTGTGAAAGCTGAGACATAATTATCAATTTTGTACATGAAAGAATTGGAAATACCGCTAAAAACGACGGAGTTAAAATGCGTCACAAAAATGAAAAAAGTCTAATATTATAATATAAATTAATTCCATATTACGGTAGTATGGATATAAACTTTAGAATCGTTATAACAATAGGTATACTTTTAAATCTGCCACATCAATAAATGATTACGATCACTTGAAGCACTGGCAGACTTCCTAATAAGTAATGTAGGAGTCCTATTCTTGGCATTGGATTTTGATAATTCCGCTGCACTTAATCGAAAATCTATATAGCCTTCACCTCCTGTAACAACTAAAGCCTTCGTATCTTCTTCGGTAATTCTTTTTGCCTTTGCAATAGCTCCTGATTTTGTCGAGTCATCGTTAGTAGTATGCAAAATAGAAGTGGATAAAGGCAATATAAACTTGACAGAGTCACGGTGTCCATGAAAAGATAATTGGGCATGAGCCAAGGAACAATATAAAATATTTTCAGCTATAACAAAAAAGATTCGTATTTTATAACGATTAGCAAATAGTTATTACATCCCTCAATTATATTTATTTACAATCAAACTGTGACTCTAAGATACTATTATACCAGTTGGAGTGCTAGATCCAATCGGAACGCCTTTCTCGTCATCTGGTGTATTGATATCATTATAATGCGTTGATCGCGGGACTATTAAAATTACCCCACTGCCAGTACCAACCCACAGCCTATCACTAGTAGCAAGGATTGAAGTAATCCGAACTATATTGAAGTTGCGATTACTGGAGCCTGTAATAATTAAATAACAGTTATTAACATAAAGTTGTGTTAAAATTATTAAAATTAATACGCGGCTATAACTTCACTTATGTAAAATATATATTCAACACACCAAGCATTTGCGTTACAAAGGGTTCAATATTAATTTCCTGCAGGCATTCATGAGTTCGCGAATGATATAACCGCAATTTGCTATCAAGTCTAATTGAAAGCCAGACACCATCTCGATAGCAAGACATTTGACGAACTTGACTTTCTTTCCTTGGATGGACAGTAATTCCAGTCTGCAATACGTATAACTTAGTTGGAGCTATACAGTAATCCTCATTGTACAGTGTATTACCCGAAATTAAATAAAATTCCTAAAAATTACCAGTAACTGCATATTTCTTGGATCGAAAATGAGAACTTGATTTTGGTAGCCGCACCATAGCGTTTCATCAACAATCGTCATACAACGAACGGAATGATTAGATCTAGATACTCGCAATAAGTGATACTCGCCCGTTTCCCAATAACCACCTGCAAGGATTACAGATTCACTCAGTTATTTGGCCGTCTACAAATTTAACAATCGATGACATTTGCACTAATCCATACCTCTTCGATTTCGATGAAAAATAGCGAGATTACCATTTGACAATGCAATCACCACTCTTCCTCTGATATGTCTACAATAAAAGCAGTACATTATCTATTTTTATTTAAGCATAAGAACTTACTAGATACTTACACCATACTCAAGATAGAATCAGGTAATTTAACGGAATGCAGACATTTTTTCCATGAAGCAACTGCAGAGTGGACATAAATGCTTGAAAGAAGAAATGATCAGTTATGCTTTTAACCATAATAAATAAAATAATAGAGTGATCTTCGATATCAACTATTTCATAAAACTTACTAGCCAGCCTGATCGCCCATCCATATTGTTGGCATAACACTGCATTTTCGGTCAGCTTCTTCATCATTATCAGGTGTTGCATTACCGTTACCACCATCAGTATGAATGGTACGTAATTTTAATTTAGTAGTATCAAATTCAAAGCCATTAAGTGAAGCACGAGATTGACTGACAGAATCGCCAGACAACGAACTTTGTTCATTCTCACCGCTACTACTCCCTGAAAAATGCAAGAATGGATTAAGACAGTAAACAGAAATTATACCACAAACTATTCAACATTGAATGCAACAGATAGCATCCTAACCTTCAGTTAAGTCCATTTGCGAACCTATATCTGCATGATAGTCGTCGGAACTTGACGACGGCACAGAAACAATACCGAATACATGAGAAGCACAAACAGTGAAAGTATCCAACATATCTGATGGAGAATTAGCATCAATGATAACAACTTGACTCATGGCATGAGATGCAGCACAAATCCAAGCTAGTGACGAGAGACCACTAGCCTTTACACTGGGGTTTGAAGAAAAAAAGATTAATGTTGTTAAAACTCTGTAACTGAATTTTTAATTATAAGTTAATCTTCAACTTGGACTTACTGTTGATCGTAGCCAGATAAATTCACCACTGTACCACACCATACCTATTATAAAAATATTATTTGAGGACGATAAAAAAATAATTTTATATTTTACTGATAATCATAATTATATAACTACTGACAATAATCGTATTTACATACCTTCAATCTGCTTTCAGCTACAGTTAACGGATGGCAACAAATAGGTATAGGCACCTTCAAGTTACGCGGAGAATCAGTTTGATCTTTAGCGAGATCAATATTTTCACTGCTTTTACCAACATACATATGCGCTGGACGACTCCATCCGCATGATAATGATATATCAGCTATGAAATAATTATTATGAAAGTTATAGACAGTATAACAGACAATAGATACTCTAAGGTAGCAAATTGCAATTACAGAGTATAATTAAACTCTTAAAGTGACTGTTAGATAAAAGACATATACTTACATAATCTCTTCTGCAAACGTAAACTATCTTCAGGAGTGAGTGGTGGGGGTGACGAAGAGTCACCATCGTCGCTACTATATATTACAGAAATTGAAAAAATGAAATAATAACAGATAGTAATGTTATGAAGAATTGTGATGCATAGAATAAATACTAAGAATTGTTATCTTGGCAAAACTTACCTGCTCAATCGAACATCTGGTATTTGTAGCTTGTGTGGACGATGATGATGACTACTTTTTCTGGCAGGCAAAACGTGATCTTGCGTTGCTTCAACAATTACCGCAGGTTCAGGTTTCCGAACAGTTTGACTAGTAGCCTTTTTGGATGTAAATAAGCCACTAAATCTGTAGGAAATTGCCAAAATTTCAAAAACATTTACTTTATTTCCACATTAAATATTACATATATGATTTGAAAATATGTAAGAGATTATAGATAATATTTTATGTTTACATTTGTACGTAATGGCTGTACTAATAAATACTTTTCTTACTCTAAAAAGTCCTAGCATAAATTTATAGCAACATTACGTACATTTTCCATACGCCTTGAGATTTCTTTTTCGGTGTCGCAGCGATCGCCGACTCTTTGGTCGCCCTATATTACATAATTTGATACATTCACATGATATTAATTAGTACAAGCAGTAGCACATCCAATGCAACAAGGATGCTATGTTACCGAATCATTTCTGTCCAACGTAATATCTCTTGCAATTCAATAACTTTTTCTTTGTATTGGTTACGTTCTGATATAACTCGAGCTATTTCTTCCCGAGTAACGATTTTTTTCTTCATAGTTGTTACACCAAATTCCTGTTATATTAGAAGTAAAAGACTTATGTATCTGAAAACTACGAGCAATTACTTATAGCGTATACAGTAATGCCTACTTCGAATTCTTCATCAATCTCAAATGTTCCACTACGGACAGATTCCTCCTTAATTCTATAAAATAGCAAATAGTATTTAATACCAAATGTATAAAAAACCTCACAATTTACTAATATAGTTCCTAGACCATATAATATCACGTGAAAGTGTCATCTTGGCTCCTTCATTGCAGGTAATCAAAGAGCATATACTGTACCTTCGTAATTCTTGTTTCATTTCGTTAATCCTTACAGAGAGTTTAGACTTGGTAGCACTAACACGCTGCATATCTTCCTGTAACTGTTCCTTTTCGCTAAATTCCATTCAATTGAAATAATCTTAGCATCTTGATCAATATATACATATCGTTTCAAGCTAAGAAAATCTTATAGACTTGCCTTTGCAATTCTTTAACCCGAGAGGATAAATCATCCTTACTAGCCTGTAAATCATGCTTTTCTTCTACTAGACTCCTATTCTCTACTACTAAATGTTCAATTTGATTACGCAAGCCTATTATTGCAAAAATATACAAAATCAATTAAGCCATAAACGTGCAATTAGCATCATAACAGAAATGATAAAAATTTAAAATTTCAATGCATTTACAACTAAATAAACTACTGCTTCATGATGTAATTCCAATAATTAGACAGCACATACTATTGGGAAGAGAATCCTTTTTAACACTTCCTAGGCTTATCGATTGTTTTATACCACCATCAGAAAGCACAATTGAATCTGTATTATTATCGGAGTGGCTGTCCGAAATTTCAGAATCATTATCGATATCAACTGTCATAGACTTTCGAGGTACATCAAGCAGGTTGGGTCGCCTGCCAACTCCTTTGTGAGGTGTGCGATTATTGGATCTCGCCCTTCGTCGTATTGGTTCAACATTAATTTCTAATTCATAAGAGACAACCAAGTCCCTGTCAGAAGGATCATTACTACTTAAATTGCCATCATTTTCTGCATCATTTGCGCTAGCATCTTGCGTCTGTTGAGAGTTAGCTAAATCACTAATATTAGCCTCGCTAGTGAATTATAGAATAGGAAAAAATTATGCAAATTAATCGCGCGTAGAGTATTGTCAATGATAAATATTAACAACTAACTTAACACACCTTTGTTCGTTTTCGGTTTCCTTATCATTATCTCCCTCCTGCTCTTCTTCATCATCTTCAGAGATATCGCTTTGCCGTCGCCGTTGGTGTTGCGCCAATTCATCAGCTAAGGATACATCATTGATGGGCGATTGTGGTAGATCTCGCGGGCTTTGAGAGCTCGTATCTTCATCAACGCTCAATTGTCTTGAATTTTGAGATGAAATATCCGGGACAACTATTTGACTATCGTCATGTTCAGTTTCTTGGTCCAAATCAGAAAAATCATCGTACTCTTCATCAGAATTTCCTTTCTGTGGAGTTGCAACTAAACTACTTTGATTTGGTTTATCAGAGCCAAGTGATTTTACTGAAGGCGGCGGTGATGTTGACCGCATTGGTGACGGACTTCCACTTGCTCTATCTAATGAATGGACTCTCGGCCTATCAAGCAAATATAAGAATGTCTAGACTAAGTACACTTACATCATTAAGTTGATTTCGTAAGTAATTAATCCATAGGTTTTTTTATGTCATGTTAGACAACATTAAATACGATATAAAAATGTAGACTTCCCATCGATAATACTACGTTAATTGATATTACTGATGTATTAACTTTCTATTTCTTTCACTGTATCCCTTCGGCAGAAAGCTTACAGTTGCCTATCAATTCCTACTAATCTTATAGTCGATAGCATCATAAATATAGAATAAACTGCTTAACTCACCTATTACTAGCTCCAGTTTTGCGGGTTTTTCCCAGGAAGTCATGTACGAGCTATTTAAACGAGTTATATAACGATCTCAAGTTATGTAATATGTTACGGTTACCTTAGTAGCTGATGCGTAAATTACTATATATTGATTTATAACAAAGGGTACAAATATCATGCTTTGTAGTTAGCGATCTATGTGTTTACTAAGTCATTCCTACATATAATGTAAAGTAAATGTATTACTAGCTAAAACAATATCAACATATTTGAAATTAAAGAGTCTCTAAATACGTACTCGTATTATTATGGAGCACCTGAATCAGTACTAATTTTAATCTTGACATCAACCAACATATTAAATATAGTTGAAGAAGAAGTACAGTATGATTTAAACTTGAGTGTAATACTACACGCTGACTAAACAAGCAAGTCATAACTACATTTTGTTGATAGTTTGTATATAACTTGATGCTGTAGACAAGGATATAATTATTGCATACTAAAGATATAATGTAATTAATACACAATTCTTAGGAGATAAAAATTTACTTAAAATTTAACTAATCCCAAAAAACAGCTACTTCAATAGAAGTACTGCTTTATAGTATATCGTACTAATAATAGTATTAATAACAGTCGCTATATTAAATTACCCTAAGTAATAGCAAACTACTAAGGCCACGAAGATCTAGGATACTGTACAAACGCTCAAACTATAACTTGATAGTATTGCCGCTAATCTCATCTTTATTTAAAAATTAGGACCTATAACATTCCATTCATTTATGAATCGCTGAACGAGAAATAACGTTTTGCTAGCCAAATGCAAACACTTCCGGCGTGACGATAATAAGAAATTTACACTTGGTAGAATATATGGTATAACCGAGATAATAGCATAATCAGTTAAACTTACATTGTGTTTCTTCAGAGTTAAATTTTCTTTTCTTAATTCTGATAATCTTTCCTCTAATCGTTCAACTAAAAAGAATTTTTAAATTTTTATCGAGATAAAATTGCCATTGCAATTTATATTACCTGATATAGGTACAATACATGCATAACTTCAAGTAATACTAGCTTAAAACGAACATGGGAACTCTACAAATCTACTTGGCTTTTATTTTATCCCCAAAATGGTAACATGAAAATAAATATTTATATTTTTAATACTAATTAATGTTGCCTGACAGAAGTAACATGGAATCAAGATTTATTTCCTCGTGTTGTACAACATAATAACTTACAAGACACGTATAACATATAGCGATACTAAATTAATAGTAACATGGAACAAATTAAAATATTACGACACTTACAAAATCTAAGTAGGCTTTACTGTAAGTACAAAAGTAATATTAAAGAGATATTTCGATGAGTGAATTACCTTGCTGTATTAAAGCTTTGCATTTACCATCCAACTGCCGACTTTGTTTATTATTGCTTTCTAGCTGATTTTCTAACTCTCTTTTATCTTCTTCCAAGTTATCTTCAACGGCTAAATATTTCTAAAAAAAGAAATGAAATTCATGCTAATCAATACTTACAATCTAATGTAGATCTAAATACGATCCTATCTAAGGTATTACTGATCACTTCACTGAAATAATCATAGTATAGGTTATTTTATGGGTATTTAAGATAAAGCATTTAAAGCCATGATGCACGCAAAAGATAATTCGTTTTAACTCTAGGTGCACAGACGTACGAGATGACATTGTAGATAATATTTACGGTATAACACAGAAAATCTATCTAGTTCCATAAAAGCTTCATATACATCATGATTACTAAACTTCATTCTAGGAATAAATGATAGCATGGCATCTCTTTTACAGCTAACTAAAGTTCAATAAGAACTGCAACTTGAATTCTATTTCGGATGATGTTATTATATTCTTATTGTGGTTTTTAACTTTTGGATATAAAAAGTTCATCCAAAAAAAAAGAGATTTAATATAATTCATTAGTCTGTTAAATTTGATCCCTGCACTATTGATGTTTAAAGAATGAAAAGATTCTGTAAATAAGTTGAGATGAAAAATCTTAATTTGAAACTATTGCGCATTTATTTACGTTTTTAGACAACACTTTTGCAAACTATAAACTCTGTGTAATGACTATTTTTTTTCCATTTTTTAAGTTAAAAACTGATCAGGGTCACGATACAACACTATCGTAAACTATGAGATTTTAAGTTCTATTTCCAATATTCGCTCGCTTATACTAAGACTACAGCTCACGTATTTATTTGCCGGTAAATAATAATTGTTATTATCTAATCATCTACGATAACATTTCCCTTTACGGGTAGGATAACCTTTGTACAATATTGCAGTACTACGCGTAATTTCACACAATGTAATCTAACAATCGCTTTGCATTCATTATATCTTCTTGGACAGTGAACTATTATAATTCTTAATGAACTTTTTGACGATGGATTCATATTGTCAAAGTAAAATCAAGAATCTCATAAGAAGTCCTTTATAAAGCAATCTTTATAGCAAAACAACATTAACTAATTCTAATTAAGGACCATGGCCTTACCTCTTCAGCAATTTTACGGAGTTGTTTTTCACGCTCATATTGGGCTAACAATTGCTGTTTATCTTCATCTACTTCTTCCAACTTAATCAAATAATCATGACTTTCACTAAAAGCGTTATCAAGATTCTCTAATACTGATACGATCATTGGCGTTAAACGATCAACAGCTTCATTGCCGTATGCGTTGATCAACACTTGTAATTCGTCGAAAAAATTAGTAGCTAAGGCGGCAACCCTAGGCGATAAGCCTGCACTTCGCGGATCATCGCTAACGTCAGAGCTATATACGGTCTCCGATAGCATATCGTCGTCTTCGAAGTAGTTTGATAAGCAATTTAATGGCAATGATTGATCACTGCCGATGCAAAGAAATCTCAATTAAAGCAATCTTGAATCTTTTAAAAATCACTCGTTTTGGGTATTGAGCGACCAATAGTCCAGTTCTTATTTCAGTTGCTTTATGCTTACTGTTACAATTGGTTATCTTTCCGTAAAAATATTTACTGTTTATAAAAGAATCAGAAAAAAATTTGTATAAGTTTATGCTTATTTTATCAACAGTGCGTTGTTGTACGTTATTTTATTTCGGATTTTCTGCACCATTGAGAGTGCTCGTTTTAGTTTAGTTGAACATGATGCAGTATTTTCGTACTAAAATAAGCCTTAAAGAATGTGTAGAATAAGCAAGACATGGAATTAAATACTGTCTGTACCTTAAGCAGTTATTTTAAAAACATCAGTACAGAGCCTGATTACAGATAGAATCCCTTAAGTTGACGGTAAAATCGTCAACATAGTAAAAAGAAAGATATGGCAGATAGCAAGAATGCGATCTAAATTGACTCAATAGGGTTCATTGTCGTCTACTGTAGTGTATAGGTAAATGTTGATCGAAGATGATCATGACTATAGGCGATTTATTATAGACAATACTTAACAAATATATTTATCTACTTTGTACCAAGATGATGAATTTATAGTATTCATCAATAACATACAGTATATCAATTTTGATATGTAGGAACTACAGTCTACAGTAGATAACCTTACTTTAGAAGATGACAACAAATCCACTCCAATTATAGTATGACTCGTCGATCTACAACACTGTAGGTAATATGTCGTCATTGCATGATCGCTAGACCAAAGATGATGTATTCTAACGATAAAAATGAAAACGATTGATATTAAGAACGTAGTCAATACGCGTCTAATTCGAGTTTGTTATTGGATAGAATTTATTTATGTAGACTTGATGACCAAGTATTCAGTCGATAGCAGTGATGAGGACTATACGATTGTGCTACTGATATCGTCTCTTCATCTACAAAGATATGTTTGGGTCCATGTTCATATTGTGCAGTCGATAGAAATGTGTGTACTCTTGGAGTAATACAAAAATGTAGAGGAAAAAAATCTGGATCGATAGCGATATACTGTAGTATGAGGGTAATATATCAATTGGAGTTTATAAAGGTATGACTGATGGATCATCGTTAATCAAGGTAAAGGCAAGAATAGAAAACATGACGATAATATAATGTTGAGAAGGTAAATACAGTTAAAACTCGATGGATACCATCGACATGGATTGTATGTAGAAATGATCGATATACCCGTCGATCTATTCTATCGATTGGATATTCAACGCCATTATCCTATCCACTACGATTTACTGCTACTAAAGAAAGGACTTTGGTAGAATTGAAGGATAAGACGAAAGCATCGCAACACTGATAACATTGACGCATATTAAGATAATTTTAAAAATTGAATGCGATCGCGATAAAATTGTCTAAATCAATTCACCTTGGGCAATACTTGCTAACATGCGATGAATGATGATCGATATACGCGTCGATCTATTCTATCGATTGGATATTCAACGGCATTATCCTATCCACTACGATTTACTGCTAGTAAAGAAAGGACTTTGGTAGAATTGAAGAATAAGACGAAAGCATCCAACACTGATAACATTGACGTATATTAAGATAATTTTAAAAATTGAATGCGATCGCGATAAAATTGTCTAAATCAATTCACCTTGGGCAATACTTGCTAACATGCGATGAATGATGTACGTATGGCTATGAGTATGGCTGTTGTAACATTGAAGTAGTCACTGTAACCAATAGCATGGTTGTTGCGATGCCAACATGAATGTTGGTTGTTATACTGTATCTTAACAGGATGTGGATTATTGAGTAAGATCGAATGTGGTTGTCCTTGATCATGGATGGGGATAACATTAGGCATGGATTGAAGCTATTTCTTCAATTGATCGGATAGAGCATATTGTCATCAATTACTCATCTTGTTATGATGCAATCTTATCCATCATGGAGTGGTCAAGATAGACATCATTAAGCAGGAGCATCTTGCATCGATCGTAGCTAATGATGATGATGATCCATAACACACTCTCCATTGACAGACACACACCTACCGTACTATCCTTAGTTTACAAGGTAGACTAGAGCAATGGGTAACAAGACTTTGATTATGTTACTCAATGTCGAATGATGGGCCAAAAAAGAAAATCGACTCATCACAACGATTCCATTACGCTCTTTCAGCTGGAATCGATTAGTAATTCTTCCCCACCCGTTTCTGAACGAACTACGATACTTTGAAAAACTATTCCACTCAAGAATACACTTGGCCACCGACATATTTCATCTCCTCTACTATCCTTTCCAGTGGATAATATTACCTTGTCCATTCTACAGTAGTTGCCGATGATCATCCTTTCCCCTTTCAAACGTCAACAACCATCCAAACTAACAAGATCAAATGCTTCATAACCAATATATCAACATCGATACCTGCTGAGCCTTGGTTGTCGTATTTTTTTTTTCTCCTCCTTTTTCTTCCTTTTCCAAGCGTTGGTCGATGGTAGAATTAATTGGCAGAGAACAGATGCAATCCAACAATTTGGTGGCAAGCTAATTTAGTGGAAAGATGTCACTCTAGTGTCTTTCACCCTCTCCACTGTGTCAATACTGTACAATTGAAAGACAATAATCAGTCTATTATCCGGTATAGTATCGTTGCAAAGTCGTGAACGCCTACTCCACTCGATACGGTACCCTACCTGGGACACCATGGTCAACTCAACAATACGCTACAGTATGCTTGTCTGACTGCCCAGTGGAGCATAGTACAACTGGGCTGTCTTTGTTGCGGGTGACCCTGATTACCCTCAATCATCCTGTGATTGACAGGTTACAGTCCACCTGACCGATATTCGATTTTAGTACTAATGACACTGCTAGCGCTTTCTGCACTTGCGCAAATTTTAAACTGAAACGCTTCAACGTGGTTGGTCCGTTGAGGCTTCGAGAATGGATCCAAGCTTGCTTCTATCTTACTGTACAGTACAGTACTGTACAGTACAGTAGTGAATAGGACAGTGAAATACTCTACTGTAGTTTCTTATTGGCCTCAACGACTACGGTTAACCTTCAAAATGGCCATTGGTAAAATGAGCAATGCGGACTTGGTCAATAGGGTTGCTTAGAGGGGCAGCAGGACACTATTGCAAACACTTTACTCTAGTTTCTTATTAAGCTTAACAGCCTCAACGACTACGGTTAACCTTCAAAATACCCATTGGTAAAATGAGCAATGTGGACTTGGTCAATAGGGTAGCTTAGAGGGGCAGCAGGACACTATTGCAAACACTTTACTCTAGTTTCTTATTGGGCTTAACAGCCTCAACGACTACGGTTAACCTTCAAAATGGCCACTGGTAAAATGAGCAATATGGACTTGGTCAATAGGGTAGCTTATAGAGGGGCAGCAGGACACTATTGCAACTTGCAAACACTTTACTATAGTTTCTTATTGGACTCAACAACCTCAACGACTACGGTTAACCTTCAAAATGGCCACTGGTAAAATGAGCAATATGGACTTGGTCAATAGGGTAGCTTATAGAGGGGCAGCAGGACACTATTGCAATTTGCAAACATTTTACTATAGTTTCTTATTGGGCTCAACGACTACGGTTAACCTTCAAAATGCCCATTGGTAAAATGAGCAATGTGGACTTGGTCAATAGGGTAGCTTAGAGGGGCAGCAGGACACTATTGCAATTTGCAAACACTTTACTATAGTTTCTTATTGGGCTCAACGACTACGGTTAACCTTCAAAATGCCCATTGGCAAAATGAGCAATACGGACTTGGTCAATAGGGTAGCTTTAGAGGAACAGCAGGACACTATTGCAAACTATAGGTATTCATTGAATGGCTGCAGCAGCCATGAAGTCGTTTGTTTGAAGCTTAACTTACTACTGACTTGAAGTCATTACACACTGTTGCAGGCAGCCCACAAATGGACGAAAGCAATAATCAATAATATGAATATTATTTTCTCACGCCTGTATTATGTATTTTTATTCTCAGGAAATCTCAACAAGCAGAATAAAAGCTTCAATAATACTCTTTCTCAAATCAATTCCACCGTAGAATCGAGTGGATCCTCTTTTGTTCGATCTGAAAATAAATAAATCAATAATCGTCAACGAGTGTGATAGTAAAGCGAGGACTCGTAGCATGAGTAAACAGTGAGTAGGACCATTATCCGTGATCATGAAAGAAAATAATGTCAAGGAAAATAGTAGAACCACAGAAGATACTGCCACCTTATAGCATGATTGCGTACACGTATTGGATGAAAATGGATCATTCGCATAACACAAACTACAACAGCACAGTAGCATGGAGATGAAGCTTGAATTGCTTATGCACTATCGAATCTAACAATGCTTGATCATTTACTAATCCAAAGACCGCTACGCCTACTATGCAAATACGCATATTACAGAGTGGAAGATCAATCGAGACTTGGCATCCCATTCTTTCCCCTTAAATTCTTCAACCCTTCTACAAAACTCACAAGGGCTTAATCCTACTCTACTGAAGAATCCATACGGACAGTAACGATCCACTGTATTATCGCTATTGTGAACCTTAGATTGGGCCTATCTGCAGGCCAGACTGTAAATACAATCGCCCCTCTTTAATGAAAAGATGGCTAAAATCACTCGCTAAAGATATTCGCTTTGAAATGACCCTTTTATAACAGCTTGATTGTATAACAGAATAGAATGCATGGCAAAATTGTGCACCAATGAAACAATCTCTATTTTGTAATACAGTTGACTTAATTTCACAGACTTGGAAGTAAATACAAGCCATAAAGTAAATAAAGATATGTTCGTAATGAACTTCGTCAAGTCTCTCTGAATTCCAAATAAACCCCATCTATTTACGCCTTCAAATACGATAAAACGGCCGATTTTGCTACAAATAGCCTACAAAACGATACGATTTTAAAATAAACAAATTATTATACAGGTGATCTGCCCAAAATTTGAACAGTGAGCTTTTCAGCGCGTACAGAGATAATATGCGTAAACTAGTAAAAAGAGTTCATTCAATTGGATAAATTAAAAGTTACCGTATTCCTAAAATATTGATAACAGTTTACTGCTCTAGTTATACGCGTGCTGTATGAGGAGTTTTACCTCCTTTTAATCTCATGCGATTTTTCACACCAAATATGCTTAAAGTTGAGAATTAGTCATCAGTAATAAGCAATATAATGCTTAATACCTATCAACATTATTCTTTCCTATTCGTAAACTGCGCTGACATAGTACTCATCTAATAAATTGGCAATGATAATCACATTGCTTCACAAGGCGAATTCTTGATTAGAATCGAGGCAATTTGAGATGGAACAGCTAGTTGAAGGCATTAAGCTAATCTTAAGACAGATTAGAATCATATCGCCAGTAAGAAAGTACGAGCTTATTAATACTAACTGTAATTGTAGAAATGGCGACGATGCAGTATATCCTTTAAAGCCGACAATTAATTTACTATATATAATTGTCAAAATCAGTTGATCTTTCGTAGTCATGTACCAAGTTCCACTAAAATAGCGCAGTTCAGTAACTAGAAATTGACCTATTCCATCCACTATTTTGCAGCAAATTGCAAATATCTTTCTATTTATTAAAAATACTCTATTAACGGTAAACATGAAATATGCAGGCGATATGTCAATCGAGTTCGCTAAAATTTTTGAAAGAAATGAAATGAAAGCAATTATCGCAAGTTATATGTTGAGTTGGGTGATTAATTGATATGATGAACAAATTACAGAATATTAAAGAGGAAAGGTTATAGCAGTAGTAATAAACAACAAAGCCTATGTCTAGGCGAATATCAATCGGCTACCGTATCCTACAGCCATGATGAATAGGTAACCACAGAGTACGTGAAT
Organism: Trichoplax adhaerens; assembly: GCF_000150275.1. Lineage (NCBI taxonomy): Eukaryota > Metazoa > Placozoa > Uniplacotomia > Trichoplacea > Trichoplacidae > Trichoplax > Trichoplax adhaerens. Next base: position 1,375,070 of record NW_002060947.1, read on the forward strand.
TAACGATTGTGAATTAACGATCAACAAGGGCTAAATTAAGTATGCATATAAGTTATAAGAAAAAGGAAATGAAAGCAAATACGAACGTTATGCAATATGTTGATTAGACTTAAGTCATACGATATCCTAGTATGTATATTAGACCAGTTTCCGTGCTAATATCAAATAACAATACACTTATATCTATAATCATGATGATAGTCGATTAGAGAGTATTGATATATGTAGAATGAATGATAAATGAAGAGTAAGATTGAAGTAGTAAGTTCCCAGCAAAAAAATAAATGGCGAAATTATACGCTCTGACAACAGGATACTTAAGGCCGGAATAACTTTTTAAATTTGCTTAGCAAAATATTTAATTACTATAGGTATTGACATTCCTATCGTGCAACTACACTTTCATAGTTTTCCAGTTTCGACGACTTCAATTAAAAAAATTCGAAATGAAATTCCACTTTTTAATATCGCTTAAATTGAGGATATCACGTTTACGCATATTAAGCGTCTTTCTGCATTTGACATTCGCGTAGTCAAGCAATGATATCAATCTTATCAAGCAACCCAATATTACTAAGTTAGATTGCAACGCCACATCGCAGGGCGGCAACCCAATTAATCTAGAAATATCAAATTCCTTGCAAAGAAACAAAATCACCTCTACAAGGTACATTTATATTTTTGCACTTAAATCGCGTTTAAACATTCAAGATTGATTTATCCATAGGAAGAAATATACTATACAATATTACGGACCAAACCATTTTCTTATAATAAATTATACCAAATAAATAGCACTGAAAAAAGGATGATTGCTAAAGCCTTCTATTTTATTATTATGTAATGATAACAAGGAAGGTACTTTACTGAGCTTAGAAATCTAATGTAAAATTCGTACATTTTTCCTGTTGATAACTCGTGACTGTATCATGTCCTAATTTTGAAATTTTATTCACCATATTTAATCAGGTTCTATGTTTACCCAATAGAAGTTAAGATAATGAGATATATCACAAGGTTAAAATATTTTCCACTGCACTTACAGTCATAGCTATCCATACCTGGTAAGTAACGCTAGAAGATCCTTGTTATGGACACGCAATAATCCTTGAGAACTTTCGCATAACTTGGCAAGAAATTGCATTCTGCGACGTTTTCCCTACTTTCACGGCGTTTTGTAACATCTTATCAACTTATTCTCTCCTATTTTCAGGAATAGCTATAGCAATACCTTTCTTTCCATATACTGTACAACAAATAAAATACAGTAGATTATCCATTCCATTTCGTGACTGTAACTCTTCATCAACAATCCAATCTACCAACGACCACTTTCTGGCCAATTGCAATAACTCAAGGACAATCTTTGCTTCGATTTCATTCAAGACTATCTTTTCAATAGAATAATAATGAATAATTATACACCAACTGATACCAAAGATGAGCTAGGCAAAAAGCAGTCATTTTCACTGGATTATGAGCCAAAAGTAAAAATAAAGAGTAATTTTCAAATAAATTTTTCTTATTCATCACTTTCATACAATGATAAAATTTATCTTTAATTAAATGTCAATACCTATAATTTTAACTTGTACCCTCCATTAATCTGAAAACATGATCATGACCAATTGGCCATATACGTTTGTAGTTGAATGAACAAGTTAGGAAAATCAAGAATAAAGCATACGATGATACCAACATCTTGAATGATATGAGGTTCTCTCTTACAACAATTCTACTTTACTAGCATAGTTTGATGATCACTTTATAATATACCTCTAGTTGTAATGCTCAGCATAACATGGTATAATATTTCACTACGTGTTCTCTTTCGAACTTTTTACTTAAAATTTTTTATCTTACAGGACATTTATCAATAAAATAGCATCGGCCGAAAAAAAATATGCTGAGGTATGCATGTATTTTATCATCACAAACAAATCATTCAGAGTCAAGAAAAACGATTTTACAGTCTAATAGCTAAAAGTAGTCAATCTTATTTCAATACTTTAATCTTATTCCCTACGTTAAATTCTTTTGCTTAGCTATCTAATTTCTTTAAACAATTAGAGACTAACAAAATTAGCAAATCAGTATTTGAAGAATTGCGAATCGCAATCTACAGATGACCTGGAAAATCATGATGACCTAGAAGAATAGTAAGTGAACTCTAAAACCATCTTATGTGTCCATTTTGTACGTATTTTTCATATAACAAAACCTGTCTTTAATATAAAAATCGTACCCACCGCGGTATTGCTAGCCTTATTCAAGAATAGATCGTTTTTTATCATCATAATTTCAACTTGTTTTCTATTCCCAATAGACCAAATAGGCAATCTCAAGCAATGTGATTTTAAATTTAAATAACTTCTAGCGTAGTTTTCTTTTATCATTCATTATTATATTTCGAACTGATTATCGGCCTTATTTCAACACGATGACACTGTTTATATTTCTTCAGTTCCACTAATTTGAAACTGCTCGTGTAGATTATAAGTTTTAAAATTCAGTATTAACATATTTATAAAACTGCAAATTAGAATTGGAGAAGAACGAATAAGAGCGTAATTTATATTAACCTTTCCTATAGAAAGATAGGGCGATTTTCTATCTTTAGCATTTTTGATGAAATAATTAATATACCATTATAGACTGGAGTACACTCATGATGATCGTTACTCAATCTTAAATCTACGGTGCTTTTACTTAATCTCTCCATATCAAATTTTCTTCATCAATGACCTGATTGTTGGATTTACACTCATTTTTATTACTCAATATTGCAACTACCCTCAACAGTAATAAAATACAAATGCAAACAAATACCAGCAGTAATACATCAATACCATTTGCCAAGCTCTTATACCTTAAGAAACGTATACCTCTGCCCAGGGACTTTCTAATAACACCATCACCAAGAACACTTGAGAATTAATGAGTAATTGTAGCTTCGATTGTTTCAAATTACAAACTCTAAAGTGAATGAAAATCAATTTTGCTGCTCCAATGTTTTACCATCAATTAACTCCGTAAATATCTACATAGCTAAAGTACTGAGACAGATCATAAACTCTGTTAAAAAATTTCAACTTTCATATCCATCTACTAAATAGAAGATCTATACTGTGCAGATAAACTATTAAATTATTGTAAGTTGAATCATTAGATATTCTTAAATTTCTTTACAGTACCATAAAATCGCTATGGATAAAATTTCTGACTTACTTCAACGAAGAAGGTAAGCTACACAATAATTGGGCAACATCCTTAGATGAATATGCAGATACCATTAATGCTGCCAGAACGTCAGAAGAAACTCAATTGCGAAACGTAAGATTAATGAGTTTCTCGCAGTTCAATTCTGTAGGAGTTGATGTCTATTTATGCATAATTATTATAATTGGCAACATTTGTCTTCTTCTCCTATTACTAAATCAATTGCTTCTGATATTGTAGGCTATCGCTACGATGACAACTTCACATGGAGAAATTCGTAACCTACATAGCAAAATGATAAAAGTAAGACGGTATAACATTTCGAAAACATATGTTATGCTGTTAGTACTATGTTTATCTCTTTTTACCTTTTATGTCCTTTTGCAGGCTCAACGCATTTACATTTCTTGCCAGAAAAAGCTAGTTTCTAAAAAGAAAAAGGCTTCTAAAGCGGGAGAGAAGTATTTAAATACAGAAAATGTTGCCCTTTTTTACTCAGCTGTGACATTAAGAAGTTATAGTAGACCAATATGAACGATTTCAATACTACCTATAGCGTTATGCGGCTAATTTTTTAACATGGGGATCGCTTAACTTTTCTGAAATTAATTTTTAACAATCTTGATATGTTGATAAAATAGATTGACTGTTTGCATCGATGATAATGATCAATCGACCAAAGTAGAATTAATTTCAATTTGTAACACCATGTCTAGAGCTAATCAAACAAGCCGATTCACATTTCCTAGCATGCAAAAGACTGTATCACTACCCAAATTTAAGGTAAATACATGTAGTATACAATACTATAATACCCCTATGTACGGATATGGTAATATTTGCATTAGCAAATTTATCCTCGGTACAACTAAATAATAACCTCTCTCATTAAATAGTTTAACAGTGGCACTACTGAAGCCGAAAAACAATCTGAAGCAGCTCTTAAAGAATATCAACGAAAAGTAAACGAGCTCAATGAATATTTCGTGAAATATCAAAACAAGCTACCGGAATTATTCAAGGTTTTTTTGATTAAACGAAGCTTAATTTATTTTAAACATAATTCGCAATAGAAAAGTGGATGATTATTAATAAATAAAAAATTTATCTGAAAGAGCATAGATCAAGGTCTGTACTCAGATATGCCAGTAAATTTTAATACAGTAGCCAATGAACAGATCAAGACTTTACAAGATTCAGAAAATAGAATGAAGAAACTAGTCGAATTTTCAGAAATGGTATGTTAACATACATAACAGATTGGGTTGCAATTCCAGTTTTGGAGATTCTATGGTTTATTCTAGCTGGTATAAATAAGTTATTTTCCATTTTAAGTCAAAGTGTAACATTTGCCTTTGAAAATATTAGGTCACACAAGAACGAAATTTAGACTTGTTCTTGTGCGAGACTGGTACACTTTACACAGAGCCTATTACATCAAGTGCTATAGAATACCAACCAGAAGTATATGTTGATTATAATCCGGTCCATTTCTAAAATTTGTTTATTAAATCATAGACTCTTCATTGTAAATATGTACTTTTATATATCAATTACTATAATATCGTTATAGAAAAATAAGTTTGGAAATGTAACATTTGAAGAATTCGAGAAAGAGAACGGCGGTAAGCTAGTGTCCTTCATGGGGAATTGATAGAGTATATAATAAAAATAAAACTATTTACTATTAGTAGCTGTATCATAAGCATCGGACGAATACAGAACAACAAATTCTGAAAATTATTGTCGATAATGCAATCAGAATTGACGTATTGCCATCAATGTGGATGATTTAATATCGTTTAACAATATATTAATGTTTTATTAACCTTGCTAATTATTACTCAATCATTCCAATCAGATCTTGACGCCAAAGGCTATCCTACAGTTCGCGATTGTAGTCGCGATTCGGGAGAAGACAGCTTTAGTGATGAAGATCGACGTGACAGCATGGACACATCTGTAAGTGAAACATTCTCGACACCATCGGTCATGCAAGCTAAGGTGTTATATGATCATGAGGTAATTAGAGCAGTAAATAGTATGGAAACATTGCTTAAATTTGGATAACTAATATCATTATAATACAGCATCTGTATGGTTAACAACATAAAATTTTGCAGGCTCAAGGTAAAGGTGAATTAACGGTCAAGACTGGAGAGTATGTTGATGTATTTATGGAAGGAAATGAGAATGGCTGGTGTAAGGTATCTTATATGCTTTGATAAATAACTATTTCTGTTAGTGTAATTTCATCATTGCAATCTGTAGTAATTTCAAATACACGATTTAGGTTGAATCCAAACAAGGTCAAATCGGATTTGTACCAGAGCAGTATCTATCATGGGATCTTGAGACGGCGAAATCCGATGCCAAGGTATAGAAGCTGATGTATACCCGCTTTAAAATGTTCACATCGCAAGTATCTGCAAACTCAGATATACGTCCTTCTCATGCATACTCGTATTTTATATTGCTCTTATACTTAAACTTATGATACAGGAATATTTTATTTGGTATCGTCTAAAAATTTATACAAACTAACGCAATTATCTCAATTAGGATACACGCGATTTGATGCCAACTGCTTGGTCATCGTCGTTACTAACTGCTGTTAATACGGAAACAGACTACCGTCGTTCTTCCTTAGGGGCCTATGATAGTTTAAGACCCAAGAAACAAGGAACATATAGAAATAGAGCACAATCAGCCAATACAAGCTTGACTTTACAGCTTCCTCGCAAACATTGATTTAAAACAATCAATAAATTCATCGCCTCGAAGATGGCGCTTGTCGATAATGCTTTCTAATTGGGAATCACAATTCGATATTGTCTCTATCATTCTTTCAAAGTTAAAGAAAGTAAAATAACCCCTTGTGCTGCCATCGTAATTAAGTTAAGTTTTGTAGTATTATTAGTACTGCAGCAATAAGATTGTTTTTGGTTGTGTTTGCGTTAGAAATTCAGTTTTTCACAGTGTCAGAGTAGGTTTTAAGGCCGTCAACTTAAATCATTATCAGTTTTGCTCATAATTTACTGTGTATATGTACTCTATTCCCTTACTATGCATCTATTTCGCTTCGGAACGGGGCTGCAACGTGACTTATAAAGTTGGAAAGTGATCATTCTCATCAATTAACAAATTATAAATATCGCAGTGACCTTTACAAGTTTATGAACTACTTGCAGCTTAATGCTTTATAGGATGAGTTGACTACGCGAAGAAAAAATGGCTTTTCCTATTCCTATAATAAATTGATATATTTTGTCTTTATTGGATCATACCCTTCTTTCGCATTTATATGTACCTAACGATTTCTTGATAGTCCTTACTTATGTTGCTCGTAAAGTACAATGTTGTTAATCGCTTATTTTAAATCCGATCATTATCATTATCGATGTGACAGAAAATCTCGATAATTAAGCAGCTAGATTGCAACTTACTTAAATCAGATATTTTATAATTTCATGTTAATTGACATCCTCTACCATCTATCTCTTCGAAAGTTCATGTTATGCTAGCTAATATCAGCCAATGTTATCTACTTAATTGAATAATACTGAACTGTATTTAGTAATATCCTTTATAGCACTATTTCTATGAAATAAAATTTCGTCAAAATGTCATACCCCTAGATAAAGAAATTAATTTCAACACAATTAATCTTCCTAAATACTATGATCAAATTTAAACTGCTACAATTTATATTGCATATTTAAACTTGGTTGAGTGGATATGCAGTCGAAAATTTGGTTTCATTTTTTTGGCAATCAAACTACAGTTAAATTGCAACCAGCTGTACTACTGTATATTTAATCATTCATTTACTGTAGAATTTCCAAGTTCTATAACAAATAATATAAGCTAGCATGCCCTTGCATGCCCTCTATTAAATACTTTGTTAATAATTAATGTACAGCGGATCTTCTCATTCCGAGGAAATGATCACAAGCAATAACGCCATTCCAGCCCGGCTTATTTGGACGTCGGGAGGTACGGATTACAAGTCTATTCGGCTCCCTTTAAGTAATATTATTTCTTAATGAAATGATCCAATTGTTGATCTGACCTAGTGCTTGAGAAACGAGAATTTCTTTAAATGTATCAGTAGCATTTAGTAGTATTTCATGCATTTCTCGTAAATAGAACTATTCTACTTAACACTTTCAACCGGCCCCTCCAGCATCTCTTGCGTTCCGTACTTCCGTACAGCTTTCTATATAAACCCTTTGGTCAGGTCCTAATGCTATACTGATACGGATAGTAGTCAGAAAAGTTGCTCTACTGTATGTTAACAGTGATATCCACCTTCTCCACGATCAAGTACTTTATATTAGTCCACCATCAAACGCTGAAATCGTCAAATAAGAGCAAGGCTTATAGTATAATCGTTGCTAAAGGATTATATTTCCCTTGGATGGAAATTACAAAGTTGAAACTACGTCGTTGTAGATACAGATCGTAAAGTTTGATTTGTAGTTTAGTGCTACTTAGTACTTACTGGCTTGAGTGCACTAATATACTGCATATACCGTGACATATATACGTAGCCTAGGGATCGCTTGAAATTCTGCTAAAGCTGCAATCCAACAACGACAAAAAGTATACAGGAAGTGGATATACTGTACTACGCGTCTACTTGTACTTCGCTAGGATCCCTTTTATCACGTTTGGTTACCGCTGTTATTATCCAATATCCTCAAATACTGTACTCTGGGCATTTTTGAAGCATAAGCCATATAGTCCTCTCTGTTGCAGTGAATCTTAACGTCAAACTGTGTAGAAGACGATATGGAGGCCCAGCAGACGGCAGCGACAGTCCGCCTAACATTTCCAAATGACCGTTTAGTTGGCTGGAGGGATAAACAAGAATGGTTACAAGTGTTTAACTGGTTATTCAGCAATGAATGGTCGTTGCAAGAGAGAGGCATTGAACGTGTCGCAGCTTGGAAAAGCAAACGCAATGAAAAATTACCTCTTGCAATTGAATGCACAATAATGTTAATTCGAGCTTATCTTAATGATGTTTACCAACTGGTTGATCCATTGTCAGCAAGATTAACCTATTCCATGTCCTTAGTTCGGTAATTTTACTTGTACAGGAATATTACCTAAGAAATATTATAGATGTCATGAAATATCCATCTACTGTACTAATATGATACAAATTGTATATACTTCGTATATATGAACAGATTTATTAATTCCATGACTGACCTCATGCAAAATAAATTATACGCAAGACCTATTAGTTATCTGGCAAACACGGTTAGTGGTTGATACCTCAGTGCTATTTTAACTTTGTATAACATCCACTATTTCTCTCTATCTTTACCTGAATAATAATTGCAGTAATTTATTGCACTATGTTCTCCTTTTTCAATATTTCTTTTACAGATTGGTTTACCAGACTGGTTAGTAGATGTACGACATGAAGCGACTCACGCTGGTCTACCATCACTCGACGTTTTGAGAACTGCATGCAATGTTGCATTAGATTGGCTCCGTACTCAGTACTGGGAGAGTCAGTTAGTATCATTTCAAGAAACTGAAGGTATTTTGATGAATAGGACAATCTCTCAGCATAAGCAATCGACTTTCGTTTATAATGATATGTCAACTGGTTTGGTTTAGTCTTAAATCATTTCAGTGGGTAGTAGATCTATTAAGATTCGCGTACAATTCGGTTTGCTCAATTTAGCCTGCCAATAGCACAAAAATATTTAATTTGTATCTCTTAAATACCGTTTGTGGACAACTATCTTTGTTTTACAGATTTTATAGCACAATCCCTAGAAAAGTATTGGCTGGAACAAGTCGAAGTAAGCACTATAGTAATGCTAAATTATATTATTGTGACACAGACTTCCTCGAAGGATCTCTCTCTCTCTTCTGTACTTATATGTCTTATTGGATATCATAAGGTTGTAATAAGTAAAAGCAAAAAAAAGAAGCGTACATCTCCTACTGCAATATCGCTTATTAACAAAATTAAAAAGCGTGTAACATGTGATGACATTATGTAAGTGAATTAAGTGTTGTTTACATATTCTATTGTGAACTTTGATTGCAAGGGAAGTCGACTTTGCCTACAGTAATATACATCTTACCAATGTTTAAGATTATAATTTCAATAATCCGTGTAACTGTAGTGAAACGATGATACCCATGCTTACGAAATCGGATTTTTTCATACCGACGCTTGCTAATCTTAAGCGACTGAATCTGGATCACACAAGATTGAATTGCAAAGGTTTGCATTACTTGCAACTATTCTCACATTACGCTATATAAGAATGATGTCATTATACTAACTTGCACAATGCATATATTCCAGCTACCCATAAGGAGTCCACGTTACCAGATGAACTTATTTATGTTTGGGAACCCATGCTACTTGAACTGCAAACCGCTTTTCAAATGTTTTTGCCTCATTTAATAACAGAAATCTTAACTCAACTTGATGAAGGTTAGCAATGAATCACCATTCGCGTACATATACAATCGAAACTCAACGTAAAAAGTGATAGCTAGTGATTAAAATTTCTGTAATTTGTTTTAGAAAATGAGGATGGCAATCCATCAAGAGCTTTTATCATCACTGCATGGATACGTTATATTTTTAATCAAATATCTGAAGGTATAACATTCTTGGCATCATTATGCTGACAGTAAATGTGACAAAATGGCAATAATTTGCATAGGTAAATTCATTATCAATGGCAGTCTCCCAATTTGGTGGACAGTTTTAAAAACAATCTTACGATTTCCAGACCTTTTGTCTTTAGAGATTACTAAAAGGTAAGCATTACCTTTGAGTTATAGTCTTCGTTGCAGATACCGTTGAAGACGATTATTGCCCTAATTTTATACTAAATGTATTTCCTAGATTATTCCAACTGTTAAATCCAGAACCGAACGAAAAATTTAAGCAGCAAATTGTCAATTTAATTAGCATTTACCTAAGAACTCGACAAACTGATACAACTGAAGATAATCAGGTTTTCATTCTATCCAACTTAGATACTGTACAAAAAATTTAACTTGTGCCATTATTGTAGCTAACTCACTGTAAACTGTGATTTTGAATACATATAAGATTCATACGGATAAAGAGGAGTACACTCCAAACCAATTAACGGATATATGGAAGACTAATACAAACAAGTTATTGAATAACGAATGTTCTCATTTTCGTTCATGGAAACGATGCGAAGGCAATTATACGTCACCTCAACTTAGTTCAAATTGACGAATCGATTATAATTGTCATCAATACGAGATATGACCTTTATGCATTTATTTACTTCCTTGCTGTGTTTTAATATAGTTACTAATTTTTATAATTTATATTCAAATCAGAAAGTAACCTCAGATGGAGTCTAATGCCTATTGGAACTATTCTTCATGAATCGGAACTCTTATCTGATGCAACTGTCACGGAAGGTATCGTACTGTACAATATTCTATTCCATGCAAGAAATTATAAAGCCAGAATTGAATGCCCATCGCCAAGAGTATTACATTTTTCAATATATTTCTCTCCCTAATTCATGCATTGCAGGTACCCCAGATGATGAGATGGATGACCGACGCGCTGAAACGTAAGTATTGGGAAAATGAACACTACTCTTAAAATGAAGAAGTATTGTGATGTATGATATATTCAATGTTATGTCTCTATAGTAATTATCATGATCTATCAGACGATTACACTAACACAAGCATAGCTGAAAGCAGTACAAGGTAATGCTAATAAACATCATTGTAAACATAATTTAATTGCTTTATCCAGTATAACGCATATTACTTCATCAAGGGTACAAGAAATTCGACCCGACAATCATCTAGCAGATTCTAATGCAATTCCAGCTTCCGCGATTTTTTGTAGCTTGGAAATGGAAGAAAATCACGATCAAATTGAATTATTCTAATAAAGCGACATTTAGTAATAAGTTCATGCTACATTTTCATTGAGAAATCAAATTGCCAACACAAAGTGCAAAATGCCCATGCAATTGAATCTGTTTATGGTCAATTTCAAACAATTTCGATAATAAAACATGTATAAGAAAGTTATCAAATATTTTTAACATAATGGATGATGGCAATGATGGAATTGCTCCCGCATGTGATGTAGGATATCGTTACATTGATGCTACAATATAAGCATCATTCTCAGTTTTGTAGAAAAAAAACCTTACATTAAAACGATGGGTATAGCGCCTACCATGCGTATGCTACTAGTGGTATATTGAGTTATAACTTATATTATACACTACAATACTTGTTTCTGTCTTCAGTGAATAAAAGTCCACATTCAATAATTTGCTAATCAACGATACGATTGCAACTTGCAGTGTTTAAGTAATAGGTAGAAGAATGATTGTTAAAGGAAGTCTAACTAGACGTGGCGACCTTCTTTTCTGACGCTTTACCGGTATCCATACGTTGTCTAACATCCCAGTTATATATCCTAGCCATATCTAAAATAATCTGTTAAGTTCCATATTTATCGTAATCAAGATAGATGCAACTATCAGCAAAAAATATGCAAGCATCATTTCAAGTAAGCAAGAATATAACCTACAGAATCCTCAAATTAATCGTAGCAATAACGAATGAAAAGATACTGACTTCCACAGTCGTATACTGATTTCTTAGAAAATTTAAGTCCTCTTCCATCTTGGCTAAACTTTGTTCAGCTGAAGTTAAATTTTTGGCGAGCAATTCTATAGCATCGTCGATCTCATATTCAAGCATGACATTAGCCTGTAACAATGTAGCAGAGAGCTTAATAGAGTGGATATGTTCAATGCATTATTTTATTATACTTGGATGATAGATAAAAGCTAGGGATAATGTAACGCATTTTTATATCGATCAAGAGTATCAACGAAAGCTAATAAGGGGATTGATCCAATGGCTCAGTTGCAACAGTCATTTATCTTCTCTATAAATGCACAAGTAATTGTTTATTAATCCGACATTAGTCCTATCTTACCCCAAGCCACAAATAAACATTATCCGTTGGAGGAACAGTAGCTTTGGCATAGACTTGATCCGATAGTAAAAATTTCGATTCAATGGTACTATCAGACTCCTGATATATAAAATATAGAATTGCGATAAAAAACGAATTTTCCAGTCAGTCCTGTTACTGTACGTCTGTTCAATCATAGTTCAATTAATCCCTTTTAAAATGGATTAAATGAAAATGGTAAAGGGATAAAAATGCCTTTGAAAGCATCGATTGTCGATGTTACCTTTCTAGTTTTCAAAAATTTCACTGTATCCAATGTCTTTTTAATATCAGGAGCTTGCTCGCGTAGCCTAGTTGATTCAAGTAAATATCACATCTTTCAGTCTAGAAAGGCAATACTGTATCTACAAGGTATTCTGTAACGCCTCCATTCAACGCTTGAGTACAGATTGGTAAAGTATCGTGCACCCATGATTGACTAGGTATCGAATTGTATAGTAAGATATCGAATAACATACAACATCCTTCATTTCGAACTGATCAAATCATACTTTTTCTTTTTCTGCAACAAGTTCAATTCCATAAATTTATATTTTTGATGCTGTTCGTCCAAATCCTTCAAAACAGACTCTGCGGTTCTATCACCAGACATGTATTCATCGACATCCTCCTACAAATTGTTATAACATCCATTATTTTTAGCCATCAATGATTGTCTATGAACAAGGACATCACTTCAAACTTATCCATTGTATCTTCATGCCTAAAAATCAATCCATTGCTGCAGAATAGGTTGGTTGGAAAATCCAACTCTATCCTATCTAATTCTAAGCAATGTTGGGATTTCTAACAGCATGATCATGATTCCCTATTACTCTCTCGTCATTTCTAACATTACTGTAGACTGTTACCCTATTCCATTCCACTATAAGTGTATCAGCTTACCATGAAAGTAGCTTTCGGTATGCCATAATGTTTATTTTCAGGTTGAACAGAAGACTCTGCAGTAGCAGCGGCGGCCATGTTGGAGTCAGACTGAAGTTGCACACTGGCTATAGTATGGCGGAATCCACTATCCGTCAGTCAGAAAACAACTCACTCCAATCATAGACTACGTAATACACAAGCATGTAGTCTGTACTGTGCTTTCAGTCACTGTACAATCGGCTGCCTTCGGTTGCGCGTGCGTACTGTAGCACGGTGCACCAGTTGGACTACCCGGACCTTGTGGTCCAGTCCACTACTAGTACCGTAGTGCATGATAGTTAAGGTTACACCAGCTCAAAGTTGATACTGTACAGTATGGTGTATCAAGGGTGATTCAAGCATGATAGTAGTCGACTGCGAGCGATGGACGACGCTGTTTTGGACTCATTCGTGTTGTGGAACATCAGACAGACTTGTACAAGATAGAAAATCATTATAGAATTACTCTTCTGTACAGCAACGTTGTTCCATCACGGATAGTCCCATACAGGCAAGCTTATACCTGTATGATTCCGTCAGGGACTTGTCAAACTAACACTCTACAGTCTTTAATAGTCGCTGACTATACTAAGAAGAAAAATTCTTTCGAAATTTATACCGTCATTGCTCAATTTCTCGCTTCTATCTAGCTGGTCTTTAGTGGTCTAAGTCTACAGTAACCGGACCGCTTTGGCTACAGTACAGTACTGTACCAATTTGCACTGTACAGTACTGTAATATTACTGTACTGTACACAGTGTACAGTAGTCTTACAATTCCCTGATACTGTAGGGTACAGTACGTTGCGCATGCGCTAATTTCCTGTCGTGGACAGAAGTGGACTGTACTGTAACTGTACCTACAGTACTGTACAGTATACTGTACTGTACTGTATGTACTGTACCAATTTGCACTGTACTGTACACTGTACAGTACTGTAATACTGTATTACAGTACTGTAGTCTAACAATTCCCTGATACTGTAGGGTACAGTACATTGCGCATGCGCTAGTCGACTGTCGTGGACACAACTGGACTGTACCGTACCGTACTGGACTCCGCTGCAAGCCTGATGTAGCTGCAAGTTCGAGCCTAATCGCCATTTGTCAAAGGAAAAGACGCCATCATGGTGAGTAAGCAGTGGCAATGGCAACTCGTAAAATCTTCCAACAATTGCTTATTTAGCAAGTAGTAGTGCCTTACTGTTGAATTAGTTGCAAATTAAATACGAATCATGTTGTTGCAGTGGATTTGGACACGATTGTAGTCGAGTAACGCGTGTCAATACTGTTTGAAAATTTCAATTCAGTATTGTCGATTCCACTGATGACTTAGACAACTCATCAGTTGTAATTGTGTTGGTTACTTCTTCATCTTCATTCTTCTTCTTGTATTGTACTATCCACTTAGGAAAGCCGAATAGACCCAACACATGCTAATCCACAAACAAATATGGTCATCAACCCCAATACCAATGCCTTTGGTGTACATGATGCCATGAGATTCGGGTATGTAATCAAGATGGATGAGACGTAGTGAAGCTAGCATAACCATGATTCACTTTCACTTAGCGACTTGACTTTCTTGTTGGATAATTATGTCTGTTGATGACTAATTGTCCTCCAACTTACAGCAACCAAGTAATTATACTCAATGATCTTTTAGACCTGCTAAAGTTAGAACTACAACAGGACCTAATCATCCCTTATATCAATCGGAGCTACAGGTATGTAGGAATGAGGTAGTTTTATCCTTAGGCAGCAGATGCCTATTGTATGCCTTAGCAACCATGTTTAGTAATCATTTTAGGAAGATTGATGCAATCTTATCCATAGAAATGTAGCACTCTCAATACATGATACTATCAATCTAGCGCATTCGGCTATCTTGCCAGTCAGTCTTTATTGATAAATGTGACATCGGTTTGATCAATCGAAGAGACTACTGTAACGTACATAGGTTGAGGATCCAACTATTTTGCAGTGGTATTGCTTAACAAATTGTAGCGCAATCTAAATTCAACTCTTCATACTCGTAGCATGCCAAAAATGCGGAAGAAATGAATCTGTCATTAATGAAACGTGTACAAGGCGCACACGGTCCTTTCAAATTACACATGGAACGTTCTGTAGCATCGAAAGTAAGCAATGTGCTGTAATTACACCAATAGTAATATCGATTGTTAACTAGTCACTAGTCGTCATTGAATGAATATAAAATAAAGGATACATCTCTCCTAGTAATAGTTATAATCCACCAACTTGGTTTCGTTGGAATGATACCATAATTAGATCAAAAATCCAAAGTAGAAAAGTAATATACGTCAAATTATTCAGTATGAAATGCTTAATCGTTCCCACACTTTACCTTTGTAGATGCATAGATTACCCGGTATGCACAGTCACATGGTTGCCTTAGACTGTTTAATGGGGACAGATGAAACCATCGATTTTGAAGATTTCCTAGGAGGTCTGCTACAACATATATCGATCGATTTAGACGTGTATATGCTACCGTACGCAGTTATTCTGTTACCAATCATCCATAATTGTAACGCTGATTACATCTCATTGTACATAGATGCTAAAGACTCCGAAACACAAGTTGACATCCATGCTACCATGGAGGCGAAGTACTAAATGATTGAGTTAGCTTCGTGTGTAAATTCTATCTAGGTCATTACTTTCTGCTTTCAAATGATCATTAATCTACGACTTGAAGGAAGACTGTCTAACCATTGAAGAAACTGTTCCATTTTTCTGTCTGGATACAGCCAATTGCTAATATGGACATTGGACATTATACTTATTTTACAATATCGGAAGGGTACTTTGACTAACCGTTAATAGCCAGTGTAGAACTTCTATATAATTATGTTCCCACTCTCATGCGTCATAGAATAATTTACTCTTGTGGTTAACTAAACTATCGTACTATAATCTCTGTGTATATTGGCTTGATATTCTGTATTGTATACAAATACGTAGGACGATTTGCAACTATGATCAGAACTCATTACTAAGAGTCATTTTCACAATGCTGCAGTCTTAATTCTCATGCTATCATCAATAAATGTTTCTCTTATTCGTTATTGAGATACTAACCTGCTCGTTTTAAAGACAACTTGTGTCTACTACATTAAGTATTTCTCAAGATTAATTAGTCTTTTCTACGGCGTTACAAACATACACCTAACTCGTATGTCGTTACGAAGCAATGGTAATCAAATTTAATTTGTTACTACTTACTTGCTGTAGTATGCATGTATCCAATATTGTAAAAGGTATCCCGCGAGGGATATCCTTACAGCTTAAACACACTTCCTAGTGTCAACTAGGCGAATTTTTTAATTCATTAGTGATCGATTATGAATAAAGCATATACAGTACTTAACGACATCCGGTAAGAATCAGTAATTTTATAGATTAATTACTGTAATACAAATAATATTTGTCTTCTCTCGGTTAAAAATTTCTACTTTTATTAATGATTTAAATTACAAAAGTAATATAGTGCAGGCTACAAGACAAGATTCTCTAGCTGGAACAAGTGATACAAGCATATCGATAGCCGTACCTAGTAACCTACGTTATGGACCATTAGAAATATACTTAGTAGTCCATGCCTATGTTAAATTCCTTTACTTTCTTCTCACACTGAAGTATTGGGACTCATTTGCACAGACTTGAAATACTGTACGATAGCTATGCATAATATATAATTAATGTATTTATATATTAAATCGATTATAATTTTACAAAATGAGCTCAAAGTATTACCATTTATTACATACTAAAACCTTACTTACACGTTACGATGGAACATAAAGTGATCCTATGTCTGAAGATCACACATTTATACAGTAATCAGACTGATATCTTTATCTGGCTAATTATAATCCAAAGCATAGTATCAAGTTAAATTTATCAGGTTGTACCTTTGCAAATTCGTTAAATCACCAATATATAATGATAATAGAATAGAGAACTAATATTACCCAAAATTACACGATGACCTTAATTCACTTAATTGTCTGTCCATATTTCTTGCAAGTACTCTCAGTAAAATACTCCAGTTTCTTACACCGTTATTGATCGATGAAATTGTCCTGATTTCGCAATATAGAGGGTATACACGATTTTATTCCCTTTTATCATAATCTCCTATGGCTGATACCATACGTGCCTTGCTGTCAAATTTTCAATTAAGTCAAACCTTGCTCATCCTAAATTGCAGCTAACAGTATTAAAAAGAAATATGGGAGACTACCAAGAAAGAATCTTATTCTAAATAAGCTACCTTAAAGAATATGTAATTAAAGAACAATTTCAAACCGGTATTACTTCCAGTCAAGATTTTGTTTAAAATTAAGTAATTAATAATATTTACTACCGATGGCTTGCTTTATCATCACCAATATCAGCATATGCATATGAGCACTCCATATTCAATTTTATTCAATCGGAATAAAATAAAATGATTTAAAATCATCGGGAGTCGCATATTTTATAGTAAAGAAGTATAGAAGAGTATAAACTAATTATCAACCCTGAAATGTATTCAAACAAGACGAGACAGCTCTAAATATTCAAATCGTGTTCTACTACGACCCCATACTGAGTAGCCTGCAATGTTTTAATTTTCTTTATTGGTTACAGTACTTAAAAAAATTGGAGTTTAGAGATTCAGAAGAACTCCTATTTCGAAAGAAATAAATATCTCATCAATACCATCCAACCAAGGCTGAAGCAGGAACTAATTTTAAGCAAGATTAAATTTGATAGATGGTGTGTATTGTGCAATCGTTGTAAGGGCTTAACATACTCGTATGCATATTTCCTGTTATGAAACACGAAAAGCTCCTTCGTAATCGCCAGCCGCAATTTTTTATTAACAAACAAGTCTTTGTCGTCTATACATTGTTTATTCGATCAAACTTTATTAGGATCTGATAATTATACGCCTATAGTCCACTCACTGAAAATTAAGTTATATCAAATACTGCTCTTAATTTGTTTATTTATAAATAAAATCTTTTCTCTGACATCGATACCCCTGATAATTCAACATCAAGATGTCCCTATTGTCTCCTATCTTTACTACAATATTTGGAATATTATTTCCATTTTAAGACAGTCTTTTGTAGCCTTGTTATTTTCCATTGGATCGAATATTAAGAAATCGTACCAATTATTACATAATCGTGACTATAAGCTTACTAAATTTATATTTCCTCTTCCTTTATTCAAAAAATGCGAAATAACACTATAAAGCCAACAGCAACAACGCATCACTCTTTTACAAATAATCGTATGAGAACTTACTGGTGATCGCTCTTATGCCTCAAATAGTTAATTTAGATAGATGATAATAACAACTGTATCTTAGCCATGAATGTGTGATGCTTCTGCTAAACATGGCGAGAATGAATCAACATCATCCATACATTATCCAGCTATTCGTACTAGTGTTATAAAGATATTCTTACCTTCTAAGTTTTATTACTGGACTACTAAATTAACCCCCAAAATGAGTTGAATGTCTTGTATTCCAAAAATTAGCCGCTAATTTATTTATTCAGCCACAAAAAGGGCTTGTTTTATCAATAAAAATTTAGACAAAGCTGTATAGTTACGCTAAGAATAGAAGTTTAGATTAACAAGCTAATGCCATATCGAATTTCGTCTATAAAATAAATGCTAGCGTGCAAATCTAAAGCATAGCATTTCAATGTCAAAAGAGAAGAAAACCTGATATTAATGGTATATAAAGTTCCGAAAAATCATCAATATTTCTGTCATGAGTGCTATAACTGGTAGTAACGAATAATAAATTATTTTGCTTGTTACTGACAGTATCTGAATAAAAGAAATAATTCCAAAATTTTGAAACTTAATATTATTATTTGTGAAACTTCTAATATCTATTGACACATAATTGAGAACTTACTGCTGTAACAGTTCATTCTTAATGCCGTTCTAGTTACAATAGCTTCTTTTTATTTCATCATCTTTGTTTATGTGTATGACATGCTTTTTCTGTAATTATAATTTTCTGTTTACTACTTGAAAATAACGCTGTGTGTATTTCCAACTCTGAATAATCCTATACCACCAACCTAAATTTCAATTGGTAGATATATATATGTGATCAAATGATTGTTCTATCATAACAGAACAGCAATGTTACCTTAACTCCTTTCCTAGCATCTACTTATGTAATTGAGTAAGCTATTTATTGAGCTTGTACTGATTATGAGCTATATATATCCTAGTTCGTTTAAGGCATAAATACTTTGTTAAATTCTTTCATTCGTGTGTTGCACAAAGTGTAATTCTCCAATTCAATCAGATATGTTATTATAAATAATGCACAAAATACCTCCATTAAGTATGATAACGATTTCATAATGAAATGAGAGGACGATAAGCAGCTTTCACTAGCATAAAGAAACAATGAATTTATTCATATCTTCTATACCAATATTATTAAACTTTTCATCGATTCCTATGTTATTCTTCTGTAAATAACTTGCACATTTTATGCCTCCAATCATTTCTACTATTTAATTTAATGTATTTAGTCAGCATTCACGGATACTCTAGTAACAGGCTGATAATGTTAAATTAATTAACTCGATCAGCAACTTAGCATATGTATGTTATAAATGTGGTAATGTAGGTAAACGCAGAATAGCACAACATTCGGGAGCAATCAGTTTGCTATTGCCATTGTACTAATGTTACTTAATTCCCTATACGTTTGTTCCGGTTACTGCTAGGTAAAATATCCTATTTCTATCATCATTTCTACAAACTAAAATGATTGATATCCTTAATTTTCATTAAATCTTTACCATATTTTTATTGATGCTTAAAATATTCAATGACCATTTTTATAATAGGCAGTGCGATTTCACATATCGCATTTATTAACTTAATCAAAAGACGCTTTTGGGTTATAGACATGGATATAATGCGACTCTAAATATTACACATTAGCATATCATGCAAATTTGCTTGCTTTAGCAAAGAATGATATTACAAACATCTTAATTTTTCACGGGGTTACTTTATTTACGATACGTAACCATATGATGTTCTTGTGTAATTTTACGTCATATATTAATCATAAATTATTAATTCATTTAGGCTTTGGCGTACTCTTCCATTATTGCACAATTTCTCAACTGGGATAGATGTTGAAACCACTAGACAACATCAATCCTCAAAAATAACTTGTGTAACATTTACGTTTAATTATAATTTATTCAATACTTGAATCTATTATAAAAATAATAGATTATAGTGGCAATTTATCTTGTATCATACTAATGATCATGATTTTATCCTTTTTATTAATCCATGTTGTCCAAATATCTTGTATAGGTAATTATTATGAGAGTACACGGCAATTAAAGTTGCGACATATTTTACGATATTTTCGTCCTAACAGCATGATCATTTGTCGTAGCAATATCCTTCCTTTAATGCAAATCTAGCATCAGACAAAGACATCGACGCTATAAAACAGCGTGGTGTCGTTATTTTGATTGTTTTTTACTGCATCTTGTTATGACGACTGAGCATTGGATGTTTTAGTCATTACAAACAAAATCAAAAAGTAGAATTGTATATTTATATTATTACTAGATGCACGTATACGCCGACCTGTCTGAATACCTGTTACTTAGTTGTCAGAGGTATTTCATACCTCGTTATGAACTAAAATCGAATTATATATATATAAACATTCAATAAATTTTGACCCTAGTGGTCTGAGATAATAAAATCAACAGCCAATCCAAATCGTCAAATCTTACATAAAAATATAAATAAATCATTTTATCCTTCGGCAGGTGGTTATTGATCACAATTCAAAGAAAATAACGCTACAGGACGATGTTTAAGAAAAGAATTATACTATACTGCTTTATAGCTAATGAGAATTTCAGTCCCATTTTTCTACACTTGCAGTACAACAGCCAGGCAAGTATTCTCTTATCAAGAGGCTCATTCTAATTTTATTAAAATTGAATAATTTCGTCATTTCATTCTCATTCGAGTACCACTATTAGTTCAATAGGGTCCAATATATTGTAAACTTTTTTATCTAGACTGCTTCTCTATGGCGCTATCAAGATTAAGCCTATGGCAGTTGCTAGTCAATCTTGGATGGATATTGCTGCTACCTAGTTTAGGTTAGAGATTTACGGATATTTGCTATTACATATTATTCATGGTGTTCTTTGAATGTCAGCTATTTCTAATGGAATGTTATCATTGCTTACATTTCTTCATCAATTCTTTTTACATTTTTCCGATAATTATTTTTACAGTCCTTCTACTCCTTTCGTAATATAGTAAAACTGTAAAATTATTTACAATATAACATCCAAATTTAAGAGCATTTATTAAAAAGATGCGAAAAGAAAAATTTTGCACTCATGTGAATTGATAACAGTACTGTCTACGAGCATGGCAATAGATTTATACCCCTCCATATGTAAAATAACAAAATTTTCCAGTTATGTAATACACATTGTAGACAATTAAGGCTTATATGGCAAAATAATTTTGATTTTAAACTAGACATTTTGATGCAATATTGAATTAAAGGAATTTTTCGTGAAATAGAGTGCAATTATCTGCTACTATTAGCAATTTAAGATAGATAACTCATTTAATTTCTGAATCCTTTCAGTAAAAAATATTTCTTGTACGTAAAATCGTATCGACCTAATGGATAGCATTTGCAGATAATACTGCAGTAATTTATATACAATTCACTCCATAAAGTACCAAGTAATTTATCGTGAGACTAACGATATCGAAATTCTATCGTATTATCTAGGAACAGTTTGATCGATTTTTAAATTTTTCTCATCATTCTCTACGCAATGCGACCTTTATCCTTAGTTTAATTTTTATATAAATAAGTAATTAAAGGCGTTAAGTACGTAAATAGTCATCTGAGTAACATGAAATACTATAAAATTTAATTATATCGAATCCAGACTATGGTATTATAGCCATCAACCTGAGAATCATGCCATGAATTTCTCTATTAAGTAAACAAAAATTATGAGCGTAAAGTAAGCACAAATCTTTGACCTTGTATTTCGGGTAATATAACTAGATTATTTAAAATGAACATTCAGACTATGTCTTTGATGTTGCGAGATGTTATATTCAAATAGTTGTAGATTTTTTTATTTAAATTACTTAAATGATTGCTATCTGCAGATCTATTATGGGTTCTTATTGTTCATACGAGAGCTAAAATTATTCCAGTAGCAGCTTTTCAGCTCTATATGTATCTATGCGTAAACCGTACCTGCAATGGACATTTTTGAAATATTTAAGACATTATACGAAGATACAGTGCATACTTGTATTCGACTAGCTTAATCCATCATTGAATATATAGAAGAAAGAAGTGTTGAGCAGTGAAGGCATTTTATTTCTAGTTCTCGAAGCTAAGCCTTCTTCCCAGCAAGAGGCTTGAGGGGTATCATTTTATCCATCTTAAGCCCTAATTAGCAGGAAAGGTAGTAATTTAATATCCCTTATTGACCGTAAGCCAGAGCTGTCTTCCTTGAAGGGGAGAAGTAATATACCGAATATAAACAGACTTCTAAGCTAAAAGAAATTTACTACTTCAAATCATGCTTAATTCACCACTTGATCATGTTAGATGTGTAAATTAAATTAGTGATACGAACCATTTTTTCAGATCCATTCAATTTTATTCCGCACAGCGGCACAATTACTGCAATAAAATCTTGATTTTGTGGGTGACATTTCAATATATGCTATATAAGCTTCAGAAACTAGTAAGGATTTACGATTTTGCACATAATCGCAAGTTTTAGTGGTCATGAAAAGGAAAATAATCATAGGAAGGCAAACTACTAATATTGAAAATTAAAATGTTTCATTTGATATCTTAATATTTATTTCCCATCAAACTAAAGATCATTCTTTCTTCCCTTTAACTTGGCAAGAGTTGAAAAATATATGCTGTGTTTAGTTCAAAGTTTAGAATATATCCTTCAGTAAGATTTTCACGATTCAGTTTTCTTAATTTAGACAACACTTTTCTAGAAAATTCGGTGTTTAAAAATTTACAAGAGGAAATTAAGTATAAGTATAAAGAGTTTTTAACTGATATTGACTATAATATACCCGTATATCAAAAAGGAATATAAAATTACGTTCGAAACTAAATGGTAATGTAAAGCTGCTTAGCTAATTCGGTGTTTAAAAATTTACAGTAGGAAATTAGGTATAAGTATAAAAGTTCTCTATTGATATTTACAATAATATACGCGTATATCTAAAGGAATTAAAATCATGTTCGAAACTAACTATTGATGTAAAGCTGCTGATCTAATTTGATCTTTAAAAATTTGCAACACGGAATCAATCATAAGTATTAAGAGTTTTCTATCGACATTTATAGTAAAATACACTTACATCAAAAAGGAATTTAAAATTATGTTCAAAATTAACAAGTAACGTAAAGCTCCTTAGTTTCGGCTCACATTTTACAATATCGATCAGTTTTGCACAATGTATTAATAAATTATACGGGCAACTATAAAGTCAGCTGAAAAGTTATCACGCTTTAATATATGACCTTTATCCTAATAAAGTTGTCAGCTAATCCTACAATGCAGCTAATTTGGCTCTTCTTCTGTAATTGTAGGTTATAGTCAACAAACATTATCGAATTTAGAATGTTATATACGCCAAGGCAAATCCTATCGTGGATATCATAATAAAACGAGAAATGGAATTCCTTGCCAAGCTTGGAAGCTTCAAATGCCTCATTCACATCCTTATGGCCCTGAAAGTAACCCTAATGCCGGATTAATTAGCAATTACTGCCGTAATCCAAGCAGTTCTGATCGTAATAGACCATGGTGCTATACAGTGTCTAAAAATATTTCTTGGGATTATTGCCAAGTGGAAAAGTGCAGTAAGTTTACCACACTATAGTATTACATTGATATATATCACTTAGCTATTCTCTGTTCTACCGGTTCGGCTACGGAAGTTAAATTATTTTTTCAAGTAAATTACTAAACTAATATTCTGTCATTAAAATATTAAAAATGCAAACCACTTGTTACGCTTTTAGTATTTCCCATTAGATTATCATGCAATAACTATGTGAAATACTGCAATAGAAATATTATTAGAATTACAGCATCACTAGATTTACTTATGTATTAGACTGTCGCTTGTTTGATTGCTATATGATACATGTCCCATTCTTGATTAGATGAGGATTGTTACATCGGTGATGGTGCTAATTATCAAGGCACAGCAGCCATAACACAAAGTGGTCAAAAATGTCAAGCATGGCAAGATAATCAATTAAGTTCCGACGAATCACCCAATGCAAGGCATAATTACTGCCGTAACCCCGGTGGCACTAAAAGAAAACCTTACTGCTATATATCTCAAGAATCAAAACGCTGGGAATATTGCAGAGTAGACAACTGTAAAGTTGGTAAGCACCCTAAGCTGTCAAACTATACATACAAGCTGAATTTTGCTTTCATAAAATAAACTTAAATTTAAAAGGCATTCTAGTCTATAAAATATCGTTTACGAATTGGAATTCATAATTTTGATAACACTGATATCAAGGCAATTCTATTCGTTAGAGGTTGTCTCTAAAAGGAGCTATTCAAAATTATAGCAACCAATGCCAATAGGCAGATATTATATTACAAAGCCAAGCCTTAAATTACCATAGATAATCTGTTTAGAAATCAGTAACTTAGGTAAATATCGAAATACTATGCTGCGGGATCATACTTTAGCGTAGACGAATCTGCTTAGACTTTTGTATTCGATATCTCGTATCTGCTTGCAAATTACATCGTTACATTAATGTCTAGCTAAGAATGCTTTATTGCTTATAACATAAGACCACATGTTATAAATATATAATAAGTGCAGTTGTAGTAAGTTGATACTTGATCGATTTCTTTGGGAAAAAATATTAATTTATGATAGAAATACGGAAATTGTTAAGCATTTGAACTAAACTAATTTAAAACCTGTTGTGATTATATTGTTAGTCAATAAAACGATCAACACGATGCCTACCGAGGAAAGTATCCAATTCTATCCTATCACTAGGGAATGTATGCTAGGTAAAGGTACAACCTATCGTGGCGGACAAGATCGTACAAAATCAGGACTAATTTGTCAGAACTGGTTGTCACAATATCCACATCGGCATTCATTTACACCAGCAGCTTATCCTGAATTTGGCCTTGGTGATCATAATTACTGCCGTAATCCAGATAATTCAAATGATGGACCTTGGTGCTTTACTTCATCAATTAGCAGACGTTCAGAAGCATGTAGCGTTCCCCGTTGTGGTAAGACCTTAATTTTTTAAATTGTTCTATAATTTCCTATATCATAACTTGCATGATTTATGCAACCTTACATCTATTTTGATATGCAACAGTCTAACTGAATAAGTGGAATTGATATTTCAAGTTGATGAGCTCTTATTTAGATAAATGCATGTACATCGACTTATTACGTTCGAAGTATCTAACTACATGTACATTCAATGAGCGACCAATGCATTCTCTTCCGCTTAAACCTAGGATGTACCCTGATAATATATAACCAGTATACCATCGTTTTCATACTCATTATCAAATTTAAGTTTATAGCGTCAATTTGCTACGATTTGAATCTTATGCATACCTTACAATATTTCATTTCTCTAAATAGGTATGCACTTACATAATCACTACGGTATATTATCATTTTCCATATCCTTTCATTCGATTTAAATTGGTAGCATCAATTCGCCGACATCCTTAATCTTAATTAATATACAGCTCTTTCAATTCCACTATATGCGCATCTTTGATGAAAATAGCAAAATAGATTTCTTGCCCAATACTGTATAAATCATCACGTTTATAATGCTAAAGTATGTCCGATTTGGATACTCGATATACGTAATCTAAGTTTTTCTCCAGAACCAAAGGATATATTTTCGTGTAAGCGTAGCATATATTAATTTTTGTAAGACTATTATTGTACTCTATAATCAATATAACTGCTATCAGAATCCTCGTGCTATGTTATTTTTGATATAAAGAACATTTTAGTATTCGATGTAGGTCAGGATAGTATTATTTATTTGTTAACAGCACTTTATTATAACCCGCAGCTCCACCCGTAATTAATCGAGAATTGGCTAAATCACAAAATGAAATATTGCCTAACGCTAGTAAACCTTGGAGTGTCTGCTGTCAAGCTGATGGATTACCCACACCAAACATAACATGGTGGACAGTAAATAGTGGTGAGAATAACTTAATGCTGCCAACTCAACGTGGTTGTTACATATTGGATTCTCGAATTCAAGATGGGAAAGCGCAACTACGATGTATAGCGCAAAATGTGGCCGGAAGAGATTCAATTACTATTGATGTTGTTATTCCAAAGTATCAACCAAGTAATCTATAATCTGAATAAGATAGAAATTTAATCAGATATCGACAATATTTACAATTTGAAAAAGTTACAATTAATTGAATTACTCATGCAGTCAAGCAAAGGTTATTCTATGATGATTATATTAAAATTGAATTTACTAAAGCTTGATATCTTCTGCCTATATTCCAGCATCTAAGCCCATGACAACGTCAGCAACATCACAAGATATTCAAACTATTCATCCTGAGGATAATACAATAATAAACATCATTTTACCTTTAGGTATACTATCAATAATATGATAAATTAGTTTCGTGATTTATTGACTGCATTAATTCAACTATTATAAGTAAGATATTTTAGCACCATTTCCAGATAAATAAATAACATTTCGATTTCGATCAGTCATGTCTAAAATAACAAGTCAATACTAAATTTCATTCTGATCGAACTATTTTAATCAGGACCTAATATTATTTTATGAATAGGTGGATATAGAAATATTTACAATTCTAATAATTCACCTAATAAAATAACAGGAGATTAATTTGTAACTCATTCTGTCCTATTTCACGGTCTTTAGGTATAACTACCTTATTGGTCTTGCTAATTATTGCGATATCATGTTTCGTGTTTGCCTATCGTGTTTTATTGCGCAAAAATGTTCGAATAGAGCGAAACGGGGCCCATTTTCGTAGTGTAAGGAACGATGATGAAATGGCAGGCATTCGAGCTCATACAGAATTCACAGATATTGATCAATCATCGAGCGTATCCTCTTTTCGTCGACCATCAGAAAGAGCCAGTAGCATTTATGCTAGCATTACTTCTAACTTACCTTATCCTAAACATATGCATGTATCTAGAGGTCGGATAGCAATTGGTGAAAGATTGTTTGAAAGTACGATGCATGGTTCTATTCATCGTGGATCCGTATATAAAATTGTACCACATGAATGGAAATCTACCGTTCTTGTAAAGCAATTATCAGGTAAAAACAGATTGCTCTAAGGTTACATATAAAATTGCATTAAAAATGAATTAGATTTAGAGTATTTTGCTATTCGTAAAGTTTGCCTCTGCAATAGACAGCCAACATAAAGTGTCATATAGTTGGTTAATGATCTTCATGCTAATCATTTTTTATAGACGGTTGTACAATTCAGCAACACAGTGCTTTCTATGATGAACTAAATATGCTATTGAAAATTGGAGCGCATAAAAATTTATTGTCGTTACTTGGAGCCAGCTTTGAATCTAAACATAGCAAAGGTAATATTGGCCGATTGATTGAAATTTATTTTTCATATATTTACAAATAAGAACAGTTGTCATCTCTCATGTCATGAAAATTGCATTATTTCGTCGAACTTGCATGCTAATTTAACATAATACAGGCGAGATTACGTAAGATACTATTGCAAATAATTTGTGTTATATCACTTTATACTAAATATTTAATCGATTAAGTCTACTGACACAGCTAATTCTAGGTTATAATAATTTAAAGAAAACTTATAAACTTTTTAGGCCTTCAATAGGTATATAATTGTAAGATAAATAGAAATTACTCTAGTTACCGGGGAAAAAATAGTATTACTTTAACACGATTAAAGCCTGTAATTTCAAATTGATTCTCAAGTAAAGAAAGTATCGCTACAGTATTCTATCTCATTCTACGCAATATGTAGTGCATTAATTCAAAATTTTTTTTTCTCTAATTTAGTAGAAGAGCTTTTCGCTATTACTAGAATCTATCAACAGCATTCTTCCTTATTTTACACAATTTGTAGACCATAAAACTACCTTGCAATTTCATATACTTATTTAATTCGAGAGTTTATTACTGCTATTAGAATATATCAGCCGTATTCTATCTCGTTTACACGATACATAGAGTATTACCTTACTTGCTATTTCATTTCTCTGTTTTCATTAGAGAGTTTACTACTGATATTAGAATATGCCAGCTATGGAGACTTAGAGTCATTTCTACGGTACAAGAGAGAAGAATTTGAACCAAGTTTTGATTATAATGAAGCAGGATTCAATCTTGCTACTCTTGGAGATTTTGCATGCCAAATAGCGAAAGGAATGCACCATTTATCACGAATGGAGGTTGGGCTTTGATTCTATTCGATAGCATGATTTTTAGAAACTTGGCTAAAAGCAATAATAGCAGTAGAGAACTAGAACGCATCAACATTGGTTTATATCGACCAATATTCTGTAGAAAATTAGATTAAAGAGTAATGAGAAATCAACATCTATATACGTGCATTGATCAACATGATTTCTTTCTAGACAATTCATGGTAACCTACGAGCAGCGACCGTATTAGTTTGCTCTAACATGGTACTAAAAGTAGCTGATTATGGAGTCCAAACTAATACGAATGAGATGCAAGGAGAAGAAGATTCGGAGACTACCGCTGCAAATAAGGTAGCGAGAGAAATACAGTAGGAAATTCTTGCATGATCGTATCCAAGTTCATCTAGAGCAGTAGAATCTGTGCAAGTACCAATCTTGACCACAGTCCAATTTTGAATAATTTAGGTTCAACTTCCAATCCGATGGATGTCTATGCAAACTTTAAGCGATGGGATTTTAACTGTTGAAAACGATGTGTACGCCAATAAAATTGCTTTAAAATTATTGTCACTAGAAGGTTTAATAGCACGAGATGATTATGCAAAATATAATTTGTAATTTATTTTTTCATTAGTTGGTCTTATGGCATTGTTTTGTGGGAATTATATACATTAGGTAAGTATAATAAAGGTGATTGGTAGCGATCATGTCCAGTATGATGTTGCATTTTACTTTGTTAGGATTAATTCATCTTGTCATTTCTATTTTTTTCAAGGGGAATTGCCTTATTATAACATTGCCGACGATGTCGATGTATTATTGCATTATGTTAGTAGCGGCTATCGACTTAGCCAACCCAATCATTGCCCTGATTCAATGTAAGTGCTTATAGCCGAATTGAGTTGTTGTTATTGTGACCAAGAGACGGCGGAAATTGACAGTTTGGGCTCTATGTTGTATAGATATGATATCATGTTGGCATGTTGGAAATCAAAACTAGCGGAACGAATAACATTTCAAGCAATTGTAGCCAAATTACGCGAAATTAAGGTTGCTGAAGTGTACCAACTTGATGATAGTGACCATCCTAGCTTGCAAAGGTGCGCTAGCACATTCCTATAAATTAGTCTGGGAAATGGAAGTTTAATCTTTTGCAGTTTGTTTTATTTGTTATGGTGGATAGCTAATCTATGTAGAATTTTTTAATTAGTATTACTAAGATGTAGTGTGGACGACTAAAATAAGCCAATTGAATAAGGCCTTGTTCTAGTGGTCCATGGCTGCATCAACTTGATGATTGTACCTATTTTGGCTCAAAATGGTATTTCAATACCTCTCGATAAATCGGTCAGAGAAATTGAAATACATGCAAGTCGTTCGTCATGATAGGAACAATTTCATGCTGTATAAATGTAAACTGCATACTTTAAGTTATAAAATTGCATACGCTTCAATATGCTAATGGACACATAAGAAGGGATGTTTATCCACGCTTCAAAGTTATTTTAATTTGTTTCTTTTTTATGCAAATATTATATTATATAGCAAGTTTTCCTTAGAACAAATGATAGCTTTAACAATTTTATTTTGCAACTAGGCCATTATGGTAGTTCTACTGTACAGAAGCATTTCTACTTTAATCTCATTGACTCTATACTCTTCTACTGTATATCTGAAAACTACTGATTCTGGCCTAGGGATTGGGAGGGGGGTTGTTTTGGTAACAAATTTATTCTTGTCTTGATTGAATCAAGTATTTTCGTTAAGAAATCCAAGAATAGAAAATACTTATCTACTGCAGTTTCGTATAGTTTGATGGGTTGTTGACCTTTAGATTTTATTATATAATTGTTCAATATGATTGTTAATATTGCCTTTATATTCACTGTAATGTTATGAAATATAAAACGTCTTATTCTTGCATTGAAACTTCCAATATGGAAGCATTCCTTCAAGTTGAATAAAGTATAGTGAAAATGGATAAAGTTCAGGTATTAAGCTATTCTTCATATCTCTTTTTAGATAGCAGCAATAATTAATATGATCGGTACGTCTGCTGATTTAGTACCAGTCTATGCTATAGACTATTGCTAGTTTTGTCAACATTTCTTAATCGCTTCTGTCACCTAAGAGTTTAAAAGATATATGCAAAGTCAAGACAAGACCTGTGATATCCAATAAGCTACACGTTGTAGACATAGTTATCAGACACTAAAGTCAGTAAGAAATAAACTAGTTTGCAGCCAGTATACAATATGAATTACATGGCTATGGTCATTCGGACTCTATCATATGCACGCAGACAGTAATCGCGTGCCCACTGGAAACAGTTGGTCGATGTACAATAGTACAAATGCCCTTCAAAATAAATACAATTTTTCACCAGACACATAGTTTGTGGGGTTAATTGGAGACTCCAAAATATTCCTCATTGAAGCTGTTTCTAGTACAACCTCACTGTCATAATGCAATTGTCTAATCATGGACTACTCCATACCTATCCGATCCCATGGCACGATAGGGGATAAAATGGAGTACAACACAATTCTCGATCACGGCTTGGGTATTGGGTAGTCCATCGGTAGTCCATGTAATAATATGCCTTTCTTGTTATAGACTGTAGACGAGAGAGAGATAGCTGTTTTAGAGAAGAGAACTTTGTTACCCTAAGTCAGTCAGGTACAAGTTTCAGGAAGAGAATTGCTCACTTTATTTTCTATATTATTGCATATGTAGAAACAGGTTGAAGTTAAATGCGCTTAATCAGATTGATCTAAGTAGTTCGGGAACAAGTCTATGGATGGGACGGTCAGGTTTTAATTTTTTTGAAATCGGTCAGTCATTTTAAACCATTTCGATATGCTTAGCGTTAGTGGTCGAGTGAGGAGGCAGGTAGAGGAAGTATGCGGATCAATAGAGTAATAGAGTATAGTAGAAAGACCAGAAAAATGAATCAATTTGCGCAATTTTTTTCCTTTCTTGTACTGAACGCCCTTATTCACGTTCTTCTCTCGACCTTAGCTTGCACATACGGTACTAGCGAGTCAGACAGTTTTGATAGCTGCAGTTAGCTTTGACTTCTAAAAAATATAAACATTTAATATTACAACAATATCTATCAGTTAATAATATCTAGTTTTAAAGCACGCTACTTGGCAAATGCCGGGTGTAGATACTACCACATAAGGTAGATTTTACCCTGCTACAGTAGTAAATATGGACATAAAATATGCTATGATGCAAAATGTAAATTGGAATTTTAAACCAACTTTAGGTTTTTTTATTGTAGCATTTTTGAGGAAATGAATGTCTCTAGTTTGAACTTCTCTAGCTTATTTTTGAGGGTATTACAACCAATTTGGTTATAACATTGGGCAAATTGAAATCTTCCCCTACAATCTGTCCTACAACTCGGTTAATGACGTCTATCGTTGCAACGCGTTGTACATTACTGTTACATAGGCGCGTGGAATACTTGAAATTCCTACTTAAAATTTGTAGTAGTCCATGATAGAGCGGGAAATTCTCGATAGAATAAGAGAAATAGAATTATTATCCATAAGTTCCTGCAGTTATTTTAAAGCTAGCTATTTTAAAAGTGATTAGCTTAGGACATTATGATCGAGGTATCAGGATAGAAGAAAGAGAAATCCCAGATCACGGACGGACAGAAAAGGATGTCCATTTCGCCTTTCAAGTATAGAGTTTTAGGATGCCTCGATGTGTCCGACCGTCCATTGTCCAATCCAATCGCCATTCAGTTGATGATTTGTAGTGATTCTAATTGGTACGTCCGGCGGTCTGGCACCTCTGTAGCGCACCAGCTTAATGTCATAGTAAAAGCGACTTACCACACGGTCATGCGCAATCGTACTTTTAAGGAAGTGAATCAATTTGGCTAGAAAGTAATCGCAATCTTGCTGCTGCAAACTTCCACTATGGCTAGCGATCACTTTCATCATTGATACGAATCAACTGATTTAAGTTGAGGATATTATAGGGTTATAGTCAATCTGTTTTTAAAGCATCTTGTTGAGAAAGTTAGACGATAGGTGAGTTAGAGAATTGAGATGTAAAAGATAGCCACGTTGACGTGGTGATGGGACAAGATCAACCATTGTATTGTCCTTCCATTGATTTATTGATTGAAATTATCAACAAGATTAAATAAATCTTCATCATACTTACCGTGAATATCTTTGCTCGCTGTTAATCTACAAGTAATCAGATTAAAGATTGCACAATATACTAGTGTTTAGACGCCATGATCTAGTCGATGATATCCTACTCGTTTTCATCAATGTCGTGTGTATTTCGTAGGTGATCCAGTAAATCAAAATGATTGCTAGTGTTGCAAGTAAATTAAGAAAAGAATGGTTCTTACTTGGAATTGTATTATCCATCTTATTGGCTAAATTGCAACCCACTATTGGCAAGACTGGAGGTAAGAAGGAAATGAACTTGAGTAGATCTTGTTCATCTTATACAAACTTGCTGACACTGTTGCGCTTGATTAATCCTCACCTCAAGGTCTGCTCAAACCTGAAATTACTATTAAATACTTTGCTGTTTCCATCATCTTCT
Source organism: Trichoplax adhaerens (assembly GCF_000150275.1). Classification (NCBI taxonomy): domain Eukaryota; kingdom Metazoa; phylum Placozoa; class Uniplacotomia; order Trichoplacea; family Trichoplacidae; genus Trichoplax; species Trichoplax adhaerens. The sequence goes on from NW_002060947.1 coordinate 1,408,403, forward strand.
TTAACAGCGGTATATCTTTACGCAGTGAAGTAAGTCAATTTTGATGTCGGTAGGCTGAAATTTATGCCTCCTATTTGAAATCCATTACACTATTTGATTAGAGTCTGATTGCCACAGTCATGACTATCAAAGCGACCAACAACGAGTATCACCACGTATTACAATTTCGTCTTATCATCTGATTTATTACTAGTCATAGTATTGATCATCGATCATCGAAGAATTTTAGCTGGAGCTCCACTGTAGATTTTTTATTTTTTTATTTTCGGAAGTTATTCCTTGCTATAGCATTACATAAACTATTACATAACCGTAGATAAAACTCTTTTCTAATCACAAAGTTGACAATAAATAAGCTCCAGTAAAAGCAATGATAATGATGGTTAGAACAAACGAGTATCTTGCGTAATACGCATACTATACAGTGATTCTACTGCGATGGTTTTCAGTTTCGAGCATGGATTACATTGTAGCAAACTAATTCTTAATAAGAAGCTTCCTCTTTACTGCATCATGCCATAAAAGTAGAGATACTGTAGTAAATTAGTATTTATGTTCTTCATTTTGAAATACCTGCATTTTACAGTCACTATTCCCATATAAAACTTCATTTACAGTACAGTACTGTTGTAAGCATCATTGAAAAGCTACAATCAATTCTATACATTTCTCTGGCTTCGAATAGGAATTACTCAAATCCTTTACCAACTATCGTCTGCACGCGCTTATTCAAGGATTTACCTTTATTGTCGTGCCAATATTTGTTAATATTTTAGTGGCAATGCTGAAGCACTTAGCGATTGATGAATGGTTATTGAAAGGGTAAGCTAAAGAATACAATTGAAAAACATTGCTGTCATCATGTCGACTCTGTACAACAATTATATTGATTCGTGTACTACATTGTCCTCTATTTATTGACTATAAATCACAGATTGATCGTTGTAAGCTGTATGCCTCCTCCTGTCTCTTCTGCTGTAATACTCACTAAAGCATCTGGTGGTAACGAGGTAACTATCGATTATAGTTATTAGATATAGGCTTTATCATCTATTCCATTATTGAATTTATACAACTTCCAGGCTGGTGCCATCTTTAATTCAGCATTTGGTAGCTTTCTGGTAAGATAAGCAAAGTTATCATGTCATGTCTAGATTAATTTTTTATAGCGATTAACATTTTATTTCTATTCTATGACATAGGATAACTTTATCATATCATGATTACATCAATTCTTGTAGCAATTAATATTATCAATGTTTTTATTCTATGTCATAGGGTGTCATTGTAACACCGTTATTGCTACTTGCAACTGTAAGTCACTAATTTTGAAAGATTGCGCCAATTTCACCTAAATCACTATACAGCAGTACTAATATTGCCTACGATCATTAATTAATCGTAACTTTTAAAACAGCTTGGATCTGCCGCTACTGTTCCATTTCTGTCGGTATTTACTAAATTAGGATTAACTGTAGTTTTACCATTGGTATTAGGCCAGGTAAGTCCTATCTTTCTGCAGTAACCCAATTCTGTAGTGACTACAAAATTTGATGTAGCTTGTTACAATTACCTTGATGCTAGAGCAAAAGAGTCTTCCTTTCTGTGTTGTATTATACTGTGAATATAGATTATGATGCCCTAGATTATGTTGTCAAAGTAGAATTATAATCTTTATTATTAATAATAAATCTGATTGATATACAATATGTTTTACTAGATTGTTAGAATGTATGTTAAAAACTGGTTAGAGACTACTAAACCGCCCATTGGGACAATTGGAAGGTTAATTCAGATTCGGATTAGAATTAATTATTAAAGGAATACGTATGGTACTTATTTTCATACGTATAAGACTAAGAAATGATTCATTTCCATATTTTGGCTTATAGTTGTATCCTCCTAATCATAATTTATACCACATTCTGTGACACCTTCAGTGGTAACTATGACATCTTCATTCCACTATCCATTGTAATCCCACAATTTACAAATATAAATAACACAAACATGCAAACGATTACCGTTGTTGCAGGTGATGCCGCAAGTAGTATTCCAATGGGCAGTTTCTTGGCTATTGTTCTTTTAGGTAGCGTGAAAAATTAATTATTGTTATTTCATGTTCTACAAATATAATCTTTACGATCTTGCTATTGCTTTTATAAGTATTTTTATGTCAGGTAGTCTTCATGGCTTTCCTCTTTCAAGCATCGACGAGGTTAAAATAAATTAAATTCAACACCAAGTATTCCCTTAGTATCAATTAACGACAAATTAACGATGTACTGTCCTTTTCGTATTATCTGTAGGCTGAGATTCAAATCGAAAGATGTCGTGGCGGCCGTCTTTTGTGGCACTCATAAGTCTCTGACTCTAGGTAGTTAAAACTCTTACTTGTATTTTAATTTAATTAATTAATTGATGCTAATACTGGATTTATTGATCGTCATTTCGACAACTTTCATCTATCTTACGTATGGTTATGGTTACGAAACTAGGTATGCCAGTACTTAAAATTGTCTTCGGTGGCTACAGCCAATTATCATTGTTATCTATTCCTCTTTTGATCTACCATCCTTTGCAAATCTTATTTGGTGGTTTATTAGTTCCAACCGTTCAAAAATGGTTATCGCAACATCAGGATGCGGAAAATTTAGAGTCGGTTTAATTAATACTGCATACTAGATAAAATTGGCTATCGTCCGGTACATACTTTGAAAATTTTTCCAAATGTTACATATATACTCGCAAGTATATATTCAGTGTATACTTACACATATTATCTAGAGTCTGTTAAACTAAAATGGTGTATCAATTATTAATAAAACTTCTTGCAATATTTCATTAAATTTAAGACTAATTTTCGTGGAAAATTTATCGTATGTATTCAGCTACAAGCCATGAACAGTTAGTTACGCTCGAAATCTATTACTGCAAATTTTTGTTATTCGCATAAATAACCAATAGATCTGTCGCCTTTTGTACATGAGATATAATAACATTATGAGCTAAATTAATTGGGTCATTTATTTGTAGTAGCAGTTATTGAATACATATATAAGTAAATTCGTTCGTGTTTTACTAGTGCATCGCTAATGTTTATATCACAAGAGAATGCATAAATGTGGAAGTATTATCTTCATAAGTAACGGACAAATGAAGTCATAATACCTTTACTGGGAAAGATCGTTATCTGAATTAAAATGGTTTTAAAGCATTCATTTGTAATACAATATAATGATATCAACCGTAGTCTTTTCGTAGCTACAACTTCGTTAGGCAAGATGCTTGAGATCAATACCATTTTTGCGATACTTGAATAACTGATTTGACGTTACAGTTCCTGAACTTCGGCCGAGTTCATCAGATGATGGTCAATATAATATTATACAAAGAGTAAACTTTCACTATTAAAAGTGGTTCTTAGGTAGTTAATGATTAGGAAGTGCGAATTAATGAATTATGTAAACACATTACAATTCAAATCAATTACAAAAAAACTTTCATGATAATCTGTAACGACTTTTGTTTGCGAGATAAGTCATTAGCTCTATACAAATGTAATCGGTTTTTCTAGCTTAGGCAAGTACATTTCCATTACTAAGTTTACAACAATTTTATCGCAAAAGGTAACGAATGTGGACCATTAATAGTATTATTTGATATGAATTTTTAACCAATCGATAAGGTTAAGGATGGATATAAATTCTACATAACATTACGGTAGATATACGAATATTAAGCAATAAAAATTGTACAAAAGAATCTTCTATAGATTCTGTTATACACAACTGGCTGTACTATACACCATAGAATTTTGCCATCTAAAGTCAATAGCCAGAACAATCGCATAACCATAATTTGGATTGGATATTACAACTCCTGATAACAATTTACTTAATTGCAAATGATCTATATAGCAAAGAACATTAAAGGACATCGAAAAGTAACAAATAGTTATAAACAAGAAATCTTTCTTTCGTACATGTTGCATAGCTTAATTTACAGTACATTAAATTATACTAATAAGAAATTCATTCATTGAAGCAATGTCCAATAAGAAAATAAAAATTTAAACTCTATCGCCTCCACGGCCTATCTTCATCAGCTTCATCCTCTTCATCCAGTAACAAACTATCCTCACTGGACGACAAACCTTCATTATCTGATACGTTCATAGAACCTTCCGGTTCCTAATGTGATAAAGTAATTGTTTAATTTTTACCTTCTTCTTTATCATCTTTTTACGGTAAACAATATAAGAAAGAAAGTTTATCAACCTTATTACTATCTTCTGTCATGTCATCAGCTAATAGAGCAGATTCTAAGTCTAGTTCCTGTTTCTCCTCTGTTACCATTTTTTGTGGCTCCGATTGGGGCTTAGGATTATACCATGAAAATACTAAAGATTTCGTTTTGTAGATGACTCCTTTTACAGCGGCCTAATTAACACATAGTGCAGAAAAAAGGATATAGTGTGATGTTAATGTTATATAAATATAACATTGTTACTCAAACTAAACAACAAAATCTTATACTAACAATTTCCGCCTCTTTCCTAGTTGAGAATTTAACGATTACGTGATCATTTTCGCCAACGTCAACTCCAGTAACGTTACCAAATTGCTGCAATATTTAAAGAAAATTATACTATAATTATTTACCAATGAAATCATTATCAATGCCATTCAATCAAAGTAGCTATGAACAAGGAAGAGAAATTAACAAATCCCTTACAGTAAAATGTGTAATAATGTCGTCTTTATCGTCCATTGATAGGCCTTGGACGCTTAATTGTGATGTCCTCTTATCTAAAACAGATCTACTTGAAACAGCAGCGTGTCCTCTACCACGACCTCTAAATCTCGTGCTCCATCTACCACGTAGTTGCTTTCGGCGAATCCTTCCATGAAATGGTTTGTTCGGGCTTTCAATTAATCCAAGATCTGTCGCCTTTCAAAAAATATAACAATAAATATACAGGATAAATCAAATAATGTCAGTGATCAATACCTCTTTCTTTAATAGTTCAACCCTTTTTTCTAACTCTGCAGTGTCTTCACCGCTATTTTGCTTTGACAGCAGCTCTAATTCTTTATCTAATAGCTCCTTTTGGGCCTATTAACGGAATTAATATCTTATCCGTACAATCAAAGAAATATAATGTTCTATGAACCATTTTTGTATTACACTTACATCTTTTCGAGATTTTGGAACTGAAACTAGCCTATTTTTAACCGAATCGATATCTTCGTTTAATTTTTTAAGTGACTGTAGGAACAAGTATAGTTATCAATTAGTCCAATGATCTATAATTGTAACACTAATTATATGATCATTCATTAAATGGTAACATAATGATGACCTGAAGTATAAAATCACGTTCTTTCGGATTTTTTGTATCATTCAATTTCTTAGCAAGAATCTGAAATGAACATTAACTAATCAAAATCCTAATCTACTTTTGTATATAGTAACAACTTCTCAGAAATTCATTTCTTAATATGTTACCTTATACTGCGTAATTAATTTCTGATATAAATCTTGAGACTGTTTTTGTATTTCTAATCTTTTTTGTACGATATCCTGAAAAAATTATCAATAATAAGATATACACGGATGAGTAGGAGCTATACTAGCCAAATGTAATAAGCGTAAGCTTACCTTACTACTATTTCCAGCAGTGGGCGTTGCTGCTGCGCTACGAGACATCTTAAACGCCTCAGGATTATGAAACTATGTCATAGAATGTGTAAAATCATCATCATATTTCTATTTTCGTATGTCCTATAAATTATATTTTGTTTCATTAACCGTAAGCTCACCTTGTTTGGCACAACTGATGGTTTTGAAGAATTATCACCAACATTCGCAAGCTCTGTAGCATTACTGGGCTGAGAATCTTTATCATCATCCGGTTTTTGCTGTGCATAATGCAACAATAAAAATTTATGCTCTGATAACGTTAATATTTCCATGATAATAGAAATAAGAATACACTGATAACTACCTCAGTTTCCGGTATTGGGTCAATTTTCCAAAAAACTTTAATAAATCTATTATTTAGAACAGCTTCTGGGCTATCATGAGCACTTTTAGCTTCAGCGTGAGTTGAAAACTGAATTAATGCAGCTTGTTTATCCCCTTCGACGCCAATCTAATGGAAGTAAGTATTAACACAATAAGACAATTAAATCTGACAACTAAGATTTATAAAGGCATAATCAATGCCAGTTAATGATCAATTTTTATTCATGTCCTCAGTTTTAAGTAACACAACTAGTTGCTTAGTTAACTAGCCATGGGTTGCAAAAAGAGATTAATTTTGCACAATATTTTGGTAACAAAATCATGGATATGCGATTTTTTACCCTGTGAACTGTGCCGAAAAATGGATAGCAAGTTAAGGCAACATACCTGAATATTCATAATATTACCAAATTTTCCAAAATGTTCGTTCAACTTCGTTATAGTGTTTAATTCCTGTGGAATTTTTCTAATTTCTAGAGTAACTGAATCTCTAATTCTGGCCTTGCTTTTAAAGCCAAGACGATTATAATCGAAGCGACGTTTTTGGGGAGGTCCAGTATCATCCATTTCAGCAACTCGTTTTTTATTCATTTCATTATTAACATCCGACATGGGCGGTTTAAACCTGGGTAAATCTGTATAAAATTATATTCAAGAAATATTATCAATGTCATGGAAAAAAAGTACTTTATCATGTAAGGGAAAAATTTCATATTTACCTGACATAGGTTTACCGGAATTCATTTCTGACGTAGGCGTTCTAAGTGGCCATACCGGTGGCGGCATCATAGCTCTACCTTCAAACGAAGGCTGTTCAGGGTTATAGGCATCATTCCCTTTAAATAGTGAAAATAATATATATCCATATATTAATGTACAAGAATTAGGAAAACTAGTACAATATTTTTATAAGGCATGATTCAATCTGCAGATCCATAACTACAGGGTGATGATTTATTGACAACAATACCAATAATAGTAAGTGTGTTTGCATACCCGAGAAGGGTAATCTTTTACCGCGAATAGGACCTCCTGGTTGTCTAGGTGGCGGCATAGACATTCTTGATGCTTGCATTGGCGGTGGTGGAGGCATAGAAGATCTTAATCCAGGTGGAACTGGACGTACAATGGGCATCATATTAGGCGGAGGGTTATGATGTTGCATCCTTCCAGGTCCAACGCGAAATGGAGGTCTATTACCATTATCAACTACAAGTATATCAGATGCTGGTAATCTTAATTGTTGTGTGTCTTCAACTACAACCGCGTCATTGCCATGGTCATACGGACAAGTTTCACCGCGCACACAAAATCCCTTTTCTGTTGAAATTGTTGAATAGTACAAATTACTACAAATACCACTTTTATAAGCATATCCGTACTCGTGGTAAGTAATTATTGCTTAAGTAATGAATGGCTATTAATGATATACCATCGTAATCACGGCATCGTTGTTGAATTTTCGGAGGGAAGCGTACCCTAAAATTTAAACCATTAAATCTATTGATTAAAATAGAATATGACCGACTTGTATTAACAGCTAATCATTATGATCATACATCTAACCTATTATTAGCGTTGACCGTGCCCGGTGCTTCCCTATCACCAACATCCGCTAAATTTTTCATCTCATTTTTTCCACGATCTGACCGTCTATCGGTTCGCTGTCTGCCGCGATTAATTCTATCATGTTGTCCTATTAAGAATAATTACCAAATATCAATACATTTCGAGTAAAATCTATTTAATCAAAGGTGCTAGCTATAATATTCAATGATTAAAGCATCCTTTATAGGATAATTAGAATCATGCCATGGATACGTACCTATTCGTCCATCATCTTCCGGTCGACGCTTAGATCTTCTATTGCTAGTGGAGACTACAACATGAATGCCAGTTGGCTCATTATTATTATTATGTTCGACAGACTCTTCGATTCTGTCTTCGTCGTTACGCGACCGTGGTGCCCTCCTAAAATCTCTCTCATCATCATCAAGGGTCTAGGTAAAGATAAGAGAGAATGAGGAGAATAGAATAATCAATAGAAAATTAATATATATATTCCACTTAAAATAGCCGCTACAAGTAACACAGACAAAAGTAACTGTCATGCCAACATTCTCTAAGAGATATTATGATTATTTTTACCAATAATGAATATTACTATGTGCAAGAATAAAACCACTTGTAATATTTGTACACATAAGTATACCGATTGAGTCAACAACAAAAGTATTAACATTTCTACCTCGTAGTGTGATATTCTTCTATCAACATTGGGTGCATTGTCGATGCCTGGAGCATCAGTCGTAGTATCATCTACTGATAAATATGCTTTCTTTTTCAAGGCATCAAATAATTCATTGACGAAGTTGGTAGTTTCTACAAATTGAATAATTAAAATTAGACTAATAGTATCCGGCATGGATAGTAGACAAAGCATCTGTACAATTTTGTTTTTATTTTATAATTTATCGTATAGCAGATCAATATTATCGTAGCTAATTCGTTATTCCATGTACTCAATTGCAATACAGCCTATTTAGACAATGAACATTAGCCGTAGAAACATCCATCTTTACGCTACACCGTGGAGAACTAACATTTATACTACTCGTATTGAACCAATGAGTCAATGATAAATGAAAAGATGATATTTTTACCGTTACTAAATAGAATGTTATCGTATCAATGATCTACTCGTATATACATTGTACAGTATCATTGTAGCAGTTATCGCAAGACAATATCATTGTTAAGGATAGTATTTTATTAATGACAGTATTTATAAGCTAATACGTATTGATTTTGACACAATATACACTCTAGTTTAAGAATTCATACGACTGTGATGAAAAGTTAATTTTTTACCTGAAGCAAGAAAAACTTCTAACTGATTTAGACAGATATTCTTGACCTCGTTATTTGGTTTTTCTTTTTTAACTAAAGCTATTACATACTTAGCCAAGGCGTTAGGATCAGCATCGCAACTAAAAAATGAAGAGAAAAAGCAACACAATAAATACACCCGGTCAATAGATAGGGATAATTGCTCGGTAGCCATGAAGATGGCCAATTGTCTAATCTATGCTTCCAACTTTATCGAATAAACAAGAATAATATACTGTACGTCAACGTATCGATTCGTTGGTATGCAGGGAAAAGAAGACTTGTCATCGATAGCGGTTGGTATAAATAGTCTTTACCATTCCATCCTACTATTTTACTACTTTATACAGTATGTCCATAATGTAGCATTCTAGGCATACTCTTATCATGGAGTGCATGATTATACGTCCAAAAGCGTTCATTGCATACAATCAATGGCAATAGCCATCACGATTGATCATGTCAGGAAAAATGCATCAACCCATTACTAGCTTTCATTGACGTTTACAAGGTGCATTGCCTACAAGTATTTGGTAGACGATCAATCGCTGTTGCGTTCAATGTATGATGATCATTAGTCTTTGGAAAGTCCTCTATGGTGATCATCAATCATTCTATCCCTTACCATCAACACCGACTATTTTGGAAATCACCCGCTACGTGTATGTTAACATTTCGATACTAAATCATACTATCAAGCGCATCAGTATTTTGAAACAGTTGTGCATTGAACGAGGGGAAATTCTAATGTAAGGCAATTACATAACACACTCTTTCAGCTGTATTATCACGGAAGAACCATTTTGATAATGTTTAGTAATCATTTCTACACCGGTTAGTCAATCTCTCTCCTCAACATTGTACGCAAACGATAGGACCTATCGACCTTACGTAAACACTGTATAATGCATCAAGACCGGACTTGACATTGCTACCTTGTCAGGCAATTACGTCGGGGTCAGTGTTGTACTCTCCATTGCTCAACGCTAATTATCTGTCTAAATGGAATAAAAATGTGTCCATGGACTTGAACTATCATCCTGGATAAAAGAAAAAAATAGAAAAACTGTAGTAATTATGGATCATGATGCAGACATGGCACGTACGCCATTAAACTATTGATCCATACGACGAGGGATATCGTAATCATGGTTTAAAGATGAGATTTTGTTTGGTTTGGCGAGCTAAGAGTACAGTAGTAGAAGCTGTCACGATGTCGAGATTGACATAGTGCAATGAGTAATTAATTTTGTTCTTTCTTCCAGTATGACTGCTTGATAACAAGCTCTCAATCTAACCTTTCTCTGTCAATAGAATGCTAACAGAACATTAACGTGTTGTCCACGATTGAAAAGTTGGATAGTGAGTGATTGCATCAAGTAGCCAACCAGGATTTGACCACGCGGACATACTGTATCAAAAGCAAATCTACTGTCTGTACCTTCCCTTTGGCTACAGTGCGTAGCGTACAACGAGAACAGTCATGTCGTCAAAGAGAAAAGTGCAAGATTGCCAATGACAATCCACATACACAAGCGTTGAAAAAGATAAACTAGATTTACAATACATACATAGGTTGTAAACGATTTGTTAGCCACACTTTAAGCGCATCAAAATCTTCGATATGCATTTGTTCCTCAACGTCTCGTTGACTTGCTTCTTTGCCAAAAGAAGAAGCACACGATGTCCGACCTAACGATGATACACTGGCAGTGGATATGAGCCAGGCAGGCACTAGTGGCATCCAGTACAGTACAAAGCTTTTGGATTGACGGTTTGGCCTTACTGTACAGTACTGTACACTGTAAAGTAGGTCAGCTGCGCGTGCATTTCACCCTTGAGGTGCGTAGCGCTACGTAGGGTCAGTATAGTACAGCTGACTCGGCTTTTCTGTCTGGGTGCAGTTCTCTCTGGCTACAGTACGCTACAGTCATGGAGCAGCAGAAATATTTTCTTCTAGTACAGTAGTCCATGCTACAGTGCACCGTCATACAGACGACAGCAAAATGAACGAACAGTGTCTACATCTCCACCAACTACGATACTGTACTGTAATGTACAGTGTACAGTATGGCAAGAGAATGACGACACCATTGGAGTATCAGACTGTAGTGTACAGATTCTTGTAATTGAACTCTTCCTCTATCGATTGACTTGTATTTTATTGAAAATCGACTGAAATTTCATTATTTTATTTTCAAAGTTTTTGGGCAAAATGGCCTGAGACAAGCTGTACACTCAACAGTATAATCTACTATTGAGAAGACTGTACTGTAGACCTTTTTCCCTGTAGAGCATTTTCTTCTAACCACCTCACTGTTCTAGTTTCTATCGTGCTGTACAGTACAGTACTGTACAGTGTACAGTACTGTGTACTGTAGGACTGACAATGTTTTGACAGTGCTTGCACAATGCACACACTATACGTACAGTACCATGACGTAGTACAATATGACACTGTCTTCATTTTGGACAAACTCCAACTGGAAAATCTCACTCATAAAACGTCAATATTCAGCAAAAAACGCAAAGAAAACAGAGAGTCTTATAGAAAAATTCCACTCACACAAACCAAAAATCAACCTTGGGTGAAATTTGAATTGCACATCAAGGATTTTATTGGTACACAACCCGACAATACGTTTACTAGGGCCAAGCCGATGTCAAGTCATTATTTTTGATGCAAGTTATCTGTAGCGTCATCCTTTTGCAAAACTGTGGTAAAGACTAGTACAGTACTTTGGAGTTCTTGTCTACAGTACATACTGTACACTGTACACTGTAGTGTGCATCCAATTAGATCCCTTCAACTTTCTCTACTGGACCGTACTGAAATTTCTTTGCAATGGGAAGTTGCGAACCTTCCTTTAAAATCATGCAGGTGAATTCAATAAATAATACTAAAACTAACTTAGCTAAATACAACCATCAAGACCCAGCTTGTTATACAGTACCAGGGACTACTGAAGAGAGAAAACGTTTAGTAGTCCCTAGCAGGACTGTATTTGAACGCGATGGCACAGATTACTGTATAGACTACAGTAATGTCCCAATACTCTGTTAGTAGAGTAATCATGGTGACATAATATTTTGCGAGCGACCTGCTCTGCCCAATGTGCCGATGGACCAAGAAAACCGTTGCAGTGGTCCATGTCAGTATTTACGGTGGCACAAAAGGGCCAAAAGGATTTCTCTGTCAAGAAACGAGCGCTCTCCTATACAAATACCACATTCCTATGGAGAAAATCATACTCCCGTACAAAAGTCGCACTAGGTGTGGAGAAATCGTGCTCCTGTAGCACGTCTGTACACCACTTGGCCTGGCCATAATGTAGTGGATGTGAGCAATGATTACTGACTGGATAGTGAATACATGCGTACAACCTACAACTCCGACTGACTGACTTTTTCATCTGATTGGATTGGTAATGGATTTCTCGTCGTTTGGAGGATTTCATAGAATCCTAACAAGCAACACCAATCGCTTTTAACGTTAAAAATAAATAATGTCGTGCCTGGACTACTGCCTAAGGATGAAATCATCGCTAGTTTGGCAGAAAATTGGAACTCATGCTATTTTAGTTCGATTGACAGTTAATAAAATATGTAAAAATATTGCACAATGACATAGACAATGAAGACTGCCACAATGCATTGTGTATTGTGCCAGCCAGATTAGCTGTAGTACTCGACTACTTTTCTGCTGCTTATAGCACTTTTGCACCATGGATTGATTACTGGAATTGACTACACTAACTGAAATCGCACACCATTGCGTGCCAATGAGAGTTTTGATACTGTAATATGAATTAATTAATGTTATACTCAATGCACGTTTTAGGGATTTACTACTTGCTGGTACCTGACTACCATTAGATAGATGTTGTAGTGATGCAGCAGCACTGTATTTGAAAGTAAACGCATGTAATAGCTCGTCGAGAATCGCGTTCAGCATACCGCAATATGCAGTACTGTAATTTGAATTTTCGATCAAGTTAAAGACAGTAATTAAGAGATAATAATACAACAAGTATGAATATCTTCGCATAACACTTACAACCTAACATTTTTCTACATTGTATCATTAATACTGTAACACTGACATTTAATAAATATCTAGTTTTGTGTCGATACTGTAAATTGAGTGCATATTTGTTGAGAGGGAAAGTATGAAAGAAAGCGTCCATAACTATCCATTAATGTACAGTAGATCCAGTCATTTCCCTATGATGTATCCAGAAATGCGGCTATATATCTTCAATGTATTTATCCAAAATATATCTGCCATTTCTTAGCAAAATCAATCAAGATAAAATCTTTGCTCATTTCGTTAAAACTTGGCAGATTTGCTTGGACAAAGTATAATGAAGGTATACGTATAAAGAGCCGTTTCAGCGGTATTTCTAAATGTCTCACAGGGAAATATTGTACAGTACTAGGATGCGTATTGGCTAGCACGCTAGCACTGATTTTAATCATTTGTGCCTATGGCCGCTTGCTATCGGATTATGCACGAGTACAGCGCCTAATAATATCGATATGGCAGTCACAAATATGATTCGTTAGCCATAATTACATACGAGTACGTACATAATTGAGTACATTATTTTCCAGCATGCAATTCGCATATACTGTACGTACACCAAGATACAGTAAGTAGGGGGTGATAATGATGATCCATGACTGGTTTATGGCTAATTAATATTACGCGTATAATATCTATTTATTCAGGTCGAACATATGGCAGATAAAATATGTACTAGTTTTTAACATACGCGTACGTGTAAGCTCTCTTTACATTACTATACGAATGCGCGTATGATGGATGGTACTGTTTGCTTAATAATAAAGTAATGAATATACGTAAAGTAATACTAAATTGCAGAAGCAGCAATGTAGTAATAACAACAAAAAAAACTGAATACCTTTTGCTTACACCTCCGTTCTATAATTAGTATGCTCTAAATGGTCTGATTACAGCTAATATATCAATAGACGGAAACAGGGATTACTAGACGAAAACATGACATACTAAATTCAACATTAAACGCGTACCGTATTCAACTCGATATAGCCATCCAGTATTTACAGTTAAATTACTACACCTTCGATAAAAATTGTGCCAGACAGTCAAATTATAATCTTTAGCGTTCTGTATGAATTTGAATAAAATTTAACTTTTAACCATCTCTTTCTATTGCACTCACCGTTACACTCCAACAGAATAAACTATTTTATTATTACATCTTAATCGATTACCGTATTTAAAGTTTACTTACAATTAAAATAATACCGTAGTAACTACGTATTAGTATCGTGTAGCAAACAAGTTGTCCAATTGGAAATCTCAATGATTTAAACATGAATATTCGTACTTTGATGCCATGTGTATATATATTTTTCTTAATTGGAGTTATCGTCGATTGCTATATTTTAATCAAAAGTTATACTCCGCATCCTGGACCGGGCGGATATCAAATTATCGATTCTTGGTCTGATGATATTAGTCGTCCTATGAGTGGTGAAAACTTCCATCTGGCCATCTTAGTCGATTCTAAACCCCAGAACGTGGCATACCGTTCAGGAATTAGGCGTTCGTGGGGCAATTCAAAGTCTACTTCATCTAAAAAAGCATGGGATGTCTTTTTTATTTATGCTAAGCACAAAAATTCGACTATTAATAGAATTATTACTGACGAAGCAGAAAAAAAGAAGGACTGCCTTATCTTGGATGATGTCGAAAGTAAATCTATCGACGCAGCTAAATTAGTGAGTGGGATGAAATGGCTATTAGATCATACTACATTCGATTACTTGCTAGTTACTACAGATATATCTTACGTTAATGTTAACGCCGCCGTAAGATTACTGAAACAGCTTGAACATGATCATCGGACAACTGATACCGTTACAGTAGCAAAAACCTCAAAGGTACGTAATATGGCAGATAAAGGTGGTAGTGGAGGTAACATTATCGATTCCGTTTATATTGGCAACGTTAAAGCAGGTGCTATTGATGTTGGAGCTCTTGTGACGTCTTATAGTACAGTCCAGTATTGCACCGATTTAGGTTATATCCTATCGCGCGACGTTGTTAGTGAAATAGTTCAGTTGTTTCTAACAATTGGGCATACACCCAAAAAAGCAAAAAGTGATATATTTATTGGCTACATGGCAAACAAGTTGCAACATACCCCGGTTCATAGCAAGTTTCTGGAAGGCGCAAGAAAGTGTAACGAGTTTAAAAAGTTAGTCATGGATCCAGAATTATCAGATTCAGTGCGCCTAAAGATCAATAAAAGAATTACCAAGCTATCTAATTCTGTCGTCTGTTGATAGAATAGAAATTGTATGTAATCATTTGAACGATTATTATGCAAGGATATTTTAAACAACTTTAATACAGAAAATTGGATGGGGCCAGTCCGACATTCAATTCCTAAGCTAAAACCAGAACTTAAGTGCAGTCTTGTTAACTGCGCTGTTTTATCAATATGCTAAATGATATTATATTGTATGGCAGAACAGACAACAATCTATTCTACTACAGTTGCTGCATAGGATAACTTTTATTTATAATAAATCAGAATACAGTAGATATCGATGGCGTTTAATATTTTGTTTCAAATTTTAAATTTTATTTCTGTACTATTAAATACTATAAAATATTGACTGCTTGTATATTTTGTTTATTTATGTTTTCGCTTCCGATAATATTATCTCCAGTAAAATAGCCAAGATGTAATACTATTTCTTCAACTGTCTATCTTTATGGCTAAGTAGCTATTTAATAAGTTATAATTAATCATAATTGATCAGTCAGTCATTGACTGATATAATGCACTAGTCGTGAGATAACAAGAAATTGTACTTGACCGATCTGTAATTTCCCTACACATATGTCCTACCTGCCTTTGTAAGGCTGATACATCATCGCTACAAGGATTACTATCTACCGAACGCATTAAAGGCAACGAACTGGATATTAAAAGTTTATTGTACTTACTTAAAGGCCCAAGATCAGTCGAATGATGTACAGAATACATTACTCAATAATACAATCCATATTCATTTAAGCTATGGCTGAGTATATTCTTATATTACATATGCAATCTATAATCATTTAAAATCGCGATAACAAGAAGGAAATACACGAAATAACATGGATATTCGCTTGGCTAGATAACACCCGCAAATTCAGTGTCCTTGTAATATATCAGATTTAATCTAAAGTATTCATCTTCTCAAAATTGATCAAATCGCAGACTGTTACAGTATCTGATATCCCGATATCATTGTTATTCTATTTTCTTCATTATTCTTTTCTTCTGTCTTTCTCTGTTTCTGCCTGTCCCTTGAAGGCTGGTTTTACTTATTGGTAAAAAAATTCAATCTGTATGTTTACAAATGACACTATAGTATCACTTGGTACATATAGCGCAAGATTAATTAAATTCATAGAGTCACTCAGTTTATAGAGTGAAAATTTGTAGATGTAATAGCATGTTAATCAAGACGATTCGTATTGTAGGTTTACAGCTATGAAAGCAGTTACCATAATATATCATATATATGCGTATAAATTGATCTAAGCGGATCCTGAGCAATCCAGTACCAGCATGACTTCGAGATCGTATTCATCTTTGCTGTGTGCTCACGTTAGGATATTGAGTCCGTCATTGATGTTAACACTCGTGAGAAGGTTTACGATGTTCTAAATATTAAACGCTGCTAAGTTTAGCTTGATAATTTGTTCTGTAGACGCTAATGATATCATAGTTTATGAAGAGATCTTTGAGGCCGTTAACAATGGTGTGCTCGTTGTATATTAAGTGTCATTTTCAATTTAACACCTATTAAATGCAGTTCTGTGCGCTATTATACGAGTACTAGTAGACAATATACTGCAAGTAGGTATGTAACATCAAATATTGCGCATTTTGTAAGACTTTCAACATTTGGTCAGCATTACTATTGCGTTTCGGCGTATGTTTTATCCGTACTTTGTAATTATTTTAATTCAAATTTAGAAAGTATATGGCTTATTCATTAATTATTCATCAACAATTTTCTCGCCTGCCTGTATGCCGTACATATATAAATAAAACGAATGACATCTTCAACCCAATGCCTTCAAACAAAGTCCTGTACGAACTGGTGGTCATAAGGCTATGAAACAATGTACCAGTACACTCTAAATCTTTGGATGAACATCAAACTATGAATGGCTTAATTAAGTACACATTAATACAGGTTGTCTAGAGCAATCAACCATGAACAGTAGTCACTGCACGTAACATCGAAATCGATAAAAGTAAGAATAAGCTTTGCCATTGAAGTCTCTGTGTCATTTCTATTATTGGAATTTCCACCACAAGTATAGTAAGATCGTACGAAATCCTTTGAATCATGAACGAAAGCGAATTGTTGGTATGGTAAGATCTCAGTAAAACCTTGCATAGGTCTGGTATTGCTGATTACTGCATAAGCTATGTCCTGAATGAACGAATGATCGTCGCTAATATGTCAAGACCTCAGTAAAACCTTGAAATGGGTCTACTGCTAATATCTGCATGAATCATGAATGAATGAACGAAAGCGAATGACTGATCTTGCAAGGCCCCAGCAAGTACAATACAGTACAGTAGCCGTAAGAGCACAATATATACGATATACGGTCTGCTATTAAAACGAGTTTTTTTACTATCTGTTGAATAGGTCTGGTATTGCTGATTACTGCATGAATTATGTCCTGAATGAAGGAATGATAGTTACTAATATATGAAGACCTCAGTCAAACCTGGAATGGGTTTAATATTCCTACTGCTAATATCTGCATGAATCATGAATGAATGAACGAAAGCGAATGACTGATCTTGCAGGACCTCAGACTGTACAGTAGAGTAGCTGTAAAAGCAGGATATAGACGATATACGGTCCGCCATTAAAACGAGTTTTTTACTATTTATTGACATAGTACATTCACGCTATCATGATAATCTATCTGTGGAGATAGTCTTCTACAGGTATATCAATATTGCATAGGAATTTCAACGGAATATAACTTTCATTTTTTAACCAAGGGGTGCTGTCGAAAATAAATAAATAATGAATCAGGTTGCACCGTCCTGTGCGTCTGCGCATTACTGTGGTAGTGCTGCACTCGTCATCCGAGAATGACGTAGTGTATTGCAAAGGCTTTACGATCCATCGAGTTCAATTTACAGTATATATACTGTAAGCATTGTACTGTACACTGTGTATTTCTCTCGCTTTATCTTCTACTGCTGCAGTCGAAGAAGATCACCGCAGCGAGCATCGATACCTGGCTGGCCATCACTTTGAGAAATAGATTATAGCAGCGGTTATTGACTCGATCTTTACGGTAGATTAACTTTATAGGCTTTATCGTCTATTTTCAAATAGTACTGCTAATCAGTAATAATATACACGAGTACTGTACAGTAGTTGGAGTCGTTGGTATCAATGGAAGATCTCAGGAAACAGGTCTTCAATTCCGCGACTGGAGGAGCATTGCCTCCTAGACCGATGCCTAGGTAATCTTATTTTGTCAACTCCATAAAATAGATTATATTGAACTAGAAAGTTACTTAGTACTTGTCCTTAAAATACGAGATTATAGTGTATGCTACAGTAAATAAATCTCCAATATCTGAATCTTAATCCTGATCCAAATGGACGCTATCGATGCCATACGTGTATATTGCGATGTACAGTACAGCATAATACGAGGGAGGCTGTTTGTGATATGATATTCTGCTCGTGCACTGTCGGTATCAGCCTATCTTATAATTAATCATGTAGAGATATACAATACAGTAAATAGACTAATTTAAATTTATCGACAATACGACTACTGCTTTGAACATGGAAAGACATAACATGCAATTACAAGTATATATAGAATACATTAATAGTGCACTAATCGTATTCAAAGAATCAATGAATGAATGAAGGAAATTAGTATTTACGCAACTACACAATATAGAACACTATATACTCGTATGTGCATAATCCAAGTCTAGAATCTGTATTTCTAAATATGAAAACTTGCCAGTTTATTTGTTATAATATGCAATGATATCCTGCGATTGATTGATTTTCATTGAAGGCACTTTATACGTGTAGCCGTGTCAGTAGAGTATAGCATTACTTTACTCAGTAGGAATACGTTAGCTATGGCCCGCGATATTATAAATACTGCTCATTCCAGTATAATTCTCTTCACACCCTGAGGGATTACCGGCAGTCACCAATAAATTTAGCATTATCCAAATAGAACGATTAAATTCAAAGAACATCGAAATTGGTATTTTAAATGATAATTTCTTAGTCAGATGGTACCAACGACATATCATAAATCTGTTGATAGAAATACGCCTAGTTCTAACTCTGGTGCTATAAAGAAAAGACGTCGCGATTATTCACCTCTTCAATGGAGTGACTACTTCGATCAATACAAAGACGTAACCTTAGATAACTCACAAAATGTAAAGTAAACGTATACTTTCACCTTAGCTTACCTAATACTAAATGATCCTAGAAGCAGTCATTATTAATGTTAATTGCATTTTCTTGCAGGTATTTCGCGTCTATAAGTTGGGCACTCGCGGGCCTGTCTTATATTTCCTTCATGGAGGAGGCCACTCAGCTCTTTCTTGGGCATTACTAGCAGTAAGTTAGCTAATTCTATCGCTTATTTATTGAAACATACGGTACGCAATAACAGTAACCCTAACATAGGAATAGATTTGCTATATGTATCATAGCTCTTAACTGTTGTTATTTAATAGCATAATTCTATACATTTCGCATTAGAAAGCACTGGTTCAAAAATGTAAAGTAAGAATTGTCGCGGTGGACTTGAGAGGACACGGTTTGATTTCGTAACAATTTTTATAGCTAGTAATTCATTTTGTCATTACACATATGCATATACAATTCCGATCTAATTAGCTAATTTTTCAGGTATGACAAGGACCGATGATGATTATAATTTATCAACTGAAACACAAATAAGGTACAAGATAAACATACTTATTGTAAAGTTGAAATCATCATTACTTTCAGATATCCTTGAGGCATTTAATAATTTACTACACAATCTGACTTCTATGCCATGAAAACTAAATACCCTCTTATTTGCTATAACGATTATTAGTGACATAGCTGGCGTGCATAAAGAATTATTTGATGATCAACCTCCGACTGTGCTGGTTGGTCATAGGTATGAGACTTAATAAGTTTGATGACTAAATGAAAATTTTAGATGTTAGCTACCGAACTAGCGATTCAATTTTCACTCACAATAATTTTTGTCTTAGTATGGGTGGCGCTCTAGCAGTCCATACCGCATATAAAAGATTGATTCCATCATTAGTTGGCTTAGTTGTTATTGATGTTGTTGAAGGTAAATAAGGTGCCAATAGCTGCCTTTCAATTCAATCAATAGTATCGGACCATGAAGATACATGAATGATTTGTATTCTAATCATATTCTCTAGGTACCGCTCTTGATGCCCTATCAGCTATGCAAAATGTTCTCAGAAATCGTCCGTCTTATTTTAATTCTATAGAAAGCGCAATCGAATGGAAGTACGTCTGGACTTAATATTGCTAATCATAATGACTATTTAAATATCTCACTCAATACATCGGTATATTATAGTTTCCGCAGTGGGCAAACACATAACTTGGAATCAGCCAGAGTATCCGTTCCAGCTCAATTGAAAATGTACTGTATTTTACCTATAACAATTGCTTAGAATAATAGATCTGAGGCTATGTCACGGTTGTGGATTGATCAATGATTTATTAAATTGAAAAGCTGCGACAATTGTAATATCACAACGGAAGTAAAAGATTCAAATACCATCGTAGAAGAGAACGAAGATGCCGATCTAGAAGATGCTTCTCAACCTACCAGCAGTCGTAGTGATGTAATGCCAACTCCTTTAATTTAAGATTTTCAGAGTTTTTGTACTTAAACTAAAAATGCTAATAGTACCGTTAATCTCGAAACACTCCTTACATACTAATCAATTAACGTATTTAGAATACTGTAAAATACACTTGGGTAATCGATTTATGTAAAACCGAATGCTACTGGAGAGGTAAGTAATTATGCTGTTAGACTATCTTCGTCTATGCCTGAAAATTTTTTGTTAACAAACTAATAATCCTACATAGAATGGTTTGAAGAATTGTCTTCTAAATTCCTTGCCTGTCCAGGCCCCAAACTTCTCCTATTAGCTGGTACGAAACGTATATCATAATAACAACATTAAAAGCGTGTACACACTCTTCATAAATGAATATAAGATAATACAGTAAAGAAGTAATTATTCAAGAATACCATACAGTAGCCCACAATACCTTTAT
This sequence comes from Trichoplax adhaerens, assembly GCF_000150275.1. NCBI lineage: Eukaryota > Metazoa > Placozoa > Uniplacotomia > Trichoplacea > Trichoplacidae > Trichoplax > Trichoplax adhaerens. The sequence continues at coordinate 1,429,724 of NW_002060947.1, forward strand.
GGTTTATAACTATAGACTACTAGCGAGAAAAATATCCTTTCATAAATTCAAAGAATTAGGAGATTAATAAAAACTGTTCCACTTATGAAATTTTTACCTAGCTTTGCACTAGACTTATCTGGATATGTAATTTAAGAGACGATAATGTAAATAAAATATAATAATCATGATGGACCCTAGATATTTATCATATTGTGTTATACCCACAAGTGAAAGTATGTATTTTGTCTTCATGCGTAGGTGTTGATAGACTGGATAAAAATCTGACTATAGCCCAAATGCAAGGTTTGTAGTTAAAGAAACTGTCATTTACTGGCGTGCGAAGGTTCTGATACCGTATTAATAGGTTAATAATTACTCTTAACATCTTTACTATCGTGACCATTGCATCACTTAGGAAAATTTCAAATGCAAGTATTATCACAGTGTGGCCATTTAATGCAAGAAGATGTTCCTGATAAGGTAAATTATTGACTTGAAAGCGGCTCTTTCAAATTCTACGTTTAGCATAAGTTATTGACGTCTATAATAACTGCTCTTCTAGGTTGCGAATGCCCTTCACAGTTTCCTAATAAGAAATAGAATTATAAACACAAACAATAAGTGAAGAGAAAGAATCGTAGACATGAATAATGTGTGATCACATTGGAAAATAAATAGATTGAGTACCTTGGGAAAATGTAAAATTTCCGTGGTAAACAAAGTGGTCGGAATGTCATGCAATGATTTACAGATTGTTTTATTTATGGCATGCTATTACGTTTGTAGCCATTACACGATACACTATCTGATATTGCCGGGAATATTCTAAAAAACTATGATATAGTGAAAAATACCTCAACCCTCTTTCTCGTCTATCGTAGAATATTTTCACTAGTTATAAAACTATCTAGTTGAACTTGTAACTTATAATGACCTAAACGATCGATAGCTGGTCAAATATTTATAAGTATGTCAAAAGTATACTGACTGCTTGAAAGAAAAATTAAATGTACCAACCTTCCTATCTGATGCCTAGCTGTGATTACTTGAAATGATTGTCGATTTTCGTCTATTAAAATGTGGTTCATGGAATTGAGCTGCAAGCTTATTTCAAACTATGGTATTACAGCTTTGAGTTAGCTTTGTACAATTGTAAATTACTTTAGCACATAAGCAAATTCCTTAGCTTCATTTTTAATGTATACGTCATCCTTTTGCTAGCTTAATAAGATACTGTGTAGTAATAACTGGTATGACATATTGTGATATCATGCTGTAGTACTAATTTGTTAAAAGTTAAATTGGATTATGCAATAAATTTTGATAATTGTTTATCGATCTAACGCCTAGGCTTAATAACGAACGATTGAGCACAACAGGCTACCAATTGTTGGCATATTGTGATTTCGATTTCCATCGGCGGATTACTGGTAGTCTCGTACGGTAGACTGGAATACAAATTTGACACGAGTGATTTACTACTGTACAGTATTTTCCCGTATTTCAGCAATTGCCTCATTGCTAGACTTTTCTATTCGTAATGATCATAATTACTAACTGCGGTTCTTTTCGATGAAATAACTAAAATTGATTATTTTAATTCTCTTGCAACGTAAGGAGGTCAGACATGCAGGAAACACTTGTATACTCACAAAATCAATAATGATAACGTGAAATAGTTATGGTTGACTTTAATCTGCATGACGATAATTATAATACAACAACCGATGTAGAAGATTTTAAAAATTTTCTTGAAAGTCGATCATTAATTATCTATAATTTGTATTTTTAATTTTTTCACATTTATGAAGGTATATTGTAATACACATTGAACAGATAATATTTTAAATGATAATTTAACTTTACGAAATAAAATATATCAGATAACAAATCAGTGCACTATTCATTTTAGTCATAAGTTTCTGTTCACGTAAACTCTTCAGAAGATAACGTCACTGCGTAAAAGTAACATTTTAATTTACAGTCAGCTACCTGAGATCAATGAATTACTTGTATGCAAAGAATGTAATCGCTTTACACCCATAGATAGTACAATGATCTCAGAATATTCTTACAGCAATAGTGATATTGCAATTATTTTTACCCCAATCTTCTCTACTTCCTATATAGGACATTGCGGAGTCATTGGTGTCCACATCGTTATAAATATAATTTCGATGGTTTCCTCATTACTATTAACTTGAACCCTAGGATGATACTATAAACTATATAGTACATTAGACTCACACCCCAGGCGTTCCATAAATAACAGATACGTAACAAAAACAAATCCAGCATTTAAACCGTAGGAGGAGTAACTATTTTATCAGCATGATCAAACGTAAAATTGGCAAATGACTGTAGGTCAAGGCAAGAAAAATCTTTTCAAAGTTTTAGATAAGACAATATGCACCACTTTAAAGAACTGTATTTGAAGTTTGTTACATGTGTATATCTGTTGTCCAATTAAGTTATTCTTAAGTTCACTTTCAAGCTACTCAACAGAACAGGTACTCGTATATATTAAAAATTTAGAGTTTATAACAAGAATCAGTATGGGCGATATTAATTTAATATCATTTAATTAGCAACTATTTTAAGGTTCTTCTCCAAGTGGAACTTGACATATTCATAAGTCGCAAATATAATAGCCGTATTTGGCACTGAACGAATTAGTTGCAGTGAGAGTCCACCGTATAGTCCAATTCTACCTTCTTCTCGAGCAATTTTTGTTAAAGTTTGATAGAATGTGTTATATCTACCACGACTACCTTTTTCTCGTAGTCTGGTTCGGACAACCTACAATATTATCGATAGTGTTTGTAAAAATAAGAATTTATTCATATCGGTTTTGCTAGCTAGCAAAAGACGAATCCATACTAATTGACTGACTTCAGCAACACAGAAATACTCTCAGTATAGTTGCTATATACAATATTAAAAGTATCATAGCCAACTTGTAAAATTGATGAAGCATCAAGCACGAAGCGGAGTATAATACTGTATGTGATCTATAACATGATTACCTCATACGGATAGGTCGAAATTGATGCTACAGCCTTGCTTATTGCAGCGGCAACGGTGTAATTACCAAATGTACTTGCTGAAATGGATTGATCACCGCGTTTTCGAGAAATTATCTTTTTTAGCCATTCATAGATTACAAAATAAACCATACTCTCTGATATGCCTATGATTTAACGATAGTATGTCCAAATTATTATGTATTCGCTATACTTGATAGATATAATGTTGTATCATTTATTGTTGTTAACAAAGTAATAGGTTGGAGAATATTAAAAATAATGGAAACGATATTATTTGTAGAATGTTGTCTACAGTATAGGGTATTGTAGCCTTCAAAACGTCAATAAATAATTTATTAATCCAAATAAATTGCTGTTACGGAGCTTGATGGTCCTTGTTAAGAGGCTAGTAGTAGAGTGGTAATGGTAATGCGTACTATATAATTTAATGTGATCGATTAGCACCGGGGTATTTGTGTGACATTGGAGATTGTATTTACGTAAGTCTGATTATTCATTTTTAATCTCAGTTCCACTGAGGCTACGCTAGAGTACACTGGTAGTCAATTGTAATAGTTAGTAATAACTCTATTTATGAACCTAAACCTATGGTTGGACTCGATCTCTATAGTATAGGAATAAGTAAGTTTTCCTTTGGTGAGAATGAGCAGAGTTAGTCGGGGAACCGTCAGAGTAGATAGTTTCCTTTGGGTTCGATCACGAAAGCTGTTTTGTGACAGTCGCACCAATCTCTAGCGGCAATTTCTGTTAATGTGAATTAGAAAAACTTCAATCTTACTATAGCTACTACTGTAGTAAGTCGATTTAGCTAGTTTACCATCGTGGTATCATGTAAACTATCCTTGTGTACTGCAATAGAGTTCATTAAAAGGGAGTGTAAGCGATTTCTGGACACCATGAGGCGCTGTCTTTCACGGTGTTTTCTTGACAATCTCAGTATGGTTAGGATAGGATTGATAGCAATCTGGTCATCGTTCATCTTACAGTATCCACTTTAGCTTTTCAAAGCATTACCTGATTGAATTTTTTGATGAATAAGGCGATTGTACTGGCAGTATAATATCACTTTATGCAAAGCATAGACTACTACAAGATTTCTTTGGAATAATCTTTGACACAGACGAATGGTTTGACTAGCTATGGTGCGTGCATCTGGATAACTTGGCGCTGGTGCAACTACTTTACAACTGACTACACCTTAGCCAATCCTGTGTACAACTTGGGATAACTGTTTGTACGTGTACTTTCGTTGTAAACAAGAAATAATCGCGGAATTCAGTCATGGAAATCAATGATTCAATTGAATCATTTGTCAATTTTAGACGCTATCTTACGTGTACCCTATTTAAAGCTCATCATAACGATCATTACTATATCAAGTTGAGCGATCTTTGGATTCTATTTCAATCAAGAGCGATTGATTAGTAGTATGTCGCAATCCCTAAGTGGTTGTGGCTACAGTAACTACGCGTAGACTGCTCTACCTCAGTTGAATATGGAGCGTACAATTGTCCCTTTTGAAGTAAAATGGCGATTGTTACCTATATAAGAAGCAGTCAGGCCACGATAAAAGCCACGCCATCCATCAGATTGATAAATTTGTTGGCAGCAAGTTTTGACGGGTAAAATTTGATTTTTAGTATCGATATGCAATTGCATTCGTGTCTTGACCACCCAAAGTGGACTCATGATAGTACATGTCAAGAAAGTGCCAGTGGCAGCGGATAAGCCATGGGTTATGGAAGCATCTTTAGGCAAGTCATTGGAGAAAAAACTTTTGGAAGCATCATAGGAAGCTAAATATAACGCACGAGTTGGTGCAACACCAGCTAACGTAGGTATTAAACCTTTAAAAAAAGCAGTAGGTCCTTCTGTGGCTAANATATACCGTATCCAGCCAACTAAAGTAGTCGATGTTGGTAATGTCGCGGTAGCGGTCACCATATTGGATGGCAGATGGAGTGAACGAATACTGGCTGTCGACGATTGGCCGCGTGTTTTCAATACTTCCAAAGGCATGGTTGCTACAGCGCCTAAAGTACCGCCAAGACCGCCAGCCACAAGATTGATAATAAATTGACGATTATCCTGCATGATTGTCCTACTTTTGGCAAGATTGCTTCAATCATCAAGACGTTTCCTTCCAACGACTTCTACTCCTCTACTCGTCTTATTGTAACTTTGCCATTTTACAAATCTTCATCCAAAACTATCACACTACGCTAATAGAATTTCATCATCTTGTCATCCAATGACTCAATCGATTATCCACTACAACAGATCTTGATTCTATTCAACAAGATTGCTTTCCTCTCTAATAGACGACGACCATCGATTTCATTAATTAGATGGATGCGTTGAACCAAGTCGGTTGGCCATCATTTTTTTTTCCCCTTCTTTGCGCAAACAGCCACCCCAACGTTACTGCACTGCCGTCGAGTATGTTGATACTAGTCTGCCTAGTGGATACTAACCGATGTACTGACGGATGGACATGATACTGACCGATGCCAGCGCCCACGACAGTATCACTATCGCTTTGTGTTGATTTGACCGGAGTGGTTGACGCTTGAAGAGGTGTAACGTAGGCGATGTCACTCGCTACAGGTCAGCTTATTGGCTTCTAAACAGTGTACTGTACTGTAGAGTCAGCAGTACAGTGGACCACGTTCGATCGAGTGGTTCATTCCAGCGCGGGAGCAACAACGCTTTCATTGACCTCTTGATCAGATCGTGGTACTCTACGGTACGTAGGCACGACGCAATGCCATTTGGGTCGAACTTTGCTTGTGTAGTGCTGTACTGTACACTGTACACTGTACAGTAGGGCCAGGCATCATAACCCCCATTAATCAGCTACTCAGCGTCAATAGCTTCAACAATGATGCTTTATTCTCGGAGTGTATACAGTGTCGATCCAGTCGAGACTATACATCTGACGAGAAACTTTTTGCCCCATTCAAAATTCTGATGCAATTTTTTTTTTGTCCACCGCCCACCGACTGGTACAGTACTCAGTACTGTACTGTACTGTACTACCGACTCGTCGAAATTCCAAAGTGCTTTCGACTAGTCCACAACAGTATCGTACTATGATTGGTTGGTTTTTTTCTTGGCCGTGGTACGTCACAGTTGATTCATGCAATTATTGACGTCAACGCATCAACTGGTCTTTGTTTCAACCATGGTTGATTCATTCTGTCGAGTCAATCGAATCAGGCTGACGTACACTCATGCAAGATCAAGCGATTTGTTTCAACCATGGTTGATTCATTCTGTCGAGTCAATCGAATCAGGCTGACGTACACTCATACACGATCAAGCGATTTGTTTCAACCATGGTTGATTCATTCTGTCGAGTCAATCGAATCAGGCTGACGTACACTCATACACGATCAAGCGATTTGTTTCAACCATGGTTGATTCATTCTGTCGAGTCAATCGAATCAGGCTGACGTACACTCATACACGATCAAGCGATTTGTTTCAACCATGGTTGATTCATTCTGTCGAGTCTTGTACGATCAAGCGGTTTGTTTCAACCATGGTTGATTCATTCTGTCGAGTCAATCGAATCAGGCTGACGCACAGTACACTCATGCATGATCAAGCGATTTCATCCAGATGAACGAGTAAATCCACTTCAAGATACTGCAGGAGGATCAACAAGATGAGAACAGTAGTCCAATTCGTCTGTTCCTTATTGATGTCAAACAGATTGATGATCAAGGTACCGTCGTGTAGAATCACTTGATCAATCAGCTAGGACTAAGAAAACTGCTGTACTCTTATCACTGTCACAAGAGTTGAATAAACTGTAAAGTTGTTCTAATCAACACAAGACAGTACGCTATGACTGCATCCACTGCTAGAAGAAGACTATCTTCAACAAGCCCATGACCGATGGACGCTAGACAGTGTGAGTGCACTAGGATTGTATGGAGCACTGCATACCGTACGGCTGACAGTACGAGCGGTGAAACCCACGGACGGCTGATAGTACGAGCGGTGAAACCCACCGACGGCTGACAGTACGAGCAGTGAAAACCCACCAACGGCTGACAGTACGAGCGGTGAAAACCCACCGACGGCTGACAGTACGAACGGTGAAAGCCCACCGACGGCTGACAGTACGAGCGGTGAAACCCACCGACGGCTGACAATACGAACGGTGAAACCCACCGACGGCTGACAGTACGAACGGTGAAAACCCACCGACGGCTGACAGTACTAGTAAGGTGACGGGGCTACTGTAGTGTACTGTACTGTACACCGATTGTCAACTACAGTACAGTATAATGTACTGTACATTGTACAATCATTCATTTCCAGGTCAAGCTATTGCTGATTTGTCAACGGCCCTCAAAGGCCATCCGAAAGGGCATCCGAAGCCTTCCGAAGCCATCGACCCATAGGGTAGGACGGAATGAATTAGACGATGTTGTCCATGGTCGTCTAAAATTCATCACACCCAACTCAACTCGGACTCTCTTCGCTCTCTCCAGGTAGAGTATGTTTCCTTAAAGTTGGCATAACTGAGAAGTAGTAGGACGTCCTTGCAAAGTCAAGGAAGGAGTCATGAAGATGAGCATTACAATGACTCTATGTCTCGCTGTGCAACGTGCAATGTGCATTGCTTCTCCTCTCACTTGGCATGACTGGCCACTTGCGTAAAGTCAATAGTCTATCAAATTGTTATCCATTCAACTAGCATACTCATACTCACAGACTGTATCAATGCCAGGCTTCTGTACTAGAGTTTTTTTTTCAAATGGATAGCAATGGATGGCAAAAACCAGCATTACAGTATCTACTGCAGTATACGTTTATGCCATGATAATAGGATAGCTCCATCCTAGATGCATACGACGTGCCATACATGCAGCTATTCCATGCGCCAATTCAAATAGAGTAGAAAGCAATTCATTGATTCACTGCTAAACAACATGAATGCTTGGCTTATTATGTAGGAAATGCAATTGTCGCTAAATGGCTAATGGACCCTATTCAATCACCAACTGCCTTCATTTGAGCTGTTGAATGCTGCAACGATGAGTGAATATGACCTATACGAAGTCTTGAAAGTCAATCCTACGGCATCATTGGAAGAAATCAAGCGCAGTTACCATTCCTTAGTCAAGCAAGTAAGCAAGTCATACTATTTGTACTTAGTACGCTATTGCTAACGATGACACTGTGACAACTTGACACTTTCATGACAAACTAAACATGCGTTCTTGTTCACAACGGTATTAGTGGCATCCTGATAAACTCGACTGTAATTCAGCAGAGAATGATGTAGCCTCCGCTATATATGACAGAATCGATAAAGCATGGCAGACTCTAAGTAAGGACGAATTACGCAAAAAGTACGATCAACAAAGGAGAGGTATTCATTCTATATCCTTATATCAAACTCGACTGCTTGCTTTCATGCCAATAACTAGACTGTCGCATGGAACGCTTTCTGAAAAAAAAAAATCCGCACATCTGATGAAGGAATTAACTTGCGCTTAATTTTGACTAGAATAATAGAGAGTCATCTTTATATGACTCGACGTTATCTAAACTACAAACTGCTTAGAAATACAGTCTAGGATTTTAAAGTACATGAACTAACATGTAATTAGGACATCGGCTAATTCCAAATAAATTACCATCCTCAAGTCACATGCGTTTGTTTGATTGTTTGTTGATAGAAGTAAAAGTAAGGCAGGAATACCCCATTAATGACGATATCGATATCGATGATATGGAATATCATGAAGGTAATCAACATATTAAAATCACTAATAATATCATTCTATTGATTGTAATAGCTTTTATTGTAATCATTGGCTATCTAACAATTTCCGAGAACGGATAGCGTCATCCACTGACTGATAGTGATGTCATATTTACTGTGATCGTCTATCCAATACCTTTTTTAAAATGAGTTTGATGTAATGAATGCTTTCAGTATTGTAGTTCATGTAATTGGCTTGAAAACTTATTGACACTCACTGATCGTATGTTGATAATGTTATGTCTTTACCCCAGATGGCAATTATTCCTATGATTGTAGATGTGGAGGGTGTTACATTATATCGGAAAATAACTTGGAAGCTGGCATCGATATTGCTCCATGTACGACTTGTACTTTAGCTGTTAGAGTTTTATATTCTGTCATAAACGACAGTGACGGCGACAATTGCCCAGTTTAAAGATCTGCTAAGAATCGCAATGGGTAAAACCCCAGTTGAATTGCATTTGGTAAAGTATGCATTTATCCCGAGTTGGACTTACAAACCTAATTATGTTCTGTATGCACTTTTATTGTATTATTAGCTGTTATATAGCTTGCTAACTTGTAAGAATTTCTAGTGATGGAAAATCGTAATATTTGAGAATATAATGTTTGTTATATTCAATCTGAGTAATGTGTGCAATCTATTACAATACCAATAGACTGCATGATTTTATTATGATACACGTTGTATATAAGTATGGACGCATATTATGATGAATTTCTATGGAGTATATTTTACAATTAATTTTTTTAACAATTTATTCATTTCATGTTTTTACGTGTATATATATATAAATTACTAATTGAAATACTGTTGTCCGTTTCATAAGACATTCAAGTACTCTATAATGGACTAAAAATGGGTAACAATTTTTAAAATTGATATTCTTATAAGCTAATCCTTAGTTAACTGATAATTCCATATACGATGTAAGCAACAAAAATCTTCTTGCTTGCAGCCTTGAGGGAGACTTGGCGGCCCAATTTACAGCTTACATTTGTTTCTCTTGTGTCTCATAAAGATTGCAAGATTCATACGTGGGAACGTGGATCTTGCTTAATCCTATGCATTATATACGTTGTGATTGACCAAAAACCCAGTTTAAAGTATCAAAATTCAAGTACAACTTGGATTTTAGATAGAAACACCACGCTAATAAGATACCAATGCCCTTATAATACTGTACACGGTACAATGCTATAACGCAGCATTGCAAGATGCTGTGTGTTGTTGATCGATTGCTGCTATGCCGTTTACGAACTTTTAAGCAATCCATCAATGTCACAAGAGATCATTTCCAATAGCAATTATTATTTTCTACTGATTTGCCTCTAAGTAGCGATGCGGAATGATTGTTTTTCTCTGTCGCCCTATAACATTACGCTACATCCATGATCTCATGGTATTAATTGAGCAGAGTTCAAATTTTGTAATATTCAATACTTACGGCACCAATTTATCATTGGAAACAAGTAAAATATTTCCCTCTAGCTCGGTAAACTACGCCTTGCATAAAAGAAATGAATAAAGGTTGTCATGAAGGCGATATAAACCTATTTATAGGTCATCAAAATTTAATTAAATTTACGGAGACGAATAACATAGCCTAGTCAGTAATTTCTATAGCATATTCACCCCACAGCATACCAAAATAATCCGAAATAGACGCAGTACTTGAACAACATAAACAGAAGAGCACACGTTGTTCAATAAAGGTCATATTTGCATTGTAAGTATATTACTTACCTTTTGTCGTATACTTTCATATCTTGTAGGTTTCATGAATATTGAGAAGCAGATAACAAATCCTTTAGTATTTATGGCCAAGTATTTTTGTTTTCATTATGCTTGGAAAGCTTTTAATATTTGATGGAGAAATAATCATCCCATCGACGTGAATAAAATAATGGAATGATTTTAGAATTTGATTACTTTTCATGAATATACTGTCCAATGATACAATATAAATTGGCGAAACAGCTCATATCTACGCCCCCCCCCAAAAATTTATCAGTCATACGACGTCGTATATCTATTCGATTTGACGGTATTGCCGAAACCATTTTTAGCTAGTGAACTAGAATAATTTCAATGGATAACCTACTGCACCCTCTACTCTGTTACTAACTTCAGTAAATTATAAGCTTTGCTTTGTATCTAAGCACATCTGTGGTATTCCTCTTTACAAGATCATCTATGAGAGGAGTAAATTGATGGGTAGGCAGGCATTTTAAAATATCGGCTACCGTATTAATGCTCTGAGAATGGAATTGAAAGAAGTTAATCACTCAACAGAATACGCGTATATTAAATAACATCATGTCTTGGTAGCAATGCACAGCTAAGTGGTATATGACATCGGCTAGTAATGAATTAATTGATTAATAATTAATTGGAAATAACTACCTATCATTAAGAAATCAAGTTCTTATTTATTGTAGTGTACACTGAGCAATGGATACGATTAACTTGGGGTTCAGCCCTATTTCATCTGAACTTTTATTATTATTTTAATTAATTAATTGTTATAATCAACTAATAATTAATTAATAAAATACGGTCTTGCAAAAGGATAAAGGCCACCAAAAAATAAACCCGTTTAAGTAAACACCAGGAATGATTAAGATAAATTGTAAAAGTCAAGGGCATCAATGATAAGGTAAAGCTTTCTCTCTAACTTTAACACTTTCTTTACGCTCTCTACTGACGCATCACACAAGAAGAGAAGATAAATTAAATTAATAAGCAGGAAATCGACTATCTATATGAGCATTGGTATAGCAAATTACAGTAGCCATATTACCTATATTATTGACTTTCAAAATGATAGTGCGGTCATTCATCACTTATTGCTCTCTACAAGCTATCTAGCTTGTAGTGTACGTAGATATACTTTCAACGTCGATGGACACTGTTTGAGCGCATTTGAATTTATTGGCGATTTTATGTCTATTATTTGAAAACAAGTTCAAGTTTAGACTACAGCACTACTGTACTTTAATTAGGATTGATTGTGTTGACTTTATCATTGTTCCGTCAAGATCTCGAAATAACAGACGTAACACTATCAATTTCATCGAAATCCACAGCTAAAACTCACACAATCATATTGCATGTCGTTGATTTTATTTATTGAAAGTATGCAGATAGATCTGACAACATGAACAATATTGAATACTCGTATGGAACGTGACAGTTAAACGCTAACTCTAAAAAAGGTCCAATTATCCTGACAATTTTGTATACAGTACAGTATGTATTACAGTAAATTGGCGTCTGCTGAAATTGCTCTAAATTAATCCATCTAGTTTACCATTCTTACTTGATCGATTGCTTATTATTGCTATTTAAAAACCAGCGCGATTTATGGTTGCTATCCAATTGGCAGTCAGTCCATTGCGCAGTAGAACTACATTTGACAGCTCTTGTGTCAAATAGATGTCGTACCGTTGAATATACAATTGTAGAAAAGATACTGCTCGTGTATATCTATCGTCCATCACTTGATCGATTGCTTATTATTGCTATTTAAAACCTGCGAAATTTATGGTTGCTATCCAATTGGCAGTCAGTCCATTGCGCAGTAGAACTACATTTGACAGCTCTTGTGTAAAATAGATGTCGTACCGTTAAAAACCTTGGAGATTCATGGTTGCTATCCAATTGGCAGTCAGTCCATTGCGAAGTAGAACTACATTTGACAGCTCTTGTGTAAAATAGATGTCTTACCGTTGAATGTACAATTGTAGAAAAGATACTGCTCGTGTATATCTATCGTCCATCACTTGATCGATTGCTTATTATTGCTATTTAAAAACCTGCGAAATTTATGGTTGCTATCCAATTGGCAGTCAGTCCATTGCGAAGTAGAACTACATTTGACAGCTCTTGTGTAAAATAGATGTCGTAAGCTAAGTCAGTCATAAGAGTCCAACAAAGAAATTGCTACGACATCTATTTTACACATTTTGTCTTGCTAACCATGGAGGAAGATTCATCGGTCTACTGCTGGCCTTGAGCACCTGGAGAATAGGATGGTGCATGCATAATGACATATTGTGGTAATCATGATGTGCTCTATTTGTTTTAGTGCCTATATTGTAGAAGTTGCATGACCTATTTGTTGTTTCTTTCCTTCAACTTTGCCTGTCCTTGATACGAGTGGACAGTTCTGTTGAAGGGTCTGTCGTCTGTTGATGTTTTCGGACCTTGCCTCCTGTTCATTATTGATCTCATGGAGTCCGAATTTAAAGTACTGGATACTAACATGAAGGACTTTTTTTGTGTGTGAGGAATCCTTACTGGTGTGCTGTGCGATATGCAGTAGTATTCAAATATACTGTATATCGACCAGTATTTCTACGTATATATATATTCAGTCCTATGATACAGTAATATACTGTATATTATTAATGTATATACATGCACCATGTTGAAAAAAGCGATACTTGCATGAGCAATTGAACTTGGATGAAATGATTTCAACATCTCTCATGGACAAGTATTTCATAGCATATAAAACTACACCGTATAGTCTTGTATGAAATAGTGGAGAATAAGCATTGTCAATTTATCAATGAGTGTCCAGTGTACAGTATGGTCCAAGCCTGGAAACCTTCCCTCTCTCATTATGCAGATAAAATAATTATTACCATCATTCTATAATCAACTGATGCATCAATGAGGAATACTCATATTATCCAAGTGATTAATTCAATTAACTTGAATTGAATAGTGTGAGCCATAGTACAATAGAAATGGTATAAAATTGATCCAATATTGAGCTAGTCGCTGATGAAAGGAAGACTATCCTTGCCCAGTGGAGTCTATGGTAAACCAAGCCATCTTGACAATAATCCACTAATCTCCACCGTTGCAACAGATGCAAGGACAACATGACATCCTCTACCAAGTGCAACAAGCCATGATGGCCTGCTCAACCTAATCCAACACAAATCATGCTTCTCATGATGGCCAATCTCTACCTCCTTTTGCTCATCAGGCTCATATTGACAGCAAGAAAGTAATTCTTGCTATGCCGCCGCCATCATGCCCCCCAATAAAAAAAAAAAATAAAGTTAACAATGCTTTTGAAAAGATGCAATATCATTGTGCCCTTGTGTACATTGCAGAAACAATCATATTATATTATCATATCTATTGTTTATTAATCAAGATTTTACGTACTAAAAGCATTAAGAATCGATTGGCAATACGTATTCTAGTCAATAATAATTTGCAGGATACAATACGTATTTGGACATCCATTGCTTATGTAAAAGGATTGATTCTTATTCTTACAACGTATAGAATAATTGATTGCAAGGTGAAGAACGCGGAAGGCGACTGCCATGCTAGTTGATATTGCACTGGATATCCAGTTGGATTGATTGAAACTAGTTTGTAGTAGATAGTGATCGAGTCGAATTTCATTTTCGTCTCTTGCTCCAATACAAGTCCTCATCGAGAACACCGTTCATTATGACAAATCCATGGCAATACGTTGCATCATCTGTTGATTTGGAGTACAAGGATTAGACTTTGGTGTCATTGCAAAGGCAGAACGTATTGACTCCACGGTTGGATTGATCTGATCGATTACAAGGTGAAAAAAAAAGAAAAAAAAAGTGGATTATTGTTTTTTTTCTTTCCTTGATTTCATCCTCCTTTCCTACTTGTCATCGTCTTCATGTATTGCGTATGAGGAAGAGTAAAACGAGGAGAAAAATGCCTTGTTATTAGCTACTCATGTTGTAGACGATCGTTGGTCATCATTGGATCTACCAACTGCAATCTACTTCACTGCATTCGATCGATGATTGTCGACATCAAGACTGGCTAAACGAGTAAAGAGAGACATCGAAAAAGAATGAATCAAACTAACGTGGTCCAATCAAACCCTAAAATCATCACCACGGCCCATGCCATCAGCCAATCTTCAAGCCAAACCATCAACAATCAAGCTCAACAGCACAGTGGTAATAATCAAGAAGAATTTATTGAACATAGCTTTAATTTGACCTATTTAGGTTATACACCGATCGATCGTCGTTATACACAACAAATCCTATTTTGGGTTGTTGTTGAAACAAAGCGTAAACGGATACGCCAAGAAGTTGTCTTAACGGTGACCAAGAGTACCTTGAAAGGTTTAGACATTGAAACGGAGAAATTAGCCTTCGAGCATCAAATATCTGGTATTACTCGTTTCGCACGAAATAAAGATCAAACTAGCTTCGCCTACGTTACTCGTAGCCCATCTGAAAATTTGCCCTGTTATTGTCATGTTTTTGAAGCTTCTGATCTTACCAATGTAAGTCAATATCTAATCTATCCTCGCTAACTTGCCGTACCATCATAACATAACGTTAGCTTAAAATAATGATCAAAAAGTCAGTTTTCTACTTGAAGAATACATTTACAATGACAACTTGAACAGGTAATTATTTTATCCATTAAAACTATGCATGCATTCAAATTAAGTTTGGACAATTTTCAAGACATAATTCAATGTATCCAAAAGACTAAGATTGCAGCCCTTTACGAGCGATGCCATTCCGCGCAAGAAGTAGCAAAATGAATAACGGACTTGATACGTTCCTAATTTTTTTTTTATCAACAGTAAACATCATAATATTAAGATTGGCTGCTGCTGTCATAATGATCATTAATACATACTTGTACATGGGTTGGGCTCCATGTTGACGGCTGTTGTTATACGCTTACCAAAAATGGCCAAGCAACATCGCCAATCAACACTAGAACGGATTCGTTAACTACTGTACAGCGACTTGAACACCGTCGCTAGCATGGCTACCCCTACAATTTCCAAAATGGCAAAAACTTGAAGCATCAATAGCAAGAGTAAATGTCAAATACCAATATGTCATTAAAATGGTCGTGGAGCCATTTTGAGTAGTAATAGTCGCTAATTAACGATACTGTATGTTCAACATTAAATCGATACTCCACTAGAATTAATGGCCAGCATTGTGTGGCATGTATCCTACCTCTAACCCTACAACATCCCGCTTTCCAAAGTGCTGTCCGCAGTCGTGTTTTCACAGCGCAATGGAAATGGCCGCAGTTAGTTCAATATCGTAACAAATTCGAGGAATCTATTTTCTTGATTAGAAAATGGTTAGTTGATTCGTATGACGTTAGAAATAAAACTGGAAGCCAATCTTATGTTAAGGAGTTGAAGAAAATGAGCAAAGGCTAATTTTTACTTCGCCTTTCCTACGTATGATGAACTTACACTATAACGACATGATATTGTAGAACTAGAATAGTTGCTCACAACAGCATCCTTGTGCTGTCAGGGGATATCGACAGTAAACATCATCTTACTTGAGCGATTATCACTAGCCATATTGATGGATTGTCAACTTGTGAAATATTACTCCTATAACTGGACCACACATACAAGTGTGGACATCAGCAGCCTTCTTTTTGTTGACCTCCATCAAGCAAAAGGATTGTACTCTTTTGATACAATCCTTAATATGATCCAGTGAATGCAAGATCCAACTGTTAGCTTAAGTAAAGCAGGAAAAAACTTTACTATTTCACACGATGATACACTGCTTAGCACAACAGCAGTAGAAATGAATTTGTCAAATACTACATGATTTTAGAATGAAAAATGATCAATTTACTTCATGTTCAAGATTGTTTTTATTATTATTTATTTATTTTTAATGTTATCATTATTCTTCAAATGAATTTCTTCTCCACTATAGCATATAGTTTCACGTTTAATGCAGTACATACGAGTATATGGACTACCTGGTGAGTTATTGGAGAATGATTTATTGTTACTTTCTTTGAGAGCACTTTCTGAGTGGGTTGGTTGATTACTAAGTGTAAGTAGGCCATGGTGATTCCCTTCAATGGATGTGCTTGTTTCGGACTTGAATCTGCTGGCCATTTTATTGGCAAACACCTTAATATTACGCAATCATTTGCATTCTCATTTGCCTTACAATCTCTTTGTCATTAATCCAATAGTTACTCGTACTGTAAACCATAAATAGGGCAGTAATTCAAATAATACAATTATGCAGATTAATTGAAACCGTCTTGAACTCGCCATGGCATCGACCCGACAAAAAAAATGTCCACAGAATAGAGGAAAATAGACGGCGTGCCGCGAGAATGCTATGGTAATGACACTCTCGAATTGGATCATTTGATCCAATTCGAGAACTGTCAGTTGTAGACTTGACAGCCAAAGGAATTATTAGTAGATTAAATGACTGACTGACTGATGATCATCATTATCCCTCAGTTGCCCTATTTTGTACACACACACACACTCTGTCTACAAGGCTACAAAATAATCTCCAACACATAGTATCAAAGTTGAACATCTCACTTCCAGCTTGCTTGAAATCCTAGTTGTCCACATTGCTCGGTGTATTTATTACATTCATCCTTGATAGATCGCCCATGTAGTCATTAATTAATCATTAAATAATTAAATATTGAAATGTATTATTACAGTAAGCTAATGAGTAGGATTATAGGCCATGGCCATGAAGACGCGTATTTTGAATATGGAAAGCCGAATAGAACAGCAGCAATCAATCACTACAGTACCAGTATCCTACTAGTAGATTGTATATTTCAGTCAGAAGATGATCAAAAAATACCAACCAGGAGTTGAATTTTATTTCAACAATAACATCTTACATCGTATGACTCTAAAATATGCTGAACATCGATGAATGATGAGTAAACTTGTCTTGAAATTGGATATTATTGTTGTCATACTGTTTAATTTTTATCCATGGCCGGTCGCAATGCAATTTTACAATTGCAATCAAATTATTTTGCAACAAACTGAACCAACATAACAAGTACAAGCTGCATATACAGGAGTGAATTTGGTTAGTAAAATAGAAGTTGTTAGCGTCGATCATCTCCAATGCTCTGATCAAGCTTGCTGTTTATCTTTATTTTACGTTTTTAACATTTACTGGCATTAGCAGATGTTGATACACCTTCCAAGTCCTCATTTCGGAGCAAATAGCAACTGAAATGATACTCTTTTGTAAATCCTGCTGGCAACAGTTCTATAATGCTGTAGAATACTTCACTTTATAGCTTATGATTATTTCAACATCATGCAGAATGAGTGCAAATTAATGAATTAATTAATTATAATCATAAATCCTGACACAAATAATCTTCAATATACATGCGAGCATAATGACCACCATGATCAATATTTTAAATCCATGGCAGGACTAAGGATCTCACACAAATAGACTGATTATACAGCAACAATACCGACTCAAATTTACAAAACAAAGCATTAGCATGCTTAAAGAATTATTGTAACCCTTTTAATCAAATTAGATTCCTCTATTTTATTCTTCTTTCATGATATTGCAAGCCTAACCTTTCACAATAACTTATTTATTTATCTGCAAAAGAAAGAATTGGGTCATACTGTCTTTGTCTCGTGCTAAAATTGGGTTTAGCAGGTTATGACAAACGAGAATCTATTACTGTCTAGTTCCAATCATACCGAATTACTGTTAAAGACATGATCAATCTATCTTGCAGACAATATGAAAAGGCAATGTTTCCTATTTCTACCATGTTTGATATAATTGTATATCTGGTGTTTCTAATCTTTATTTGAAGGTTTAATTAATTAATACAACATATTGAACCATGTTTACCCTATATTCCAGGATATCCATTAAAAAGAAAAAGAGTTTGTATGTGGCCATACGCATTTAGGATGTATAGCAATAGGAGCCCTTATTATTCCCCCAAACTATTGAGTTCTATCGTTAAAAGGAATAGCTTAGACTTTGCATCTGTTTCCCTGATTTCTCTACTCTTGAAAACATGTAGTTTAAAACAATAATGGAACACAATTTCAAGATGATATGACGTATTTTATACTTGGTATAAACGATAATAAAGAAGTGCCGCTTTACTTTCTCTAATATTCTCCATTCATGGGATAGCAATGGCATTTGAAACCCATGACTACTGTAGCTTGACGGACATTAGTTGCTAAACTGTACCCCGACTGTCAAAGCGCATAGTCATAATTGCTATATACTTTGCCATCCTAATGTCTGAAAAACTAATAAACACATCTTAAATCCTATCCTATTTACCTCATCCTTTTTTCTGTTCTACAGTATTTACGGCAATAACATTACCCATAAGGAATGGCCAAAATAACGCGAAATAGTCAATACAGTAGTTCTCGGTCATGTTAGATATCGTAATATCATCTTGAGGGCTGTATTATTTTTTTGCCTTTGAATCAGATAATGCTGTCGTAGTCGTTTAGTATGTTGTAACATGTGCAAATAGTCTATACTGCACAAAGCGAAAGCTCAATTTTTCAAATTTTTACATAGCAGATAATATGAAAGCGCGAATGAGTGTATATCGGATGTAAACAAGATGTCATCACGTTTGCGTGATATGAGTAATAGTAAAGAGATATTTTAAAATCATAGCCAGCATACATGACATTTTTAAAGTCTCGTGAACCGCATTCAATCAACATGCATCATAAATTGTAATCATTGAACATAGCATAAAATACATCTGCAGCACTTGTTATTCAATCTTTAAAAATAGACTTACAGAATTTGGCGATGCTTTTCCACAGTGTGAGACAACATGACAAGATTTGATTGCAGGAAATTCATTGCAAACAGATCATTTATACAATTGGTAAAAGTATTCAATAGTAAGAATCAGAAGGGGTAAAATACTATATGAAAAAGTATCAATAAGATTATAGGAAATAGGCCTAATGAAAATGAGAGACCAATCGATGATGGACCCATGTAGGTATACAGATATAGTAACGATGTAGTCGTGAATTGAACAACTGTTGTTGATTAACATTGAATACAGTATGGATGTGGCCATTTTTAATTTTATGTTGAAGCGTGAGAGAGAAGAGTTATTTTATTACTCAAAAATATCTTTGAAATAATATACGTAAAAATGAAAATTCAAAAAGAAAACCATTTCAACTAAAAACGACCTTGGTTCTTAATCAGTTGACGATAACCCCCAAAATTTTTGAATAAGACTAACATTTCCCTTACCAACGTACTGCTTTAATTCACGGATTAGCGTCAATAACATTGGTATAGACGAATTTGATCATAATGATAAGTGCTTTGTTGATTGTGTGATAGATTCCTCATCTGCTAAGATGCCTCCAAGAAGCAGCCAAAAGAACCAATACTGCTGTAACAGTCGACGAATCCAAAACTGAACGGCGTAAAAGTCGAAGTAGTAGCCATGGTAATATCGCTACTACTAATTTTACATTTCAACTCAAATACGTTGGTAAGGTAGCTATATCCCATCGACAAATCCCACCACAATTATTAGATGACACAATCGATAAGTTTCGAAAGCATTGGTTAGAAAATTACAAGAACAAAACTCGCCGGAGAACTCATTCAGCCCGTGAAGCATCGCGCCCATCATTATCCTCGTCCAGTGAGGCTGCCAATGATCCACCTCATGGTAAGAGAGTTCGACATCGTAGTGCATCGTCCATTGGACCAGGTCCTGATGATGATACAGATGGCGACAGTAAATGGGCTGACAATCGTACACATGAGCAAGTAGAAGAGGAAAAAGTTCTTGAGTTTTTGCGCCCTCCGTTAATTAAATCGCTAGATTCATTACCACCATCAATAGGCAAATCTCCGCAATTAACTGAGATAATTATCGAAGGAACAGATGATAATAAGAAAGATTACGCCATCGGTCGGTCTAGTGATCCACTTAACGATCATGTTCTAACCGATTGCGATAATAGCAAGCTTGACATTAGACCATTTTCCGAGACCAATCGTAAAATGAATCTATATCTAAAAAATGCATCAGTAGTATTAAAAAATTGTGAAAGCGGAGGGAAAATGTTAGAACGAAGAATGAAAGATATCTCCTATTGTTGTAAGGTAAAGAATGTTATTTTACAGTAGCAAGTACAAAATTAGAAATAAAATGATCGTTTGCTTAATCACCATTCATTATAATTAATTAGGAAGGGGATCTGTAACTTTTAATTGAAGCTTAGCGGCTAACTATCTGTCTTAGTTATGTCAACATAACAATGTTATACAATTAATTTCTAGGGCGAGAAAGAAGATAATTATTTTGCTTTCGTTTGTCGCGAAGCTGCCTCTGGTAATTATCAGTTATACGTCTTCGAATGTGAATCAGCAACAAAGGTAAGAGTAGAAGAAATCATGATGACAACTACTGTAACCATCAAAATAGTATCATCGTTATTTACTATTTTACTAGCGGTGATTGTACTCTATAATACGATAATAATGTTGCTTTCGTAATAATCTCTTCAAGAAAAAGTAACAGTCCACTGAAATGCGTAAATTAGATCGCGACAACTTCCTACGATTCTTAATATAGCTTGTATCAATGGCATACAATAAAGTATAGGATGTAGGCGTTGCGACTCTAGATGAAAAGAGAAAAAAAAAATAGCGAATATCGTGTAATACAATACTGTTAGCTTATCTGATGGCTGATGACATATTATTATATTCGAAAAAGCAACGTATTATTTATTAGCCCTTGTATCTAGACAGATACCTTAATGTCAGTGTATTATCCTAATAACTATAAAGGAAGATTATTATGCTCCTTATTTAGTCCTTATTTACATTTGGGAGGATAAAAATTTTATATTCAATCTTGTAAATTTTTAAAATGTTTTGCACCGTTATACCGTCTTGGAATAAACCAATTTCAACAATTTTCTCTATGCGATTAGACTTCTTCTATTATGGATGCATTTAAACAAGGATTTCAAGCGTTATTACAACTACCATCCAATTTATTTTGCGAAACATGTCCACTAAATTATTTTCACCGACTTTGTTTACAATTAGAAGGTATAGTCAACGTTTTTGTCTTTATCTTGTTTCATTGTCCTTATTCGGTCTACCGCAGCTGATATTGTAATTATTGACAATGATAAAAGCCGCTTAATGTTTGGATTTTTGATTGTTTTAATTATTTATCGAAATACAATAACCTTATAGTTTCCATTTTTAGCAATTTTTATTATGCATTTTCGAATGATACCAAATCATGTTGTAAAAAGTGAATATACTGTGACTGTAAGCTTTTTAAATTCCATTCAATCTTATCTAGTATCGCTGTGCTATTTAATTTTTAGGTTTATCCGGCTATCTAGCATTGGTAACGGTAGAAAAATTTATATCAACACTAGATGACGATGACCGAGCAGAAGTACACACTAAATTTAAGGTATTGAAGTAGTTTATTCGAGTTAAGATGTAGAAAATCTATCAGAAGAGGCCAATTCGATAGAGTAATATGTCAGAAATGGGTCATAATAAAATTTTACTGTGTAAAAGTAGCAAGAATGCATTTTTCATCATCTTTTCACGTCGTCTCTTCTATCCTACCATATTGGGTATACGATAAAATTCCTAAGCGTAATGATAACTCTGTTCAAATTTGGATTCGGTAGGATTTAGTACCTCAAAAATCAAGTATTCGGGACGATCAAGATCGCGTAGAATTATCGATGATTGCTGTACGAGCGGTCTTAGAAACGAAACAAAAAACTCATACACATTATACTAGTACGCCCAATTCTACTAGTAACGAAGCCAAAAATCTAAATGCAATAATACCGGAAAATGTCAATACCAAAGAACCTGCTAAGCTTGGGACTTTCAAATCACTTGCAGCATCGTTCGAATATTTGCTCCGAGTAGGCCCTAGTACTAAAACACTTGGATAATGTAGCAATTTTTCTATACTTCAATCAGTCTAATCTACACTTTGTCGGCACTAACGATACTTTTATAATTAGAATTAAAATCGCTTTGATCTATAGTGTAAAAGTAATCATGTTAAGCAAATACTCTATTTTGTTATCATAGGGTCGTTCTAAATCAAAGGGAGAAGAAGCGGTTCCGAAATCGAAAGGATTAGAAGTCCAATCAGAAGTAAATGAGCGCTAACAACGCGCGTTATAGTAAACTTTGTGCCTGCATTAATAGTATAGTTGGTTTTTTTTAACAATTTCTGTCAGCAATTTTATTGAAGTACTTAATCGTTTTTATATTTAATTAGGTAACTTTTCTATTATATCTATTTTTATTTAGGAGTACAGGCCACGAAGCCATACTATAGGATCGGTAACTTTAGGGCCACCTAGCTTACAGGCTATTATTATCATATTCATCCTACTTTTTAATTTATAAAATTGATCAAATTTGTCTATTGCTGTAATTTTAGCCATCAAGGTATCATAAAGATAGGCTAAGAAATAGCTTTGGAGATGAAATTAATACGGTAACCTAAAATGCTATCGAAACTGTAGAAGAACTTGAGAGAAAGAATGATATCAATAATGTATAATAACGTCAAATTAGAGTAAAATTAATACTACTTCAATATCTCTTTTATAAATCAGAAATCAAATAGACCATCTGTCACTTCATCAAGTGAAGGTAGCAAGCCTGTATCTCCGGCAGCTATATCTGAGAATGTAGACAGTTTCTTTTCGCAGTTAAAAGACACAAATTCTGTCAAATCAAAGTCTGTTAATTCAAAACCATCTTATCAGCGACGAGTATCTTGGCGACAGGTTCACTACGCATTTATCAGTAGCTCTGATTTTATTTGTACTTTTGCCATAAAATATCAACTATTCTGAGTTAAGACTACTCACAGCATGATATATTTTCATGGTATTTAGGCCTTATTCAAACGCGTATATTCAAATACTCCTATAGCGACATCTATTGAAGGAAATGAAGGTATCATACGTGACTAGTATAACGGAACATGTATCTAATACTAAATTTAGATAGTAGCCTTATTTATCTTACAGCATGTCAGTACAGTATTGTGCAACTTTAGGGATATAACGATTCGACATTTATACTTTACGAATTAGATGAATCTTTACCCAGTGACAGTGATACTAGACCAAGAAAACCAAGAGACCGTGAAGAACTACGATTACTTTGGCGCAAAGCTATTCAACAACAAATTGCAATTATACGAATTCAAAAAAAGAATAAATACAATGGTATACTTGGATCAATTAATGTCAGATAGCATAATTCGCCTAACTCATGATTTTCACTTGATAAAAATTTACTTTTTAGGCCATCCGTGTGATGATGATGATGATGGTAAATTGGATTACGAAGAAATCCCGATTTGCACTCAAGAAATGTATCAGATGTGGAATGATATTATGGCTAAAGAGAGTGAAGGACCGTTGCCTTATCATACATTGGTGGCAGCTGTTAAAGCAGGTAAAAGTAAAGCATTTATCTTACTTACGCAACCTTTCTATTAATCTTTAAAAAACAATTATGCATGAAATTGCTGAAATAAAATCTGTCAGTATTTCTATTCTTGGCTGTTCGATAGCATAATAACCGTAAGTAATTTTGCAAAATATATTAGGTATACCAAAAACATTACGAGGAGAAATATGGAATTTTCTACGCAGGCAATATTACGCTCGTGACAAAAGGCAATCTACATGTGAAAATAGTGAAGAAAATTCCTTAACTAAATTATTAGAAAAGGAAACTACGAATCATCACCACGCTATTGCGCTAGATCTAGGTACTCACAATATCAGAGCATTATTTATGAAAGCATACTAGTAATGCATACCGTATACTATATCTAACCCGGTACAATAGTATCGATCAATTTATGAAATCAAAGTTAAAACTGTACCAACAATTTTATTATAACTAGGCCGGACATTTCCTACGCACAAATATTTTCTTTCACAAGTTGGTAACGGCCAAGTTGCGTTAAGAAATGTCTTGAAAGCCTATGCATTATTGGATTCTGAAGTTGGATACTGTCAAGGACTGAGTTTTGTAGCGGCGATACTAATTATGCATGTAAGTAATTTTTATGTTACTATTTCTATTGTTTGTTGAGTTATTAGTAATATCATTCTAGGATATAGAAGATGTGAATTTTTTTCTGGGTACTTCATTTTAGATGGATGAAAACGATGCATTTGAATGTTTCAAATATATTTTATATGATTTACATTTACGTGACCAATACAAGCCGGATATGGCGGCTTTGCATGTTAGTATAATTGATGGAAGAAGAGCAATGGTTACAAAGTTTATTTCCGAATAGTAATATTTATAGATCTTATCAATATTTTAATATTTTTTAGATCCAAATGTATAATCTATCCAGATTAATATACGATTATCAGCGAGATGTCTATCAAAATCTTGATCAAAATGAAATTGGCCCTTCCTTGTATGCTGCTCCCTGGTTTCTAACTTTATTCGCATCGCAATTTCCATTAGGATTTGTAGTCCGGGTTTTAGGTTATCCCATTATATTAATTATTTAATGGCGTAATTTGTGATCGAAGTTATTACTCGTAGTTAATTTTTGTTTTTGATGATATGAATATTTTAGATCTGTTATTTTTGGATGGCATAGAAGCTATCTATAAGGTATGACTCAGTTGAGAATGAAATGCATGATATTTTTTTAGTAACTTGATGATAAATTGTCTATGGATATAGATCTCGTTAATGTTGATAAAGCACTTTGCTAAACCTATCTTAGCTGCTGGCAGCTTTGAATCCACGATAGATGTACTAAAACAACATTTGCCGTCAATGGTGCAAGACCACCTTGATGCTATTCTTGAAGGAGCAGCATCATTGGAGATTAGTAATCAGCTTAAGTCATTTGAAATTGAGTATCACGTTTTGCATGAAGAAATGCTAAGCGCTCCTGAATTAATTCCGAGTGATAGTGCTGACAGCCGAATTTCACAATTAGAGAGTTTAAATCAACATCTCAAGCGGCAAAATATTGAATTAGTTGATAAATTAGCCAATGCGCGTAGTAAAATTAATAAATTCGATGAAACGATAGAACTGATGAAAGTCAATGAAGTTAAATTAATATCAAGAATCCAAGAACTTCAAGAAGAGAGAGACAGCGCTATACAGCAACTTATGGCTCATAGTAAAGGCTCAACAGATTCTCTCGATGAAATGTGCCGCGACAGCAATGGTAGTGAAATTAGTAATCAAGACTCATTGCTTGAATTAAGTACGAAAGATGATGATGATGATGATCAGGTTGTTGATATTGATATAGAATAATCTTGATGTCAAATTTATTGCAAATATAAAAGGAAAAAAAAATTTAAGTATTGTTAATGAATGACCGCAAGCAAACGACACAGACTATGATTCTAATTTCGAATTGGTTACTATATTAACAAGTAATTATTGGGTCATTTGCCATTCTATTGTGATATTATTACCAAATAATCTGTTTATTATAGTGATTAATTCATTGACGGTCGAGTACCCAGTACTTTACCGTAGTTATCAATAAGTACCAATGACCTATCCTTGTTGTTAGGTTGTTATCGTGCCATATGCAATTTTGTAAAGCGATTGTTAGTTTGAATGTTTATCATTGATCAATAATGACGACATATGACATCATTTGTTCCACAGCACTTATCGTCGAACACATTCGTATATGTTGAGAGTAGAACTTGAACTACTAGCTGATGTAGCTTATTATAGGATTATATTGTAGTTCTAGTAATAATGGTATTGTTCTAAAACAGAAGATGATGTTATTAGAGTATAATTAATTTAGAAAGGAGTATAAAGTTTGCTATACCGTATATTGTACGTTAGACGTCTACACCAAGTCAAATGTTGTTAGCAGATATACTACTACACGTTGTACAGTATATTGCACTAGTTAAAGTGTCGCACTTTCGTACCTACGTCGAATTGGCTGTGAATGGAAACAGTAAGGATATGATTGCTTTCTATTCTATATTATTATGATACAGCTGATAGGACTTGTGCACGAAATGGATTACTTTATAACTATTTAAATGAATTTCAATAAATATGTAATTTAATATCCAACATGACGAGAGTTCTAAGTTGCAAGAAAGCATTACTATATTTTGTTTCTATATAGACAACATTTATTTTTCATATATCTAGTATATGCGTAAAGTGGTTCAAAACTGATGGTGTGGAATAAATTGATGTTAAGTTAGCATGCTTGAGTACAATGTAGTCAAAAAGCCTTTCGCCATTGTTTGAATATAGTCGTACTCCTATTTGTCTTGTACATAGATTTTTTTTTTCTGGTATTAATTGATTGATTGATGTTGAATTACTGTACTTGAAGACACTGTAATCTAAAAACGTTGCTGTTTTTGTATATATACGTGTAGATTCCATTTTTTTTTTAAATATCAAGTGTAACATAATTTAATAGAGGGTGGTGTGCGATGGACTGATGTAAAATGAGTATGCCCGTAGAGTACTAGAGTATAGTGTAGTCAAAAGTATTGCCATTTTTTGTTTATAGATTCCATTTTTAATATCAGGTATACCCGTCAATTAGTTCAATTGATGATGTTGTACATTGTACAATGGACTGATGAAAAAATTAGCACACTTGAGCACACTGTAGTTATTAAAGTTGCCATTTTTTTTTTTATCTATACTCGTATATATAGATTACGATCAGTTCGAAAGTAATTTAATTGATGATGTGCATTATTGATGTCGTAAAATTAGTATACGCTCGTACTTGAATATAATTTAGTCAAATACACTGCCATCATTTGTATCTACTCGTATACACTGTAGATGGATTACATTATTTTAATATCAGCTATTTTAATGAAGTAATGGAATCGATGATGGTGGACAGTGGATAAATATGATATTAGCATACTTGAGCATAGTGTAGTCAAAGCATTTACCATTTTTGTTAGTAGTTCAATAGATGATGGTTGTGCAATGGATTGATGCCCAATTAGCAGACGGGAGTAGAGTGTAGACAAACATATTGCCGTTTTTTGTCTTGCTGGTATATATACAGTATGGAGATTGCCTCTGTTTAAGATCAGTTATAAATTACTTCAATAACTAATAAATGATGATGTGCAATGGATTGATGTTAAATTAGCATCTTGAGTACAGTGTAGTCATAAAATATAATTCAATAGATGATAGCGTATCATGGATTGATGTCATATTAGCCTATTTGAGTGCAATGTAGTTCAAAATAGTGCCATTTTCCTTCATCCATCACATCTTGTGTCATATCAGGTATAAGATAATTCAACAATCGATGCTAGATGGTATGCCATGGATTGCTGTCAAAAAATTGAGCGCACTTGACTCAAGTACAGTCTAGTCGTAAAATGCTGCCATCTTGTACGTAGATTTATATTTATTTGTAAATCAGGTATCAAGTAATAGCATTGATGATGGTGTGCAACGGATTGATGCTCTGTTAGCCTACTTGAGTGCACTACTGTACAGTATAGTCAAAAATATTTGCCATTTTCTTGTGACATTTACTGGTAGATTCCATTTTTGGGGGATAAGGTATACTCTTGAAGCAGTGTTTTGGAGTCAATAAGAAGGAAGATATCAAACACTGTGGTAAAGTAGTTTACTAGATTGATGTCCATTTGGTATACTTGAGTGGAGCAAGTAGAAAGATATCACCCTTTTTGTAATATCAAGTATCAAGTAAAGTAGTTTACTAGATTGATGTCCATTTGGTACATTTGTGTGGAGCAAGTAGAAAGATACCACCCTTTTTGTAATATCAAGTATCAAGTAAAGTAGTTTACTAGATTGATGTCCATTTGGTACATTTGTGTGGAGCAAGTAGAAAGATATCAGCCTTTTTGTAATATCAGGTATCAAGTAAAGTAGTTTACTAGATTGATGCCCATTTGGTATATTTGAGTGGAGCAAGTAGAAAGATATCACCCTTTTTGTAATATCAGGTATCAAGTAAAGTAGTTTACTAGATTGATGCCCATTTGGTATATTTGAGTGGAGCAAGTAGAAAGATATCACCCTTTTTGTAATATCAGGTATCAAGTAAAGTAGTTTACTAGATTGATGTCCATTTGGTACATTTGTGTGGAGCAAGTAGAAAGATATCACCCTTTTTGTAATATCAGGTATCAAGTAAAGTAGTTTACTAGATTGATGTCCATTTGGTACATTTGTGTGGAGCAAGTAGAAAGATATCAGCCTTTTTGTAATATCAAGTATCAAGTAATTTAATGGATGACTGTCTACAATAAATTGATGTCAAATTAGCATACTTGGAGTCTAGTGTGTAATATAGATGGATCGAGCATCCACGTTGTTTCCATTTTTGTTGCATAATGATATAATCGTTGTTTGTGATGACCACTCGTTTAGCCTGTACAGCCTGTTTTTCTATGCTTGATGTGAGCTAATGGAACTCCATTGCTAGGTGGCCAAGTCTCCAATTTAGCAACCAATCACTCTATCAGGCAGCATCATTGGGGAAATGCGCTCTCCATCATGGACTATCACTATGATAGTGGATTACGAATGTTGATCTGATGTGTGTGTGGGGGGAGGCTACAATATGTGTCATGATTTTTTACCTTTTACCCTAGCACTGTCATGCCACGATTAGGACAACTATGGAAGATTGGTTGTTGCATGCCTACTGTCGTCTATTGACTACAGTAGGTCTACCATAATTTGATAAATCGTTGGTCATAACTTGTGGCTATCGTTGGATATTGTCCGTCATAGTCATGCTATAAAATGATTGGATGGATGACATTGCTTACAACCCGTCCATTCAGACTACTCCTGGCAAGAGATCTTTTATTGGTAGTCTGTGGATTGGATGGAATCATGTCTCATCCTATCTAAACATGGCTCGATTACGATTGCAGATGGTCTTTCCTACTGTGCTCAGTTATGCTGGCGTCAATACGGAATCAATGAATGATTTATAGCACTCTCCATTATTGTTGTATTTCTATCCTCCACAGTAAAATGGCATCAAGACTAGTCCAGGCTGCAGGCCAGGAGCTGCTAGCCAGAAGAGAGAGAGAGAGAGAGAATACTGTCGTCCTTGGCAAAGCGGAGCAAAATGTCCAGTAGAAGATGGAGTTGCATGTCCATGTCTATCCATATACCTATATATGAGCTACTGGTGGTCAACAGCAGTCTCTCCCCCCCTCCCCCCTTACGTGTATCGTGGAGCATTGTTGATCCATTAAGCGATCCATAATGATGTTGATTGCCACTGACAGATGCTCCATGCTATTCCAATGTGTCCGGCATAAGCTGCAGGGAAATTGTCGACCATTGCAAGGGGAAATTTTTTTTTGCCCCTTCTTTCTCTCTACCCTTGTACAACTACACCTGACTAACAACACTTTGATCTGTGAATGATGCATTCCTACTACGACTGTCTTCACCAAGCATGAAATGGCCATTGCTAGCTGTAAAATAAGGCAAAATGGCCATTCAAAATAACCTGATGAGATTGGACAGGCCATCTTGTTGCACATAAGGCAAAGGCTGTTCCACAAGCAATCGTCGATCCAACTTTGCCCTATAGTGATAGTAGTATTGTGTTGGAAACATGAATCTATTCATTACCTTTCACTATAGATCCAAGTGGGCATGGTGGGAAGACACCAGATTCCCTCAATCTAACCGGTGTTGGACAGGGGGGGGGGGGGGGGAAAGGACCAGCACTCTACTATCTTTAACACTACTGGCTAGCGTATACTAAAGCCTATCATTTGCAAACAAGTGGAGGCCGAGGCAAGGTGGTGCTAGCCTTGCCCTCCAAGCAGATGTGCCTGGTCAGCGGCCTCGGACGTCTGGACACCGACTGCTAAGCATTCTGCGGCATCGCCCTCTTTCCTTCCTTTCCCCATACTGTTGATTTTCAGGCATAACAAGTTGGAAAATAGCGCTAGTAAAATCACTCTTGTCGTTGTTCTTGTCTTCTTGTTGATCGTATCCATCAGCAACAACGGTTTCCACTGCTATCCACAACTTCAAGTCGTTGTTTCCATTTCATCGACTACGGACATTAAGGTAAGAAGTCAATGTCGATTGCATGCATTTGGTTATTTGATCGTGAACAGGAGGAAATCGTCGTTGATCGAGGGTGCCGACAACTTGTTTATCACCTCCGCATGCTGGAGGTGGATGCTATGGCGATGGATTGGAGTAGACCAAGAGGAATCGCCTTCCATGTTCTTTCCATGGCTAGAGTAGGCGATAAAAGGCACATAGAAAAAAGAATATCAAAATAGTAAAAATACACTCGCATACAGTCGGATAAGGCTAGGAAAAGGATGACGGGGGGGGTAAAGGGTCCACTTGCATGCTATCGTTGATGTTGAATCAATGATGGCAAGTTGTTGTCAACAAGTGGAGCGTCTCCATGATGGACGCATACAATCGCCTTGAAAGGTCTATTCGATCCATGGCTAGGGTAGGCAATGCAAGGTAAAATCCTCCGATATACATACCCATACACATATAGAAAACTAGAAAGGGATAACCAAAGGGTTCCTATTGTATGGCCATCGTCGATCCCATCATGGAGTTCAGTTGAATGGCAAGTTGTTGTCAGCTAGTTTGAAAGGTACATTAGATCGAGGACGATGGAAAGCGAAAGAAAACCCCTTCCCCAAAATAGATACACAAACACATGGAAAAACCATGGTAAAAGGATGGCTAAAGGGTCCTTAGTGGATACCATCGTGGATAGGCTGATCCAGTTGAATCAACGATAACAAGTTGTTGTTAGCCAATTTGACGTATCCATATTGGATGATCAAAAGCGATGGCAGATCATTGGCTATGGTAGCGCTTGGTAATGGATCATGAAAAGGCAAAACCATGCCAATAATCAACGCATGGATACTTTACCACAAATTGGACACAACTACAAGACTAAAAGGGTCCTATTGGATGCCAATCGTTAATACCCTGATCGCTTACAATCAATGGTGACAAGTTGTTGTCATGGACAATCCAATATACTCCATCCACAATCGGCCCCCAAAAGGGAAATTAGGTCAATGGCGATGGACTGGCCGATGGAAAGCAAAATTCTCCCCAAAATACAAGTGGACATACGTATACTAGACTACAAAGGATGACTGCAAAAATCTTCTTGGATGCCATTGCTAATACGTTGATGGTGGTGATGGAGTGGAATCGACGATGACAAGTTGTGGCTAGTTTAGTATCGCCATACTCAGCGACTTTTCAAGGGGAAATTTGGACAAATCCCTGGCGTACTGGTGGATCAAACATTGTCATCTGAAAGCCACTTTCGATCCATGCCTATAGAGTAGACGATGGAAGGCAAAATCTCTCGCAAATTAACGTAAAGTACACCTATACTCATACAAGATTAGAAAAGATGGCCAAAGGTCCGATTTTACCCCATCGTTGCAACCTACACTCATCGTCATCATCAAGTTGCTGCCAGCTAGATTAGCGCAACTTTGGCGTAGGATGAAATAGAGACAGATTGAATGAGGTAGGAAAACAACTGGCTTCAACTAGAGAAAAAAATGGAATAGCCTACGCCAACACAAAACTAGGCAGGATGGATCATCATCCTACGCCATGCTGGATACTCGAATAGAGTAGGGGAAAAAAAGAATCCCAATCGCCTTGAAAGGTAGACGAGACTCTTTGCCGATCCGCTACAGCAACATGGTAGATCAACAAGACGAGAAACAATCAATCATTCGTCTATGCAATCCTATGCGTAGTAAATCACAATTTCCACTCCAACCCTCATCGCCAAGGCAATGGAGGATAACAAGAGGCTTGCTCCACTTGTTTGTAGCCCAAAATCGCCACCTTGAACAAATATCCATGGCATCTTTGGACGATGGTATAGTCTCGGCTCCCAAGTGTGGATCAGCATTTTGCTTGGGGATTAATTCAAACTGTGCCCACTTTTTCAATATTCTAGTATGTCAATAGGACAATATTGTAGCTAACTTGATTGACTATACTGTTGTACTCATTGCAATTGGGGGATTATTTGCATGGCCTTGATCAATTCTTCTTAACAAACGGTATGCCATCTTGATTTGCTATCATTCCATTGAAATAGTGGATGTTACAATATCGGCATGATGGAAAGAAAGTCAACGCGTAGACTAGGGCCCCCGGTAGACAGCATCGCTTAGGCATGTACAGCTTGATTTCTAGCAAGTTAAGATGGATAATCATCATGTTGACCATTGGCTGAAGGAAAAAAATCCTTCTTCCACTCTCTCTCCCTCCCTCCCTCCCTCCTTATTCTATCGGATCAAGAGTGGGACTAATTAATAGCCTTAATCATGGGTATTCAACGAGTCATTAGTGCAAGTGGAAAAACAGACTTGGTTGAAGGTTTTGTCATTGCAAGCATCGATCCTCTTGTACAAAGATTACCATTTCATTTTTTTTCCTTTTTTTTTTTTTTTTTCAATCATCCATAAGCAACGTCAGAAAAGAAGTTGCTAAACTACTGTAGCATGACATGACCATGATTGGATTGAACTATTCTTGCCCATCTCGTCAAGACATGGGTTGCAATAAAGTGAGAGAAAGTTCTGCATGCCATTGCCTAAAGATTGATTGAAATGGTTGATCGTTTCTAACACCCAGTCCGAAGGGGTTTCCTCAACCATGTCGCCTATCTCATCCAAACACGGCGATTGAAATAGCCATTTCATGACCTACAGGTCCATTCGATGACAATCCAACGTTAAGCAAAGATGAAATAGTTTTACTATCCTGTCAAGATAGCCTGTGAAAATAGCGTAGGAATCATTTTCATGACCCATGGGTACAATGGATGCCAACGTTAAGCAAAGACGACATGGTTTTACTGTCCCGTCAAGATACGCTAGCCTTTGAAATAGAGTAGGAATCAATTTCAGTCCATTTCAATCCTTGTCTACCCTTTGTGGTGGAATTATTGGGACAAGATATTGCACTATTTGAATCACAGTCATGTCATGGATAGTATTTTATCTTGATATTTTTTTTGGGGTGGGGGGGAGGCATAATTGTACCTTTCCGTCATCGCTGTTGTCGAGCGATGGGTACGGCAATCGTTGGACATTACTACTCAAGAAGGACTTTCCTCTCGCCTGCTAAGATGGATTTTCATCGATTGCACAGTCCATCCATCACCTTGCTCAAATAGCGTCTACTCAAAAATGGCTGAAACAGCCAAAAGCAATCGTTGGGACATTGCTACTCAAGAAGGACTTTCCTCTCGCCTGCTAAGATGGATTTTCATCGATTGCACAGTCCATCAAGCACCTTGCTCAAATCGAGTCTACTCAAAAATGCCAAACCAAAAGCAATCGTCGTAGTTGTTGTCGTTTCCTCCATCCTCATCCATGTCAAGTGGCGATAGCCATCGCAAATGGATCAACTGGTGGAGAATACATTGTATTTTCATCTCTTCTTGTCTACAATAACTGCATTGTTATCCAAAGTACAGCAGCAGCAGCAAAAGTAGTTAACATGACAACTTGTATTTAATTAATACAACATTATCCCCCATTTTGCTAACAATAGAATGATTATTCAATCTTTTGATGATTTTTGCTACATCATTTTGTTCCTGTTTGTCCAACAACAATGTAATAATGTCGACAAATTGTAGTCTAGTCTCGCATCGTACAGTTATGGCGCTTTGATTCATGTTGTATTTCAATGGAGTGCAAGGTATTTCCATGCTTAAGATGCAATCATGTACAAGCATTCATTTTTTTTTGTTTTCTCCTTCTTTACCGCTGATCATTACCCCATCGATCGCATCCATTTACTTTTTGCCACGGTACCCTAAGCAGAAGGCACCGTGGCGCTTGGATGAAGATGGCGGCACTTTACCTATTACCAGTGGATAGCCATGACAATCCACTGGTAAGCTTGCAAGCCCATCGCAAATGAGATCGTTGTTGGCAGCGATGGCAATAATCGAGAGGTGGAGTTTTTTTTTTGGGGGGGGGGGGATTTCTTAACGCTGACAAGAACAGACGATAGGAATCTGTTGTGATGGGCCAACTTATGGCCATCACAGGAGCAGGTTGGACGATGTCGTAATATTGGATTCCAATTGCAAGTACAATCCATTTCCATCAAAAGGAGAAATAGAGTTGGATTTCCTATCGCTGACTACGACATACGATGAATTGAGAATGGCTATCATAGCCAATCGAGTTGGATACCATTGACCAAAGACAAATCAGTTTACCCGCAACTGGCATTTTACCGATGCCACCATTAATTATTCAACATGGTATATCCATTCAGTTGGATGATGGCATGATTTTGGCAATGGATTAGTCCATTGCCAAGCTTGCAAGGCCATCATCACCAACAACATTGTTGTCGGTAGCGACGGCGGCAACGATGCTAGCAAGCAAGAGGAGAAATCGATTTTACATTATTTTTTTTTTTTTCTTTCCGCTGCCATCGACTGCATTCAGTCCTACCTTGGATAATTCACCAGTAGGGACTTGGAAGAGAAATTGTCTACTACAACAAGTCCCTAACAGTAGTAATCATCAAGAGGAGAAATGAATTTTTCTCTCTTACCGCTACTAATCTTGTAGTCGATCATGGCGTTGGATGAAATGACTGTAAGCAGACGATGACATTACTTTCGATTGGATAGAAAGTCCATTCCCTAGCTTGAAATTTATTTTTCTTGCTTATCCTAACAACGATACGATGGGATGTTAGACTAGCCAATAATGATGACGAGTCTAATCGGGGTAGAAAGAACCAACCATAGCAGTTGAAGATGAGCATGAGTATTGCAAATCCATTTCCACACTTGATCGCCAAAAGATCGCTGTCAGTCACGATAGATCAAGAAGAAAGGGCCGAGAAAGTGATTTATTTTCCTAACCTTGACAATCACGGCATTGATCAGACTCGTTATAAGTTTGCAATCATTGCACAGGGCGGCGTAGTACTCATAATCCATCATTGCGGCCATGATGTTGTATTTGTTTTCAATTTCCATCTTGAAATAAAATAACATAGCCGTCGGTAGCGGCAAGGATAACCATCATGAAGGACTGAAAGTCACTTTCTACCATCAATCAAAATCACTGCAGCAATGACAACGAAGATGTAAAGTGTCAACAAGCTTACAAATGATAATTGGATAATAAGCATAATTGTGGATTGCATTTCAAATGGATTTCTATGCATGCCATGTAGCGAGGACATGGCTATCCATCACGATAACGTTTCGCCTTAGCTTAACCATCAGGATGAGAAATGAATTTTTTTCTTTCTTTCTCATGTTAATCCATGCGCTGCCTATCTTGACTAATCTCGTACTTTCATTCAATGTTGTCTGTCTACATCGGCAACCGATTTACTGTAGTGGCCATAACTTCATGTCTTGCTCTGTCTTGATAGAACAGTCGTCGTCCTTCATACAGTCAAGAAAATGAATTTTTTTGATTTATTTTTATTTTCATTCTATGTCCAGTATTACAGCGTTGAAAGCCAGCCATTTTATTGGAAAGAACAAAATGGGTCAAACATTATCCGAGCCAATAACCGAAAAAACAACGACGATATCCTATAACGCAAACTACCAAGTTGCATCATCTTGTATGCAAGGATGGCGAGTACGTATCCTTTCATTTCCAATAGTCAACAACAGCATGATACAAGTAATTTAGTTTTTAACCTTATTCCTGTATTATATATTCTCCTTGTTCTGATCGTAGTCATCGTATTTATGTTGTTGGTTGAAAAAAAAAAGGTCTAACCTACTTGACCCACAGTTCATTGCATTGCGTTGAAAATGTGTTCAAACAGCGTGATTACCTCCACGCATTGGATCATGTTTTTTCTCATTTCTATCAAGGATACGATAAAACTCTTATCCAATGAACCAGTTCAATAGTTATTTCATTCCATACTAGTACCTTATGGATGGATAATTTTTCTTGATGATTGCTCATAACTGTCCACGTAGTCGACCATCGATGAACGAGAGTGATTCATTTTATTGCCGTGCCATTACCGCCGACCAATGCTCTACTTTGGAGGAAATAATTGGAGGGGAAATAGCCTCGTTGTAGCGTGATTGCAGTGTCATTTCGATTGCTATGGCTTGTTATTCTATCAGAATAATCCATCAACTCAATCGTCATTGAATTTGTCTAGTACCTTGCGATAGTTCGAATTAATAATTGTGAACCTTAATACGAGAATAATATCCGCGTAGTCAGCCAAAGATGAAGGATAGCCATCAGTCCTATTGACATACTGATCCATTCTCGACTTTCAATTTAATTCAATCAATGGGGAAATAGCAATACTGTAAAGCCATTGCAGTAGAATAAATTCCACATGGAAAGACTTTTCTATTATAGAGTAAAAATGAATAACGATGATGATTGAAATGAATAGAAAGTAAATTAAAATAGACTACACCTTCCTTCATTACCACGTAGCCATCATACGGCCATTTTGCAAAGCAAGCCCTCCAACATCTTGCCATACTAGATATTAATGCAGCCGACTGGTCGATGGTAAATTAATAAAATTGGCTCAAATACCTCCTATCGATAGAGAACGATTCTCTATCAATACCTTTGCAATGATTTGAAAATTACGGTATGGAATACATGTGAAATGGAATCCAAGTCCTACGAAGTTGTAAAGTACAAGCCATTCCCTATCAATGATCGTTTCATAAGACGGCCATCATCAAGCCTTACTACAAATGGGTTGCAGTCTAAACCTCCCTGTAGTCCAAGCTCGATACCATCCCCAATAAATGCTTATTCTACTGTATTTCCTATTGCTTTCATAAAGTGTTCATTTTGCTAAACTAGCTTAATAATACATCAAGGTTGCTACTATAGATGCTATCCCTAAAGCATGATGAACTAGTTTCTTTTTGCTTCATCAAGCCCCTATTTTATCAAATATGGCTTAATACTTGTAATACGGTCATCAAAATGACTCTACTATTTGCAATAGTCCAATGTAGATGTCGCCCCGAACTGATCATTTTCTTATTCCTTTTACTCCATCAACTTGTAATTGTATGATAGCAGCTTAGAATGCAATCATCAAGTTTACTGTAGCCCAAATATGTCATGCCTAATAGACCCTTGATTGATTTCTTGTTTGCTTTATCAAGCTCCAATTTTATCCAACATTGCATCATAATACGTGTATATCAAAGTTGCTACTATGGATGGTAGTCCCCCCAAAATGGAAAGGCTATTCCTAGCTGCTTATTTTCTTATTTCTCGTTGAACTGAATTGATCCAGTTGCAATTGTGTACAGTAATTGAAGAATAGCAGCCATCAAGCTGACTGCAATTGACTGCAGCCCAAAAACGGACATGCTATTCCTAAAAACGCATTCATTTTTCTTTCCGCTTTATTTCATCAAACTTGCTTTATAGTGCTGTCGTTAATGTTGTTTGCTATTGACTGTAAAGTCGCTTGCCATCGCTAGCTGATCATTTCTACTACGTAGCATCTACCAACTATCGTAGGCAGCAAAATTTGCAAGTAAATCTACGCGACATCCATTAGTGTATTGCATTTTTTGATCTTGCCTTGTTTTGGAATGCCCAATTCTCCTTAACTCAATGCAACAATCATAGACATGGAAGATGCCCATACTATTGATCTGAATTTGAATGGTGGACAAGATGTATTTTTTGGCGTTTATGATGGCCATGGCGGTAAGTTATTAATGTTTACCATTGAATCAACAATATATTTTGCGATAGTCTTTCACTATTCGATACGATTAGAGTACTGTAGCAATCTCCAACTTCATTATGAATCCACTTTTGGAGATGAACTGACTCTATACAGCAAGCACGTCTGTCTAAAAGGACATTAGATATATCAAAAGTCTGACATGATATGTAGATAGAATCGATCCCTTGAGCTATGGAAGAGTTTCTTCATGATCAGCAATGATACACGCCATGATAGTCTGCGTAAAGTGCTTGTCGACCACGTCAATGTTGTCCTTCCTTACAAGATGTAAAATATTGCCTTTTGGCTAAACGATTGCTAAGAACAGAAACGCCTTCCTGAGCTGTTCTCTTCTTACTCCAAACGTTAAGCCACGAAAAGATACTGTGCAAGTAACTAAAGAAGATGCTGAATTTCCTCTTATCAACAACTCATTCTACAGTAAAGTAAAAGCAGGACGCTGTAGTGTAATCAGATAAATAGTAATAATTAATTATACATCGGTTTTACATAGTATATAAAACCGCCTATCTCGATGGTGATGACAAATGCAAAATGAGTGGAAAGTAGTCCTAGTTCCAATGGATGGATTGACTATAAATGAAATGGAATCCTACTTTCCATCAACACTATTAACAGATATTGACTAATGGATAATCCCTATCCAACTTAATCTATTGTTACCGCCTAGAATATATTGACCATAGAATAGAGTATCAATGCACTGCCTTTATCAATAAATAGGTGAAATTGATTTTTCACAAACTTTGTAGATTTGCTGAGTGAGCACAATAATTGCATATGCTGAATTGAAAAATGTAAATAGAATCACTTGATTAAATAAGATATACAAGTATAAATCCGATTTTACTGCTAGGCGTAGAGTTCCTAATGCTTCTTCCATCAGTATTACCCTCTTTTAACAGACATATGGTGATCATCTGTCGATCTTGAATTTTGTAATAACAAAAATTGTCATAACAACATATTTTAACTTTTAATATATTAATCCTCCATCTTGATATCACTTTGTAGGTGCTCGTGTCGCTAAATATGCAGAAAGTCATGTCCATAAAGTTATTGTTAAGCAACCAGAGTTTGGTAAGAAAATAATACAATGTTATTATAGTGTTATTTTTCTAATATTATGTTCATGCGTTCAATTTTGTACAATCATGAAGTAACACTATACATCCTTTTAAATTCTTGGCTTCTGTTTCGTGACAAATAGAAGGATAATCATTATTAGAGCAAAATGAAAGCAATTCAATGCCATAGTAGTGTAGATGTTCAAATTTTGATTCCATGTTATACTACTTCTACCTTCTATTATTTACTGCTATCTGTATCATTAAGTGTAGCATGATGTGCTATCCTTGCACTACTCTATGTCTAGGGGATAATTATCGTACGGTTGAGGTAGCGGATAACGAAACGATCATAATTCAATAATATGTTTTTAATATTAGAATTGCTATAATAAGATTATATAACGTAATAATTATTAATTGTAATGATACAGGAATAAGAATGAAATTTGAAAAATTACAATCAATCACATACCTTAATTAATAGCGATTAACTTTGTACGTTAGACTACAATATTATTACACCGTACATCAGTACTTTGGTAATAGTAGTCAAGTAAATATTGAACGTAATTCGCCCAACTGCCTAAATCAACGCCTTACAGCCTCAATTCAAGTACAAATATTAAAAATCAACAGTACTTGACATAATCTTAACTGTTTTTGTTCTTTAAACATTCACTCAATGGAACTGTCTTTGTTAGTTTAATGCTGTTGTAGGGTATCATTAATATCGACTGTGTATTGATATATTTCAAGGACGTGGTAATGTTACTGAAGCTATCAAGAAGGGTTTCTTGGAAGTAGATGAATTAATGCAGAGAGGTACGATTAATGCAATACTTGTCTATTTATATGGATGGCATATTACTTGGTAGGGTAATTAAGCCAATGATATCGTTAGTGTAACTTTGTACCTCGTCAAAATTGAACGTATTAAAAAATGGTCGTAACATGATTATCATTTCAAAAGTATACAACTCCTAATGAATATGGAATACCTTCACTAACAGCGTATAATAATCATAATGTATGATAATTTTAGATGACAATTTTACCGACGAAGTATCTGGCACTACTGCTGTAACAGTACTCATTAAAGATGAAAAACTATACTGCGTAAGTTGGGACATGATAAATCTGATGCTTGTGATCATGGTATTCATTGGGCACAAGTCCAATTAAATCGTCACCCTAATAACTGTATATTCTGCAGGGAAATGTAGGTGACTCCAGGGCTATAGCATGTGTCGATGGCAAATTGGTACCACTCTCTTTCGATCATAAACCAAACAATGAAGGTAACTAACTCACTTATAATTTATTCTTTACAAGAATTGATCTGTAATAATTGAACACTTTATTTTCTATGTAGGAGAGTCAAGACGTATTATTGCCGCTGGAGGATGGATAGAATTTAATAGAGTTAACGGTAAGATATTTTTCAATGGTATAATACATTGATGGCAATGATGAAAATGTAGTTTATTAACTTATTATAGATACATTTGGTTACATGTATAGGTAGTTTAGCCCTGTCCAGAGCTCTTGGTGATTTTAGTTTCAAAGGAAATAAGACCAAGAATGCTAAAGAACAAATGGTTACTGGTAAGCACTTGAAACTGCGTTTGCATCAATATTATAATAATGTACTTTAATTACTCAATAATACAAGTTGTTGGATGTATTCACTCTAAAATTTGTGAATATTTTATTTTGACTTGTTGCTCTACATTTAATCCATAAAATTTGTATCAAAAATTTTCTATAGCTTTTCCCGATGTAATTGATCACGATGTAACCAATAAATACGAATTTATAGTTTTGGCCTGTGATGGTAAAGAGTAACAATATTTTATCGGTGTAGAAAATTTTAAAATTGTTTAAATCTGTTCTATCTCTTACGTTTGTACA
Source organism: Trichoplax adhaerens (assembly GCF_000150275.1). NCBI lineage: Eukaryota > Metazoa > Placozoa > Uniplacotomia > Trichoplacea > Trichoplacidae > Trichoplax > Trichoplax adhaerens. The sequence continues at coordinate 1,471,216 of NW_002060947.1, forward strand.
ATCGTATTCATATGAATCTCCTTTCTTTTAGGTATTTGGGATGTATTGAGTAGTGAAGAAGTTCTTGATTTTGTTAGACATAGGATATCAGAGCAGAAACCATTGCAGCAAGTAAGAGGCACTACTAATACTTGTTATCTATAATGCTATGTTGTTAAGGTTTACATGCTAAATGTTACAACTGCCTTTGAGTTAGACTCATTTTTGACGCTATTAGTAAAAAATATTGTATAAAATAAAAACATATATTCAACATTTGTTCCTAAAGATTTGTGAAGAATTGTTAAGTCGTTGCTTGGCACCTGATTGCTTTATGGGAGGACTTGGGTGCGATAATATGACAGTAATCATTGTATGTTTCTTGAATGGTGGTACCTACGAAGCATTAGCGGCAAGATGTCGAAGTTCAAGAGCAGCCAACGGTAATGAAAATGTTGTAAAACCGTCTGATAACTAATTTATCGGAAAGATATTGCTAAACAGATATGACACTGTATTAGCCTAAGAAAGAATATGACCGCTGAATTTGGCTTAACTAAGCACTTAACTGCTAATTTCAATTTATCATTTAAAAAATATCAAAACATCATTAATTTAATTTAATGGTTACCAGCTAGCATGAACTATCGACAATTTTTGTATCATACGTATTAGGCCACTGTAATGAAGTTTACAATTGCATACATAAATACTGTCAAAATTCTATAGCTACTGCCGATGAGTTTAACATGTACATGCTGTAATATCATGTCATTAGGTAATAACAATTGTATGTGGCTACATAGCTTATTATTTAGCATTGCAATATTATTAGATTTTATTAAGAACGGAAGCAAGCTAATGTTTTTTTTTTTTCTTACAAAATTGATGTAGTACAAATTGCTTTTTCTTACCTAGAAATGTGATAATGCTCTATTTAAGGCTTGGTAACTAGCCCTAAATCTATTTCGAATGAAGGAGACTGCGTCAATTATCAAGGACGTCTAACATATTAGATACCTTATTGAAGCTTACTGAATTTAATTATTGTTGCATCATAAGTGAGATTCTACTGCAAACGTAATGATGCTATCCTTGGTTGCATTCACTATTAATACATTATTATTAAGGATTACTGTTGATTTCTAATATGTCATTGAAAAATTTGTGATAAATTTTCTCTGAAACAGATTTTATGTTCTTGAATTGCTGACATTATTTTATAGTGCTTTTCTAATGCCAGGTTTATGTTGTTCCACTACATATATAGTGTCTTTCATGAAACACATTCCAAAATATTGATATTATGTTTATGTACGATGTATGAGACAGCCTAGTTTTCATTGGTACCCAACGTTAACAATGATGAAAATGAATGGTCAAAAATTGCTTTAATTAATGCTTTATACTTATTGATGAGTGATAATATCGTAAAACAACGAACTAGAGACATTTCTAATCAACAGAATCAGTTATTGAGCAACAACGCCATAAGCTATAATCCAGTGAATTTGTGTTGATGCATTCATGATTGCTTTGGGCAGTAATATCGTACCTATTTACAGGTAAAAGAAAAACTTTTACCTACCGCCATTAGTTTATCCACGACCAGTTTGATACTACTGTACTACTTCTACTGATATTTGTACTAACATTTGCAAAGTGCCAAGATTACTGCAGTACTTATGACGTAGAATAGTCATGTTAGGACCGTAGGGAAGCATCTTTATGGTCAAGACTTTAGACATATACCACAGCTGGTACTGCCTTTTCCAAAGTGCTAAGATTAGTGCAGTTTGAAGGCACCCAATAGCTATGCAAGGACCATAGGCAAAACGCTTTATGGTTAGGACTTTCAAGTGGAAGTACAACCTTCATATCTTGATAAGTACTGCATGCATTAACTAGCCAACTAATCTACTATGCAATCAGTTCACTGACTAGCAAACAAAATCTCGCAGCCAGTTAGCCATTTGCTGAACTCTACCCAATACTCTAGATTGATAAAGTAGAAGCCGATTTTTTGGTAATATCATTACGGCCAAGCGGAGAGTACAGTAGGAGGGGAAAAGTATGTATACCTCCGGGAATCAGCATTAAACGTAGATGGTCCCCGTCGACTTTAAAATGGTGAAAGATCTTTGATAAAAAAAGTTTTAACCTGTAAACTCTATAAAGCCACATTCAAATTGGGGCGATAATGCGCCAGTTATGTATCTGATATGGGGCCATGTATGCCAAACGGGCAATGTAGAAAAATGCAAATAACTTCTAATGCCAAAACTACCCTAACATATCTTGACTAAAACTAAACCCTAAACCTCCCCCAACCTTGACATACTCGTATATACAGTACAAATGCCATTTCGATATTTATGTCTAAAGTCATCGATTGATACGTTTTGTGGAGAAATGCGCGGGTTTCCACTTGGCTACAAATTGATTCATTACACTAGATAGCAATCATTCATTTCTGTACGCTTTGCCATCTCTCAATCTGCAGAATGAATCAACATGGCGTACAGTACTGTCAAAAAGTGATGGCATGGCTACAAATAAGGTCTTGCACTAGTGTTTCACAGATTGAACTCGAGCCGGATTAAAAGAATAGAATTATCTAGTGGATTCTATCCGAGTTGTTGCTTTCTTCAGCTCAATACGTCAGAGTACATGTCGAAATGTTCTACTAACCGAATTGCGGATCGACGGATTAGCGCATTTTGAGTTGAAGAAGAAAGCATTAAATGGCGTACAGTACCATCAAAAAGTGATGGCATGGCTACAAGTAAGGTCTTGCATTAGTGTTTCACAGATTGAACTCGAGCCGGATTAAAAGAATAGAATCATCTAGCGGATTCTATCCGAGTTGTTGCTTTCTTCTTCAACCCAATACAGAGTGCATGTCGAAAAGTTCTAATGACTGGATTGCGGTTCGACGGATTAGCGCATTTTGAGTTGAAGAAGAAAGCATTAAATGGCGTACAGTACTATCAAAAAGTGATGGCATGGCTACAAATAAGGTCTTGCACTAGTGTTTCACAGATTGAACTCGAGCCGGATTAAAAGAATAGAATCATCTAGCGGATTCTATCCGAGTTGTTGCTTTCTTCTTCAACCCAATACAGAGTGCATGTCGAAAAGTTCTAATGACTGGATTGCGGTTCGACGGATTAGCGCATTTTGAGTTGAAGAAGAAAGCATTAAATGGCGTACAGTACTATCAAAAAGTGATGGCATGGCTACAAATAAGGTCTTGCACTAGTGTTTCACAGATTGAACTCGAGCCGGATTAAAAGAATAGAATCATCTAGCGGATTCTATCCGAGCTGTTGCTTTCTTCTTCAACTCAAAATGCGCGAATCCGTCGATCCGCAATCCAGTCAGTAGAACTTTTCGACATGTACTGTTCTGTGTACGACGAATTTGGAGAATAACGCTTTCACTTTCAACGCAATCTGTGCAAGAAATGGACACCGTACGTCAACTCTAATGACGGATTCGCGTAAATGGACTCGTCTGCTATCGTTTGATATGCAATTTGTTCCAGTTCTGAGCCTTTTTATGATTTTATTTTGGTTTAAATCAGGAAATTGGGTCAGGAAATCGCTCACTTTGGATCATGGACTACCCGAACCTTTCTCAGGTCTAATCCTGAGTGTAGTCCAGTACTACAGTGTACAGTGTACAGTGTACAGTGTATAGTACTGTACCTGGACTTGGAAAAGCTCAATCCGAGATCGAGTATCACTACTCTGGCTGTACTGTGTACTGTATAATAATCGTGTATTGACTGTGGGTAGTTCCAAGCCAAGGTGCATTCCCTTTGGATAATTTTGCTGCCGAGGGAAATCATCAATTTGCCGCCATGTCTGAGCTACTGAGGAGAGAAACATTACGAAAAAGAAATCTTTTCCAAAGTGTACGCCAAGATGATGAACTTGAAATCCCATTCTGGGATATTGTCGTCATTACCGCGTCTGATAGTGAACAAGAAGTGGCTTATATGGCTCAATTGCAGGCGAAAATGGGGTGTGAACTACCGGCATCAGTCAAGTATCATGTCTTCCCTGATCCTGTTGGTTTAAAGATCGGCAATGGTGGATCGACTATGGCTGCTCTTGATAATCTAGAACAGATATATGGCAAAGAATTGGATAATTATAAGGTCTTGATGATCCATGCTGGTGGCTATAGTCAAAGATTGCCTAGCGCTAGTGTGTTAGGTAAGGACTGTAATACCAGTTGCATCATGTATAGTAGTCAAACTTTCTCTTTTATCCACAATGTCTCCCCCAAATTTCCTTCAGTCCAATGGATACCAGAATCACTTGCCATTTAACAACAGGGACTGCAATCATACTGTATAAATAGTGTATGAACAACCTCAATTGAATGACAGGGTATCGTTATTAATAAACTGTTTGACCGGATACTAGGACAAGATCCATTCAAGCAATGCTTCATAATTTTTGATTAAAGAGCCAGTCACTGAAAGTAAAGTTGAATAGTTTACGAAAGTCTTGAAGAATAATTCATCTCCTATATCTTACAACTGTATGGCCTAGAAATGAATTGAATAAAACGACAATGGCTGTATTTTACAGCCAAGGGTCTAAAATTAAATAGTGCAATCAACAGAGCTACAACACATTACACCAAAGATCATAAAATGAACCCTGAAGTAACAATAGCCAACCATCGTGAAAATAAACCTAAATCACTATTGTTATCAAGTTATCATTGATATCGACATGATTTTAATAATGAAATAGTAGCTCAATTGACTAGAGTATCAAATTGATATTCTTCAATATTCCATGATGTACACTTTGGCAGCAGTAACCAAGAAAAGAGTAAAATGTTTACTCTATCAGTAGTTGACGATCAATTAGTCAATCAATTATATTGTATAAGTAACCAATCAATTTATTTTTTCAAACTGATTGTAGGAAAAATATTTACGGCTTTACCATTTGGAAATCCTCTATATCAAATGATTGAAGCAAAACTGATGATGTACATTGATTTTCCTTCACGAATGAAAGCTGGAGTTTTTGTAACTTGCGCCGATGACATCGAATTATTTACTATCGATGGAAACTGGGATTTTTATCAACCAGGATTTACTGCTCTAGGCCATCCTTCTCCGTTAAAAATTGGTACTACTCACGGTGTTTTTGTGTTAAATGCAGAAGACAATAAAAGTGACTCCGAATTTAGCGTTCAATCGGCTAAATGTCGTCGTTTTCTACACAAGCCTAGTATTGAAGTAATGCATCGGGAAGGAGCTGTGGTTGATGCCGATACCGTCTTTACTGATAGTGCTTACTTTATGGACCGGAATACTGCTAAACTTCTACTAAAGTACTACCTCAATCATCGACCTTTACAATGCGAAATCGATGCTTATGGTGATTTCTTACAAGCTCTAGGATCTGAAGCCAACGATGACTATACTCATAACACCAGCAATATCACAGACGTAACCGAGACGATCGTTCAGACTAGAAAGGAAATTTTTCAGTGGCTAAAAGGCACTCAACTGAATGTTTTGTTGTTTAAAAATTCAGTTTTTTATCATATTGGCACAACGTTGGAATATCTCAATCATTACTGCAATAATACTGATTTCCAATATGAATTAAGCTGTCACCCGATGGTAATGACTGTGGGCAAAAATGCTCTTACTGATGCATCATGTCCTGAAGTTGGCTCACGATGTAGCATTATACACTCTAAAATTGGCAAAAATGTTCAATTGTATGGTGAAAGCATCGTCGAATATTGCTTAATCGAAAATGACGTAACGATCCAGCCGAATTGCATCTTAAGTAATATTCATTTATCATCCAATCTGACAGTTCCAGAAAATTCCTTTCTCCATAGTGTGGCAGTGAAACAAGGAACACAAAAATATTTTGTAACTGTTGCCTACTCTGTTGGAGATAATATTAAGAAATATACATCAAATATATCACAACTAGATACATTGAATTATGCTGGACGAAAGATAAGTCATGTTATTCGTAATGTTTTAAATTTAAATCCTGCAGATATCTGGACGAATGGAACCAAAATCGATTTGTGGCACGCTAAGTTATTTCCATCATATAAGTCACATCGAGATTCTGTTGAATTCGCAGTTAAAATGCTAAATTATGTGCAAACTGATCGTAGAATAGATTTAGATAGCATACCAAATCGACTATCCATGGCAGATGTGATCAAACAAAAAGATGTTTTAAGCATTTTAAATTATCGACGTGACCTGAAAGCAATGGTCATAAGTTGAAAATCGTTATTATTTTTGCGGCTAATGAAACTTACTATCTTGTAGTAACTTATATTCCGCACTTATTTCTATCATCATTATCATCTTTGAAGTTGTAACTATCCCGATACACTAAAACAATCCTATGAAGATTTTCAGCATTTAATGTTCAATGTAAATCTTATGTAAATTTATTTAAAATATATACTTTCATTGTGACCTATTACCGTGAACAGGTATCACAAGATAAGATTGTAACCTTCTTAATCTAATTATATCTTATTGGCACTGTTATTTTTTATTTTTTCATACAAATGTTATTGGACCATGTTCTAGCATAAATAGTGATCATTTTGTATTAGCCTTGGCGTCCAAGAGGACTCATTATTATCAATACAATATAGCGATATGATTAGGGTTGATTAATTTTGGTGGTAAACTAATACCGCTGACTTGGATAATTTTACATCTTCTTTAACATATGTAACATCAATTACTGTATAGGACGATTCCATTTTTTATAATTTTTCATTGGGTAGCCGATTTTGCTATCCTACAAAAAGAAATGATACTCTAAATTAGTACCTTACGAAATTTTGATCTGGCAGGTTTTTACCACAGCAAACAATTAATGAACTTAGACGACATAGAATGAAATCTTTAATATTGCTCTTATATTGTTAAGACTATATTGAAGATTTTGTACTACATCAATGAAGAATAAAACATTGCAACCTTCCATAACCATTACACCATACAATCTGTTCGCTATCAAGTCAATGAGAGTGAAATGATGACTTATGTAGCTTTAACACGAAATGGCTTTCAAATACTATGAACAATTGTATGTTATATTTCATCATCATATGATCCTTATGTGGCTAGCAATGAAAGTTACACTGATGTAGAGCAGGCAATTTGAACATGAATCAAAATAGATCTGTGAAACTATCGACATTTTTGTCGCTTCTATTTTGTCTCTTGGGGAAATTATTCAGTATGACTGTTAAAACGAGTGTCAATATTATACAAGCAGATTACTACTGAAAACGACCAATTCCTTTCTATACTTTGTAGCCTATAGACTGTCTTGTCACGATACAAAAAATAACAGTAATTGAAATACTACTCAATGGTGCGATAAATTTAATCCAATTTGCTTACCATAGCAATGGTAATTTCCTAATCGGGTGTAAGCCTACGCTTTTATCCGTATTAGGCTTGCATAGAATTGATACCTTACTAAACTGAAAGAGCTTCCATACTTTATCCGTTCATTAATAATAAATTAATTAATTTATTTTATAGGGATTCAACGTATTGTAGTAAGTTAGCACTGTCTTTATTCAGAATCTTTATCTTAAATCAATAGATAACCTCATCAACCCTAAATGTAAAATGGATCAGTCAATATTAATCCTACGGTTCATTCTAAGGTATTACCGGCTACTTCTACAGTATCTGTAGCACCAACGGGCGATTTAAAGATTTAAGGCTATTTCATCTCTTTTAATTAGACTTTAAATTATATCATTAGACTAACCCTCAAGCCCAAAAATGCCCCGTCTACACGTTACGAACTATCTAAAATTGATAATTCTATTCTAAAAAAAATCGAAACAAATGTGTATATATTAACCACAGTGTGATGATTTTAATTGACCCGTATTTTAATTTACCTAGCCAAGCTCCTATTGCGGTTAACATTAAGTAATACTTTCCATTATCATAAATTGAATGAAAGTAATTTATATTCTTCGTCATTAAAAGCGAATCACACTACTTGTCACTAGGTGGAGGCTTTTTCAACTGTTTTCCAATAATTTTTTAGTAGCCGTACAATTAGCAATAGAGAACAACTATATGATTGAATCTACTTGACGCAGCAGGTAGGCAATCTTTGTAAAAAAATAATGCCATTTTTGCCTGAGGATATGTACTTAAGGGTTAAGTGCATGGCTGCATCCCTTTATTCCTTAAGTATGAATTATAATACATTTATTTGTTCTGTAGAAGAACCATGGGGCTAAAATAGACCATTACAGAGCTACGCAATTTGTTAATATATCCTATTGTTATTCATAAATATTTAAAAGTATCCATGTTTTTAATACAGGCCGCCTATTATTGTTATAATTCAGTTCTAGTAAAAGATTAATGTAATATCATTGGATGTATCGATTTAACTACATTATTATGAATCACATTGCTGACTAAGGTCAGTAGCGAACCTCAGCACTTTAAATAGTTCTAATTATGCAGCATAATCGATTAATTGGAAGGATATCATTGAACTTTGGACAGTTCTTTGACTTGAGATAGATCTGTTTGATTTGGTGAGAACATAATATGCGCACCTCAATAGATAAACAAGTGGAAGGTATTACTTAATGGATAGACCTTGTAGTTGTAGCCCAATACAAGAAAAACACAGGATTAACGACTGTAAACGTATCGTATATCTGCTATCAGGCTTCGATTAATATATCGCGAATTACATTAGTCAAACAGCACTTTCGAAATTCAAAGTGAAGGTAATCAAAATTAACCCGAAAGTTAAAATAAATGACTAACCTACTGGTCACGTATGCGTATACTGGACGTTAGTCACGTTGCAATAACGCCAGCTTTTTCTAGAACATAAATGGTATTAACAAAGTATAGGAAAGCATCATTTATGTTAGACTTTGCATGCCATTAACAACTTGGCTATGCCTTGATATCATTTCTTTTCTGTTTACTAAAAGCCAGTCTGTTTCATCTAGCTAGTATGATTTTATAGATTATGGCCAAAACTAGAAAGATCGATTGTCTGTATAATATCATTAATATCTGTATTATATTAGGTGTATAAGTTAATATCATTTTTAGGAGGATTGCTTCTATCTTCTTTTATCAACGTTATACGCACTCAAGAATCTTTTACAACTATCACTTTGATTCTCCTTTAGAGGCTAACAAACGTGGAGTGCTATATAGGAATTTTATATTTGACAGAACACTAATGTACATACAATTCACTCTAGGCAGCACTTGCTTGATAATTAAACTCAACTTATAAGTTCCGTAAGACTAATTAATCTGAAATTTTTTCTTCAGACTACGCTGTAATTTGATAAATTCAATTTATTCATAAAGCTTATAGGAATTCTACATGCAAATTATTATTAATTGCACATTCCTATGCTATTGACTGTTTTATTTGTAGTTCATTAATTAACATCATAAAAGCTGAAACGAATTGTGTTACAGTTAGACAGTAAGTGTATGTACAAACGAAAAAATTCTATTATCATTAATATCACAAGAAAATGATGGAATAAATACATAATAGAAATATATGATGTAAAGTAAATGATTCCATAGAATCGTACGGCGTATCCATATAATCTAATATACGGCGACAGCTTCATGGGTGGCCATTGAACTAACTATAGCGGCATAATCTGATACAGCCCATCCATATTAGTAATAACATACTGTATTATTATTAAATCATCATAACATTTTACTATTCCAATAGAACAATCGGTTAACTAAATCGTGTTTAGGCAGAAAAAAAATTAAATTTATCAGCTAATTAATTACCGTATCGCATGCTAGATCTCTTCCATCGTCGTTTAATACAATTTTATATTTTATTTTATTTTTATTTTTATTTATAATTTCCAGACTGTTTGCCCCTTGTACCTTAAATGCACTATCTTAATGCAAGGCAGTGTTCTAATACGTATAGAATACAGCGTTTACAAAATACTGGTGTTCTCATAGCTTTGCAATAGCAGAAAAGTAATAAGGAATGAATATTATTTACTAGCAAAATATCCAATAGGAGTAGTAGTATCTTCTATTTTGAACTATGGCCACTGTAGTAATAATTTCTCAAATAGTCACGATCCTTAGCAGAATACGGTATACCATAACAACATCATATGTAATCAATGTTGAAAATCAATTGCGATGTTGTTGGATTTTCAAAAGGTATTAAGAAACTAATAAACATCCCTTGTTAATGTTTTAGGAGAAGCAAGATTATTATTGTTCGTTCTTCTTTTTCTCGTTAAAATGACGAAAATAAAACTGATTCATCTAGTGTAAATATATTATAAAAATAATAACAAAATAGGAATATCCCTTCGATTTGGAAGATGGTCTAAATGATTCCTGGATCAGTTTTACGTGAATTTTTTTTGAATCTACTGTATTTTCTTTACGTTGAGTATGATGAAAGTATTTTAGCTTGCTTGACATATAGATTGTCAAAATAGACTGGAATATCCATAAAATTGGAAAGATAATAAAATTGTTAATCATCTCTATCGATTTCCTTGTTGTCATCGACTTTCATTAGGATGAGTACGAGAGAAAATATAGGGATATAGACTATCCAATCCATTTGTAAAACAGATTAGACTATCTATCACATTGAACCGATGATACTACAGTAGTAAGTTGTATCCATACTCCTATTTCATTGGAAGCTCGTCAAGAGCGAATAAGATGAGAGCAATTTGACTTACTTTATTTTCTCTTCAATCCATTTGTAAAATGGACTGGGTTCCCTATGAAATTCCCTTGAAAGATGATATCAGTCCATTTCATGGATATCCCAGTTTTAATCTACTTTCTCTACACTGAATGGTAAGCCTAGAACGAGTTTACTGACAGTAAGTTGCTTACCCTTACTGTTGTTGGCCTATTCAAGCCGATCATAACGACTCTTGCTACCGATAGATACCCCTTTACAATTTGAAGACAAGACAACATTCGTCTACAAGGAGAATAATCAACCACTAACATTTATTAGTATAGTTATGCCAGCGTCAATATGGAATTTGCGCCATGGTTTAAGGATATGATTGCAATGATTGAATTCATGAACTAGGACTAGAAATTGCTTTTGACTTTCTTGTGAAATGTATCGATTGATGAATTGATCATGATCTAATGGAAGATTAAATCATCCATAACCAAAGATGATGATACCAAGTAAAATGAGTCTGTTGAAGAAATATCAAATTGGACTATTACGTATTGAGATTGTGGATGCGCTACCATGACACTAAGTCAATTCATTCACGCAGTCCATAGACTGCCAACTCGACTACCTGGTTGGTTTACAGGATATCCCATAGAATCATTTTTAATGAAGTTTTTTTCAATCCATGCGATATCATAGAAAGTACCATAATAAATCGAAATATGGAATTGGGACTATTACGTATTGAGATTGTGGATGCGCTACCATGACACTAAGTTAATTCATTCACGTAGTCCATAGACTGCCAACTCGACTACCTGGTTGGTTTACAGGATATCCCATAGAATCGTTTTTAATGAAGTTCTTTTCAATCCATGCGATATCATAGAAAGTACCGTAACAAATCAATTTCGTCATCGATCTCAGCATTGATTCATGGATTTCAAATGGTGAATGAAAATATAAAATAAATAATCAAATCACCGGTAATTCTTTCATGCCAAGATCCAATCAAGGAATGGATCTCGTCACTGGCTGCCATGGAAAAGACAGCGATGTTAATGAGTGGATGAGACCGATGGATTAGCCAATGAAATGGACGCAGATTGAATGAGTGACGATTGAATAGCTGAGTTGTACAAGCACGTCGTCCAAGCGTGCATCAACGTCGACGATCTCACTGTCATTGCATTCAATCTTGTCGTCACGTGGTCGGTAGCCTTGGAGCGATTTGAATTAATCAAGCAAACAATTGAAGCATTGGAATGAAGTAACCACGGCAACCACGTCATTGCTGTTGTGAGCCCCTGCGAAGAGCGGCAAGCTACGCAAGCGTACATAGGAAAAAGTGATCTGCGACCGCTGCTTATATACTCCACTCCGCTGTTACTAAAAATAGAACTCCATATTTGGATGATTAAAAATTGTGTCATCGGCCAATCATCGTTCTACCTTACCTATATAAACAGAATTGCACATCGTGTACAGCAGTTCACAATCCAACAACAAAATTGCTCACCATCATGTCGACTACCGCGATCCAAAATCAACTTTCATCTGAGCTCGGTTATTTCTATACCGATAGCTTTTACGATAATATTGCTGGCCTTACCAACTCCAATTACATGCCATCGTTGGATGAAGAATGGCTTCAGGTAAAAATAAGTAGAAAGTGTAGATAGCTTGATGTTTTTATTTTGGGGAGGAATCATCATGAGCAGTAGACAACGAGCAAAGTACGTTACACTCGTTGCAGCCAGCTTAGGATAGCATGACAAAATAATAGTTCTATCTTTTACAAAAAGAGTTCTTTCGATGGTACACTGTTTGTAGGATGGATGAGTTTTAATAGAATTTGGAACGCTGTAGTTTTTTTTGAATTGTAATTAACTTGTTGATCAGCAATACATTAAACGACCGAAAGTTAACATTACTAGTCGCTGTTCTCTTAATAGAAGTTCAATGTGTTTCCTTCCTCTGGTATTTAGTTTAATTTACCAACTGATAGGATTTCTCATTAGTTATGCTTTGTTTTGATGTAACTAGATTTATCAAGGTGCTGAGCAATACAACAATCAATGCCATACTCCAACTGATACTTCACGCTCTAGTTCAAGTGATTCATGTGAAACACCAAGCAACAGCAATAGCGACTTGTCTATTATTGACGATATTCTATTGCTTGAAGATGAATTATTTCGTGAAGTCAGCGCCAATCCAGATAATTGCAAATACACCAATCAAAATCAATTCTTTGCTGACTTAGAAATGCCAAACACATATCTAAGAACTGATCTTGAATTTAAACCATACGAACAACGCCAACACGAATGCAAATGGGTTGATACCAAAGAATATCCCAACAACAATCAAAAACTCCATCCACAACCCATGATGGTCTATAACACCCCCAATCAGCAAGTAGCAGAGCTAGACTGTGTTCAATCAACTAATAATGTCGTTGTAACTGTTCCTGCTGGCCATTACGTGCAAACTCTTATACCGATGCAACAACAACCAATACAAATTCCTCCGCCGGCCTACGTCAGTACACCTCTGGTGCAATCGACTAAAACCGACAAAAGTCAACCAGGCAATCGAAGGAGTTCAACGGATACCAACAGCAAACGTGTCCACCATTGTACCTATCCCAACTGTAATAAAGTGTACACCAAAAGTTCCCATCTGAAAGCTCATTTAAGAACTCATACTGGCGAAAAGCCTTACAAGTGCCCTTGGGAATCTTGTCCATGGCGATTTGCCCGATCAGACGAGTTGACCAGGCATTACAGAAAGCATACTGGTGCCAAGCCGTTCAAATGTAATTTCTGTGAAAGATGTTTTTCACGCTCTGATCATTTAGCCCTCCACATGAAAAGACATTCATAACTTATCACTAATTTATCTTGAATGTCCCAATATTGGCAATTATTGTAAAGCGCAAATCAATTTTGGCTTCATTTGCATAATACTTCCATTTGCTAGTATTGCAGTATAGAGTACAGTACTGTACAGCTTGTATACTACATATACGCATATACTGTACAGTATAACTGCATATGCAGACATTCCTTCTGTTAATATGCACTGTACATGACATTGTTTTTTATTTTTATGTTTATACAATACCCTTACTGTCGTATTGTATTAGCATAACTTTTACTGTATGCCTTGACTGTTTAATTGTATCGGCTTAAATTATTTGAATCATTTCATTATTGTCTCTAACAATAACGCCAATGTTGTTGATCTATTCTCGTTGATGATAACAATACATCTTATTTGAATAACCATTGTGTAAAATGATTTGATCTATTGCTAACTAGTAGCATCATCCATTTTCATGAAATTAATTTTATGGACCGTGGGTTCTTGTTTATAATGTTTGATCCAAGAATGTAAAAGCAACCAAAAAAATTTCTCGTAACGTTGACACTATAGCACTGTATAACAGCTTTAACGAAGCTTTTCAGCTAATCCAAAAATATATATCTCTAAAATGCAATTCTAATAATGGGCTTTTAATATAATATATATATTAGCACAACGAATTTTTTAATTATGGAAATCATTTCCTACTTCGTACTATAATGAACAAATATAAAAATCATCTAAATTTTGTTTGCCGAATTTTACCTACATCAGTTTGTTTTTCGAAAAAGATTTAAGATATCTAATTTTATCGATATATACGTATTCAATCGCAAATGCTTACGTAGCGTATAAACGTATATAGATATATATCTTATAAAGTAAAGTCTGTTATTGTACGATTGTAATTTCTATAGAATTCATACATCTGCTGTTTCATAGGACTATGTACATTCAGCTGCATAATTGAAATGACAATTCCGGTGAATCTAATACGGATCTAAGCTCTTGTATTATATATTGGTAGTGCTGGCTTTAAATTTAGGCCTTCAAATAAAAATTTTCTCGTTCAATCTTCCTCGTTGTTGCAATTACTTCGACTGCTTTCAATCGAATGATAAATTTTATTTATACTTTATTAAGAAATCATCATAGGAAAGATGATACCGTAGTTCCTTTTATGAATGCGCAGTGTGCATTCTAAGTAGTCAAAATTAAATTGTACGGTACAGTATACGAGTAAGAGAGCGAGCTTTACTAGCCCTAGAGACTAGTAAGATCCAGGATATGAACATTAGTAAAAGGTACTGTACGTTCCATCTTTGATTTTTAAATGGGAGCTTATCAACATCTGCAAACGTTTAAGACTGTTTAGTGAATAATTGTTGGATAAAGGTGAGATCAACACATATTGCACGCAATCACAGAGATACTACGTGGTCTTATTTTACATGTACTGTACATTTATCCCTTATGTATAAACAATACCAAACATGAATTAAATCCATTTGTACAAGTTTATTATTTGCTAACGAGATTAAATTACAAAAGTATCGAACAGGATTAACCAAATGCCTCCGTAAATAGTTCGAACTTTAATCATGAAGAATAGTACTGCAAATCAGTAAAAAATAATACAGTATTTGGCAAGTGCAGTAACGTAGTACTTAAATACCGAAATGGTTAACTGTAATTACAGTGTTTACTATTTACCCAGTAATAAGGCGTATCCGTACAGTACTACAAACAGATAATTGATCAGGTATTCAGTAATAGTGTTAACATATGTAACGCGGAAGAGATATAATTCATTACTGTATATCTGTACAATATAGCATTAATAACATTAACTTAAAACTGTCATTACAACGTTTGATTCTATGTTGAAAAATTTTTTATACGCAGCTAGCTTAAACATAAATGATTTCGGGCTCATGTTTTCAGGCAGAATCTAGCCATGTGATACAATTGCTATCACTCATAGCACTATTTTCGCTGTTATAAGACGATTATATGCAATCGATAGGCGATCGATTTTAAATAGTAAAAATTATAATATCCGAGGTTTCCATAGTGAGTAAAGATTCTTCTATATAACGTAAAGTTCTCCGGTAGTAAGTGTAATGTAGTTCTTACTTTAAAGTCCGCAAATACACTGTAATAAAACGTTAGTGGGTCGAAACATTTCACGGTTTGTTTCATCAAGCTGTCGATGTCCATCTTAGAGACATATCATGTTTTGAATCATACAGAAACGCTTACTTTAAATAAAACCACAATTAAAATGGATAAAAACCACCAAAAATCAACTCAGGTTCCGTAGTCTGTTTACTCGGTTTTGCCATCTGATGTGGCTTTGCCGTCTGATGAGGTTTTGCCATCTGAATTGACGTTATCACTCTTAGCATCTTTCGAAATTTCTGCGTCAATTCTCTCTTTAGCACGATACACCTAACGAAATTATCGATAAGATATGCAGCATGAAATGAGCAAATATCGGTGTTATTAGGGTCATAATTTCATTTCATGACAGCCATTATAACGGTATAAATTTTCTAAAATGTATATTCTAAATAATACCGCATAAATACCTTCGATTGTAAGTAAAATGATCCACCTGCAGTTTTATCGTTGACTTTGAACAAATGATCAAAACTCTAAAATTTGTTTAATGAAAGCAAATTACATTAACATCAACACCTTTAAGAATTTTTAAGTATACATCTATATATCTACATTCTACGTATATATATTTATATATCATATATTGATGACGGTGGTAAAAATAAAAGACTGCGTGTAATTCAATGCCGAAATGGGTAAAGGGCGATTCTATAATTGACTGTGTGTGTACAGTACTCTTGGCAGTCATAATTTATAAAAAGATTCTAATTAACAAGCCGCTGTTTGAACTTTACACCTGATGCTTCAATTACTGCTTACCTGAAAAACACCCTACAGTCTATAACATGCAATACATATATCTAACTATGGAATAGACAACTTCTAGGAGCCAAAGGGCCAAATTCAAATTATTGTAACATAAATTATGAGATTAACAGTAAATACCTTCTGTATCAGCTCCGGATCTAACTTTTGGATATTTAAAACTTTCTTTGCCTCCTAGTTTAGACAGAATATCAGGTTGAATTGTAGCATCATAATTAAGTTTAATCCAATGTATACTCGTAGTTCTAAAGTGCTTCAATACCGCTAACAACGAAAAATATTTCAATCTGCAGTAATCAACACACACTTATCATACGTACTGTACTCATAAGCTATATATACGATACAAATTACTGTATAATTACACATTCTATCAGAAATATTATACTGTAACTTGATCGTAACGCGATTACGTTAAGTTAATCACCGTGCAGTTGAGACACGAAGGAATTCTATTCTATTATCAACTGAGGCTAAAAATCTATCACTAGTTATCTTCACATGCAGACAACATTTTTGAAAGTGGGTGGGCATACTTTAATCTTCCAATCTCATATCCACATTGCATTTTATGAAGCTACACCGCATTTACGAGTATTTAGCAACCTTTTAAGTTAAAAAAGATGGTCAAATTACGAGTACGCGTATACTCTTCACAAGAACTGCTAGTTTGCACTATGTACATTGTACAACCTAAAATATAGCTGTTGAAACTAGGATTTAGAATAGTAAAGGCTATGTGGATTAAAATTTAAGGTACACTGTAACCAGATAACCTAAAGCCTTATTATGTGCGGCTACTCCTTGAACGGGAAATAGATGATCTAAGAAACTAATCAAGGAAAATTGGATTGAACTACGGGATTGCATCGCGTGTGAAATACTGGCGACCACGAGTCGTATGTCATCACGTTAGAATGCTCCAGGAAATTTGAAATCAATGATATGGACCCGAAATTTTGATAAGGCATATGTAATACGTAACAAGTGAAGATATAATCTTCATTTTATGTTATAATGTTTTAACATTCTTACCAAAGTCAAAAGATCTTAATATTAAACGTTTACATACGGTAGATGGAACTTACAGATAAGGACATTCCAAGCAGGCTATTCCTAGCTGCCTCTTTGGTGCCAGTTGAGTCGGCAGCTTTCCTGGCAGCCTGACTGCCTATAAAATAGTAAGACAGAAGTATTTCTTATTATAACTAGTCAACTTTGGGATCAAATTACGACAAGGACAAGATCATCCAACTATCACGATGATACAAGACGCCCATTCTGTCTATCTTCTAGGGCATCGAGTCACTTACTCGCAAATTCTTGACGTAAGGCTTGAGTGAAAGCACGTCCCACTACTTGAGCACCGATGACGATCATTTGAGCAATAAATTTCGCCTAAAATTTTCAATCAAAGCAGCAAAATTATACATTTAGTGATATTCCTATCGGATATAAAATGAATCAATTCCCCACAGTTGAAATTTGAAAGCTAAAAGGATTTAATCGAACCATTTTTAATTTAGGATCGGAAGGATTTCTGGTCAATCTTTCGTCATGTTATGCAAATTAATCGCAGATGCTCCACGATGACCGCATAAGCGTACTGTACCGATCCGGTCTTGGGTGGCTTCATCGTGCGCACGCGCGATGCCTTGAAACATGCTTGCGGTGCCTGAGTACAGTACGTACTGTAGTGTACTGTACAGTAAACAGTGTGTACAGTAGTACTGTACAGTACTGTACTGTACTGTAGTACTGTGTACAGTACACAGTACTCAAAAAGCGCTACTGTACTGTACAGTACTGTACTGTACTTTGGAAAAAAACGTGTGGACGTACTGTACACTGTACATTGTACAGCGCTATACTGTATCATACCGTACAGTACATTTCGACAGCGTACTGTGCTGTACTATTGTTTACGTACTGTATGTTAGCCAATCAGGTTATCGTATGCAAATCATAATATGCAAATTAGTTGAAACCATAAGTGAAGAAAATCCATACTGTAATATATAGGCCGACCGTATACTCAATCGGTATCGCTTCTCGGCCTATTGGCTAAGATCAAGTGTAGTATCTGTTCTTATCCGTGTGACAACGGATACCGAGTAAATTTTACTCGGACCTGTCACATCAATTTTTCTTGGGGGCATTACACTAAAGCTTGCTTTAGGTAGTGCAGGTATTGCACTGGTATAGCACTACTTCCAGTCGTAGTACGCCCCAACTCATCTTAAAACAAAGATAGAGCAACTGAAATGGAACTGAAAAGATTTCATGCTTGAGAGTACTGTAGTCGGATAGAAATGTTCATAGGACAAATTATAGTTAGAAGTTCAACCAGCCAAAGCCAATTGCATGCGTAAGCATAGGCTAAAGTGCGCCTATGCCTTGACCTAGTACTTATGTAGTCCAGCTTGAGCTCACGTACTGTAAACTAGAGGGAAAGGAAACCACAATTCACAGTATTGGTAAAAATAGGAGGGCCAACATTTTTGCTAGTCATTTTAACTGCACTATACAGTACTGTACAGTACAGTACATCTGTAACCGCACATTTTGCTATTCACAAGTATGCTGCCAAACTAGACAAGTTAGTTAGCTACAGTATGGAATGAACTGATGATAGTGATTTATTGCCGTACAGCATGTCTGTATCCTATTCCTATCATCATCATCATCATCAATCCCATAAGCCTGCCTCTGAATAGCTAATAATTAATTCATTCATTCTATCTTTGATGTAGTCAAGATGTAAAGCCATGTAAATATACTGTACTTGAGCAGGAGCCCAGTAATGTTTTATTTTATTTCAATGCATCGAGCTAATAACTAGCACTTTTTCTCGTACAGTTAGGGTAACAGTATCTTTCGTATACTGATATCTACCTTAATTTAGGTGGGAAAATTACAGTTTTTTTTCTTACAATATTGTAGTTTTCAAAGAATTTACAGATACATTCGAGTCATCCATTAGTATATATATATATATACTGTATATAGTCAACCACAGTATTAACAGTTATGCCATACTTACAATTATTTGAAGTTGAAAATACTGTAGCTATCATTTGCAATTAAAATTTCAACTTACACTAATACATAGCGCGACAATCATTTGGCTTTGGTAATGAAATCCTGTAATAAAGCTGGGAAATACTATAATTTACACTCATCATGATATACAAGTTAACAGACGTGCTGCTAATGAAATAATTACGGGGTTACATACATTAAATCTTATTTCTAATCAATTTCCCATTTCCAATCATAGAAAATCACTTATTTTCAATTAATAAGATTTCTGATCAAATGTCTTATCACCTTCTATTCGTCTAATTGCTTCCACCATTGCATCTAGATTATTACTATTGTATAAATTAGGACAATTGGCTACACCAGTTGCGCTGTCACTAAAATGACTTGCAATTTGAGAACAACCAGTCGTTGGCCGATAATTATCGAAATTGAATACTTGGCAATCGGGATATAGTTGACGTTCAAGTGCTCGATTTTGCTCTTCTAATATCATTCGAAGTCTTCTTTCACGATCTAATTGGCTTACTAACTCTATGATATCTCTTTTAATTTCTCGAATAAACAGAGATTGGTCTTCTCCTATAAAATTCTCCAATTTTTGTAGTTTGTCTTCTATTTCAGTCCTAGCGCGCTTACAACTGTAAGGTAATACCACTTCCTTACTACCATCACTTGACGACAACAACTGCTTCAACATTGCATTTTGTCCAAGTAATTTATTTCTATCTTGTTTTAACGTATATATATATTCCGTTGTTTGATGCAGAACAGCAGCCTGGCAAATAAATTGAGACTATTTAATAAAGTAACGGCTAAATAACATATCTGCGGCAATGGTCATTATTTCGTTATCTAAAGCATTCACTGCATCAAGTCATAAATAAAGAAGCAAATTTAAAAATAACATAATCTAACTCTATCATGTATAGTCTATCAATAAATCGTATTCCAAAACTGTACAGTAGATTACGATAAAATCTTATGGTCTAGGCGTGCATAGGTCATACCATAAATTATAGTTATATGTATGTATGTGCATAGTGCAGTATATTCGTATCCTTCAGCCTATACACATATTACACATACTAGCCATTACCATATTTTAGCACCAAAACAGAGCTCGAGGTTTAAGTGAAATACATTAGGTGCTGGCCCTACTCTTAATTTATATTACTATAAATGGTTATACTATACCATAATGCAACTTTTAATATTATCATACACGATTTAAATTTTAATAGAATGGTTGCCACTGTATAACTAATGGGTATTATTAGTCTTTATTCTATATAGCAAGCAAATACAACATCAACTAATAGATAGTATGCCTTGCATTCCAATGATTATTATGATTACTTAACATCGTGCTATTGATAACTGGTATAATAGATTTTATCCAAGATAATGATGTGATTACTTTGTAAGCATTGACGATAGGTACAGTTACCATATTGCTATCCTTTATAATTACTAAAATTAAATAGTCTGCTTTAAATATTACAAAGCGTAATCGAAATACTATATCATTTTTTTAGCATAAGTACACTTGATATCAGTATTATTACAGTCTAAAATGGGAAATTATGATAGTCTTACCTTGCTAAGCTTATCACCTTCAGTGTGTGGAATGAGCGACTTTAATGCACGAAATCCGGTATTAATATTTTCCATTCTCCGCCTTTCATTTAAATTTGCTATTTCTCGCTTAACTTTTCTTTCCGATTCATTCTGCAATGGAACTTGAATGCCTATTCCTCTGCTTAAGTTACAATAAGATTTAGATTAACTATAAATATATTACTCTCTACTACAATTTCATAATAAAATTAAAGCTGCAAAGCTTTATATATCTCCAAATTACACGATCAATCAGTACTTTCATGTGCTTGTATGAACAAAATGTATTTAACATTTATTACTGCAATCTTATACGTCAAGCCGAAAATTGAGATAAACAGTAAGCTATGAATATATCATATGGCAAACTGTAATACACTTTATTGACTTCATCAGTTAATGGAATATTATGTACTCTACATATATAGAAAAGTCGGTTGAATATATACCCTAGCAGTTTATGACGATTTTTGTCTACCTCTGGTTTCGATTATAATGATATCCGATTGTATATATA
Organism: Trichoplax adhaerens; assembly: GCF_000150275.1. Taxonomy (NCBI): domain Eukaryota; kingdom Metazoa; phylum Placozoa; class Uniplacotomia; order Trichoplacea; family Trichoplacidae; genus Trichoplax; species Trichoplax adhaerens. The sequence continues at coordinate 1,492,945 of NW_002060947.1, forward strand.
AACTTGCAATTTATTAAACAATGTTACGATGCAATCAGATGTAAGAATAAACGCAAGTTACAATGCTAAGAAATTCGGAATTACTGTACAGATAGTGGTCTAGAAACTTTCAACAACTATTTACAATATGATATAGAAAATAGATACCATTTCTAGTGATTTATTCATCTCAGTATCCTAAATCTGTATAATTCTTTCTAACGATACTGATACTAGTTTCGTTATTGAGTATAAATGCCTGTATACATTGCAGTCGTATAATAGACAGTACTTGAAGATTTTTTCCGTCATTGTTTCTTCGACCTTAGAATCTTGATAAGGATGGTCATTTAATTATTTTCGATTATAATCACGATCTGCACAGTATATATATGGCAATGTATATCGCATATGAAGTTGTAGACATTTTAGGCAAGCTTCAAATATAAGTTGTGTACTGAATAAAACAGCTGTTAACCAGTGGTTACCGTATTACTCATTAATTGCATCACATACCGTGAACAGCTGTGGAATTTAATAACAAAAATATAATCTTCCCCCAGTTACAATTTGTGTATATATTTACCGTAAATAGATCCGTATAGCTTATTTTGAGTTAATCCATATTTTTGTAATATGCTTATGTGACAGATTTTCGAAATAAGGTACAATAAAATAATTGTAGCTGCTACATGTGTGGACGATCAAACTATCATATGTCGGACATATGTTGACAGCCTGAGGATACATACGTAAACATAAAATTAAGTAAATCATATGTATCTTGAGATCGATCATATTAGTAAAACAGTATTTAATTAATGTTTAAATGAAAGCAGTCTTAAATTAACTGAATACTATTATAAATTAAATTCTGGTAGAATTCTGAAAAGTTATCGACAAGTTCAATCGCCCCGAAATCGTGCAAATTTTTATATCATTATAAATAGTCGAGTATTATCACTAGTTAGTATTTCACCAGTACACTATCGGTAATCTCTTTGTTTCAATTGTGTAAATAAATAAGAGCTATTGTCGTAGATCCAAGCACACAATTAACTTTCTTTTTCTTTTTTGAGTGTTCGAACATCTAGAAGTCTAGTATTAGGTATGCCCACGGTTGATTAAAATAGCTGCTATTGTAGCTATTTTCCAGGCTACAAAAATTACAACTACAGCATTCTTGCCCTATAGTGCATTAACAGTTGCGGTCTTTATTAATTTATTGCAAGTTGCATGCATACTAAATCTAGATATATCCAACTGGTAAAAATATTTCTGTTAAAGGAAATGTTGCTATGATTCGTCTAAAATTCGTCTATTTATAAGCCTTAAACGAATATTGCGACATTGCATCGATATATTTCCGCAGTACCACAAACATACGGTAGTATAAGTGAAAGTACAGTATATTCATAATTTAATCTAAGCAGGAATTACATCTAATACATCTCATTGTCAAGATAACTACATCAGTACAATAGATCAGTTAAATATATATATTATACATGTTATTCTAACTAGCAGAAAAAGACAAAATATTAATGATAATAAGATGTTGCATTGCATTGTTGAAAACTATAAAATACAGGAATATAATCTTCATGTTATCACTAGCAATAAAACTTGATGAGATTTGTAATGATATGTTTAACAAGGGTTGTTGTACTCATAAGTTAAGGAGTGTTTTAGATAAATTGCGTTAGTCAAAAATTTATCATCATATCGCAAATATCAATAAATCGTAGCAATTTTTCTTCGCATTGATAGATTTTCATAACCTTCTTTAAGCGTAATCATTCACGTGATTAATATCTGAATGTAATTTTATTTATGCATGAACTATTCTAAAGTTCAATTTTAGGTCATATTTAACATAATTAATCTAATTAATCTAGAGTTTTCGTTTAACGTATCATTAAACAGTTAATATATCTATTCATAAATTTCTATGTATGACGCTATTTAGTAACATTTGTTACAGGCATAAGTATATATCTTTTTATAGACTGTATAAGAGTATCCATTTAGCAAGTATGCAACTGTAGCAAAATCACAACTATTAATAGTTCAGTTTTTCGTACATAATGATAGATTATAAATGTATCATAAAGCCCGGTATTACCAGTCAGTACTTAAGAAATCTTCAAAGGCATTTAATTGAATTAGTAATGACACTGCTTGTCATCTAAATACAACATGTATTTCGCCTAACAAACGGTACGACTTAACTCACATTTGTCAAAAGTGAGCATATCAGATGGCCAAATGATTATTCAATAGGAAAATAAACTGAAGTGCTGCAAGATAGTTCAAAGCAGATTCGTCTACCAAACTTATCTTTCAAATAGGCAAGTAAAGCTCAAATTTATTCCACCTTATTGATGTCTCTTAGTAATTACTCAGCCCAAGTTATTCATTAGTGATCCTGTATTTAATACGATAGTTAGGGCATTTTGGGCTTATAAGGGTTACTCCTTCTGTAGCAGCAAATGAACAAATAAAAAAATTACCTGGCCAGGCCTAGTTGGAAATTAGAGAATACAGTAAACGTACATTACGATCTCGGACATTAGAAAGGGATACTGCCGTATTTCATGAAACCGATAGTACCGTAATAGCCAACATTAAACTTTTCCATGTCGATGACATCGTTATCGGTCCTCTAGATACAATTACTACAATAAGTAAAATTTTTACCCCATCATTAGTAGTAAAACGATCTTCTCTATTCCGGTCTCTTTTAGAGAACTTATAAAAATAACAGTCGTGCCAATAATATTATACGTAAAGGCTTAAACTACAGTATTTACTTGCCTAATACTCGTGTAATAAAATAGAAAGATGTGCTAATTTTATCTATGATTTACATAAAATTTCGGATCTGGTCAGAAATTTCTTGAACAAATTACACATTAGGTTTTCATGAACAATTTGCTGGCTTAGGATAAGTTGATCGTCTCATAAGACTGCACACAGTTTCCCTTCATTGTAAAGGCCATATGAATCACCAATACTTTAGATATCAATTTGCAAGCCGCAATACAACATTTTTCGAAATTGATTTAAAATTTTATTATGTATTGTTATTTATTTACCATGAAAGTCTATCTTTTATACAGATATCAAAAAAGAATTGAAATTTGATAAAATGCAATAAAATTGTTTCTCGTCTCCCATACTTGTGGCACAGCCTATATCTGGCATTAGTATAAATTATCTTCAACTTGAAAATTTTTCATTTTCGGGTTTAAATACTCTCCAGCAACGTTCGTTAAATACCTACAGAAAACAGATAATGATCATAGGAATATCATTGGAAAAGACTATACTTTTAGCAAGAGTTAATTCTGCACGATCAACAAATAAATTAAGTTTCAAGAGCTAGCTTTAGTTATGACATCGAAGTGAGTTATTTGGCTTTCCTTTGTAATACTCATTTTAATAGTTTAGGTCTCGCAATTATTGATACTATCGCCAGGATAATACTATACAGTACTACAAAAATCTAAAATGTGTTCTATAATGGTCATATTTAGCTGTAAACCAAATTATTACCTTTAAAGATCGATTCCTGACAACTTCTTCTACTCCTAATTCATTTTGCATTTGTCGCAGCTATTATACCCAAATTGCAAAATAAGAATGGATCTTAAACGAGAAATGATGGCGCATACATCTTAAAACCCGATAAATTTACCTTCCATTGCTCTTCTCTCAATTCCTTCATAGCGTCAAGGTCGTCTGGATCTTTATCTCTCTGGTCACGCAATGTTGTCACTCTGTTGCTTACAGTCTTGATGCAACTACGAATGGTGTTTTCTCGATCCACATACGCAGCTGTTAACTGATAATACGTTAAATTATGTATTACGTTATATAGGTTAGAATAAAACCAATAATACTGCATCATTCTGTATCGAATTACAATCTAAGTTGATCGTTTTAACTTATAATATTTTTAAGCCTTTGTATTTTAACAATCGTCGTCTACAAGTTCCAGGTGGAGATATCTATTGACTGTAATACTGCTTAGCGGGAATATGTAATAAGTCCCTTCTGACATTGAATATTCATGAGTACCTGTCGATGTAAGTCTTTGCATTGAGCACCAGCGTCCACCTCCCCCTCGAAAGACGTCGTTGGGACACTATTATTTAACTTGTATATTATCGTATCATCAATCTTGCGTAATGTTCGCAATGCATCCTATCGTTATGAGATTACCAGATATTCAGAAAGATAAAATTTCATCTACTGTAAAATATTATAACGACTCTAAACGCAAGATCGATAATTATTATATATAAAATATTTATAAAGAATGGATATAAAATAAAGGTAGTGTTACAATATTTTGAAGAGTTCATTGCAGATTATGCTGGTAATGAATCGATCTAGCTGGTTTATTAATAAACTATGACGAGTTTGCATTTCTGACTTCATATCTTTTCACTTTACAGGACATCTAGAGTGCCAAACGTATGTATTCATTATGTAGCTTTGATATTTTCTATATTGGCACTGCAAGCTTATTATTAAAATGATGAAGAGTACAGTAATATACAATGTACTGGCGACTAGAAGCTAGTGGTAAGCCAGGATAACATATTCTAAGTTAAACTTGCACCTCGCAGTGTCATTACCGCAAATTGATTGCCATAGACCTGCCAATATTCAGTACAGTATTTTGCAAATGCTAAAGTACTAATCCATCACAATCAACATACTGATGGCTAATGAATCAAGACTGCCTACGTGTCCATGATGCAACACATTTGCATGTTTCGTCTAGTCGCAACACCTTCATGAATCGAACTCCTACGTGTACTTTAGAAGAAATGAAAACCTTTCAGCTATCAGCCAATAATAGCAACTGATGAGCGAATTCATCCATCTTGCATAGCCGTACTGTAAGTTGAACATTTGTTCTACCTTGATGTATCTATATGTAGAAGATGATTTATTTTCTCGAATTTATCATCACCTCTGCCGCATGGACTGTACGGTATCGTAGTTACTAACAGCTTTCGACAACAGATGATTTTGCACTAGCAAGCTGACTCCACAACAGGATTGTGGAGTCATTTTTCAATTAAAAAGCATACCTGAAACTGGCTAAAATTATGGCAGTTTATCGTTATCTTCTCTTTGGCAGCAGGATCAGTCGCCATTTTAATGTTGAAATTACTTTTTGAGCTACAAATTTCCTTTCCTCAGTTAATAAATGGATGGCAGCTTTGCCATCGTCCAGTCTACGGTACAGTACAGTATAGTACTGTAGACTACAGTGGAAATCACTCACGCGTACTGTACTGTACCATGCGCAGTATATTATACTGTAGGTTACAGTACTATATATTGTGCACTGTAGCCCCGCCCAGTGGCAAGGAGCCCTTGGCTACAGTACTAAATACTGTATTATACTGTACTGTACAGGACGCTACATCTTTCAGCCTATAGATTTTGACTTGATGCTTCAGACGTTTCAGTACCGAAATAGAGTTCAACTCCAAAATTTAGAGAGTCTAGTGTACAGGTAACTGCACACTGTAGTGTACAGTACTGTACTGTACAGTACTGTACGGTAAGGACTTAGCAGACTGGACGACTAACAGAAAAAAGGTTTCCTTCTAGCCGTCCGTCCCATTGTCCTGGGAGACAAAATAGGATACGGTACGGACAGCGGCCTGGAAGGAGAGAGCGGCCAAGATAAATTAGCTCCAAGGCTCATCCACCAACGAATAGTAATACTTCAACATTAACAATTTTTAGGGTTCTCTTTTAAGGCTTTACAAATGAATTGCCTTTGAACTCTTAGGTGAAGAGCATCACTAAGATCATCTACTATTTCAGATTATCGATAGTACTGTAGAGCCTTTCTATTATGATATAATTTTCCTCATGCCAGCAACGGATTGGAAGTAGGCTAGTTCAATCATGGAAGAGCTAAAACAATGGTTCGCCAAGCAATTTGGTTTAAATGTTCGAGAAGATTGGTTAAAATCCAACATCAACCAGGTAATACCTTATTAAAATGGTGTAGTAGAGAAGGCTGAAAGGAAAGCTTCAATATTCTACAAATCATCAATAGAGCATCAATTGCTTTAGTTTTGCTTATAATTATTTAGTAAAGTAAGGACAACTTTGTTGATAATGTAGGTCATGTTGATTGCTATTTGAAGACGTACCGTGTGCAAACTATTCTATTGGTGTTATGCAAGTACATATTAATCTAATACATGCATTATTTTACTGGATGATATCCCTGACTAGGCTAAATCAACTAATGATCGAGATAGTTTATACCGGAAATTCTTACACAGCGATATTCGAGATGTATCAAATGGTTATTTAACGAATGCTCATACTACACAATCAACAATTCAATTAAATGGTAAAATCTGTATGCAAGTGGATTCGCTATATGATATCGGCCGATCCGCTTATTCGCAATTACGACAATGCCAAGGAAACGATGACACCGATTTCTCGGAAGCTGATAATAACGATAAGGTAATAAGATTTGTATTATCTTGAAATATAGTATACGCGTACATAAAGTAGATGTCCATGGTATAAACATACGTTGTCTTACTAGATTACATATTACAAGTATTCTTGTATTTATTTAGAAATGGGAACCGAAACCCACCAGAATGCTCCTCCTAACGCTGAATGATGGTATCCGAGATGTAGAAGCAATGGAGTATCAACCTATACCAGAGTTATCCTACAAAACTCCAATAGGTGCAAAGGTCCGATATGCAATAGACACTATTTAAAATATACATGCTGTGTTTATGTATGTACAGTACAGTACAGTACAGTATATACTTTTTTTTGAAATGTAATTTGATAATTTATGACAATCTGATTAATGTAGATTTTGATTATTGGCCCTGTGACCATGAGATCGGCAATGATCTTACTTGATAGCCAAAATATCCGATTATTAGGAGGTAGCCTACCAAATTTAGATGGTAAAGGCCATCAAGATCGCTTGCGACAGCTTTTGTAAGCTTAAGTCTGCGTAAATACGTGTATAGCTTTAATACATGAACACATAGTATTGACCAAAGTAAATTAGTATAACATCCATATCTTCGACTATTAAATCATAGGAATCTACCTGATGACCATCCATTAGCTACAAAGATAAATCAAAATATTCCTATACCAATGGAATTTATCAATGCAAACAATGAGACTATAAATCCTCTGAGTATTCCGCGCAATAAGTTCAACAACGATGAAAAATGGGTTAAAAAACCTTATTCAGCAAGCATCAATACCCACCAACAAGTTTATGATAACATCCCGCAAGACAAAAGTTTAGGCAATAAATCATGCAAAAATGAAGATATATTTATAGTTGACGATGACTTTGACGATGCTGATCTGTTAGCAATGGATGAAGATATCTTTTCTCAACATTTTCAAAAACCTAAAAATAGTAAAGTAGATGTGAAAATTGAAGCGTCTACTATCAAAAGAGAATATGTATTACCCATTGGATCCACTAAAAGCAATAATGACAATTTGCAACCCAGTCATAGCGGCATAATTAAGAATGAAAACGATGCTTATAAACTTTCAGAAATGCAAAATACTAAACTAATATCAACCGTAGATTCTGAAAATCCTATACTATATTTGATAGACATAGAAAATGACCTACGAAAGAACAGTGTTACTTTTCCCTTTACCTTTCATATTAAGGTGGGCAATAATTTGGCTATCATATGTGTAATGCTTGTATTTAATTTTTGCAAATAAATGACCATAACTGTACGGTACTTATATATTCTTTGCAATATAGGCATATTTTTCTACATTGTTATCACCTTTAAATAGTCGTAATAAGTGGCATGTAAAAGCAAGAATAAATGATGGAACAAGCTATCTCGACGTCGATGTTAGTGATCAGGTTCGAATATGCTTCTCGTCTTATAAAGATACGATTTTTTTTATCGACTAGTTCTGATAAGATATATCTTAAAAAGCAAAGTTGATCAATTTTAATTCATATGTAGGTTCTTTCAGAAATCATTGGTTTTAGCGCAGAAAAATTTAATGTAAGATTCTCATTGAATTGTTTACAGAAATTTTGTTATATTTATTCAATGCAATGATTTATTTCATATTTCTACAGAAATTGAAGTTAGTTTCTGATCAAAGTGAACGAAAGCTTATGCAACAGGTAATTATAGGAAATTATTAATCATGTGCTATTGAATTTATTATAGAAACAAATTTTCATTATTGTTTAGGGATTAAAAAATTGTCAGCAAACACTATCGCAAATAAACTGCGTGATGGAGATTATCCTCAACCGGAGTGCAGTTCCACTTTTAATACAGTTAAAGCAATCGACTATATACAATATGAAAAATCTAATAACCAGGGTAAAGTGTCGTCATTGAATTATTGTTTTATAACTTTAATAAATTCTTCGGAAATACAATATAAAAAAGTTGCGATATAGCAAAAATACACGCTGTTGGAGAATGTTAATAATATTTTAAAATCAATAAATATCATGACCTCTAAAGTACAGCATAAAAAAGTGTTAACATTGTTGTCATTTGATTTTGTACATTTCATATACTCGTGTCAAACAATACCATGATATCATATCCATGTAGATACAAGAACCTATATATATATATATCTATATATTTGTATATATATATTTGTGTATACTGTATATACGTATATATATATGTATATATAAACACTAAATGATACAAGTCTGATACTTTTTCAAATACAATATTATCTAAACAAGTTATGTAAAATAGAGCCATTAATATGCGCTAATGAATTAAAGTAATACATTACGAAAACATTGCACGCCTTGCTGCAAATGTCATATCAGAAGGATCAGCTTCTTCTGAAATTGACGATGTTGAAAATTTTTGAGGCCTTGGTAAAGCGCCGTTACTATTGATAGCCATTAGAGATTGCGTACGATTGCTAGGGTTCATACCCCGCGTTGATGGGATGTTATCATTGGCACCATTTCGAACAAAATTTCCACGTTGTGCATTATTACCAACGGTCGATAAATCTTGTTGACTAACACCACGTGTTGGTGGAAGATTAATTCGAGGCTGATTGTACTGTTCAGGGCCAACATGATTATGTTGTGGTAATTTGTTAATACTAGGAGTACTTACTGTACGATAAGGAGCATTAGCAGCAATTGGCTGCGATGGCATATTCGATGATCTTCGAGTTGGTGGTACAGGTTGTTGTGGCTGAGATTTTATGCGGA
>NW_002060947.1:1502874-1603822 GCF_000150275.1 Trichoplax adhaerens
CATGATTGCTTTCTTTGACTAGGCGTAGGACTAGCAGGAGGTCTAAAATTCATTCCTCGTTGATTCGGTAAAGACGATGATCTCTGACTTACAGTTGGGCTAGGCGGAGATTGTGGAGATCGTCTGCCGTTGACTACCGGTATCCCTATAGGCTGACTAACTGGCAATGAGAGATTTGGTTTAGGCTTCCTTCCATTTGGATTTGCAATTGGATTTCCAGCTGAATTAATTGGATGAGGTCCGCGAGTGGCCGATGCGTGTCGTGGCGGAACATTCTGATGTATCTTAGGATCACCTGCTGGATTTTGATTACTAACACGATCTGATACTGATGGCGGGGGAAAATTGGATGATTTGATCACAGACTGAGGTAAGGGAGGAGGCGGTGATAAACTATCTGGACTAAGTATTGGCTGTGGAGGCATTGGTGGCGGTAATGGAGAAGCTTCAGGGCTAATATTATTATTGCGTGCTGGAACCGGATATGATTGAGGTGGCTGCACATGTGAACTCTTTGATGCTGTGTTAGACCAATACCTTGGTGGGTTAGGTTCTTCTTCACCTCCATCTGAGACATCTTCATCCACTTTAAACTGAACGCGTTTGGTTCCCTTGGAATTAGCATGATATTGTCTGTTTGGTTGATGCTTTTCTTCTTCTAGGTCATCGAATGAGTACTCTTCCATATCATTAGGCCTCTTAGGCTTATCTTCTCCAAATATAGCATGCTCTTCTAGTTGATCTTTAAAGCGTACACTTCGTTTTTGTTTTGGTTCATTATCACGAGATTGTGAATGACCATTCAAGTTAACGCGACTCCCTCTGGGTAATTCTTCGAAACGTAGATCGTCATCATTCCTAAATTAAAATGCCATCTTATTAATATTTTGCGTTAAAGATAGTCCTTTAACCTTAATTAATCCTTACTTATCCATATCAAAATCGTATAATCGAGGAGCGCTTCCTTGATTTACACTTCGAGGATCACGTTGATCAGTGATTGTTGTAGGTAGAATATCAGGCGATAGAGAATCAGGACTCGTTGGTGATCCTGTGGAGTAGTTATAACAATAATCTTAGATTAATTTAACATTTCAATTTAGCCACAGTCTTATAAAGAATGGATAGGCCTTAATTTTAAAATATTAGATATAATTGATACAAATATTTAAAAATACTGATCACTTTACCATTGGATAATAGAAGTGTCCCCAATCCATGATATAACGCGGCCTTTTTAGCAATTTCCAATGCAACCTCATTACCAGTTCTTTGCATAACTTCAGCAGCCCTGATTTATAAATTATATAGGAGAAGTACACGAAAGATCAATACAAAATATTTCTTCATAGTTTACTAAACCAGCGAGACAATAGCATTATGCTTATTTATAAAATTTCAACATAGAACGTACTGTTCTTGAGATATTCCAATTAAACTACGTCCATCAACTGTTAAAATTTGATCACCAGCTTGTAAGCGACCATCCTATTCAGATTAATTTATTTACGCCAAATATCATTTTTACTGAATAAAAACATGAGATCAAATTCAATATAAATTTTCTTATTACAAACCTTATCAGCAATGCCACCTTTAACAACAGATTTAATGTAGATTCCACACTCTTGTTGATTAGTGCCCTAATAGTTATCATTGTAGTGTTAGAATTGTATAAAATTATATGAGTAGGATTAATTATTCAATTATACATACCCTAGCGGCGACTATACTAAGACCAAGACTAGCGCCGCCTTTGTAAAAGGTAATGTACTCAATTTCGGCATCCTGAATTATAAAATAATTCCTTCATTATTGCGATTGAAAACACACACATTTTAATAGGCATTAATATTTATAAAAAATTTAGTATACTATCACGAATGCAAAAATCAACCTCTGAATCGCTTTCTGGTAAATATCCAGGTGAGACATTATCTAACTTATAAAATCCTATTGTAAAAATAAGACATATTAATAAAATGAAATCGATCAATATTGCTAAAATCAGTAAATTCGTTGAGCTAAGTACTATATTTACTTTCAGTATATTCGATATCAACAAATCCCCGTAGCCAAACAGTCCATGATCCACTAGCTCGACTCTGACTTGTAAGTCGGCAAATATCTTAAATAAATTAGCAACAATAAATCGATAACTCACATTATTATCGCTATAAATAGATAATAAATCAGTATGATCGCAATCATTATTAATAGTATAGAAATGGTTATTGAAGTAGTAATACTAGTGATTAAAGCGTAATATACAACGATAATCATATCTTGATTTCTATAATATACATGGGCTATTTAGATTATTTAGTCATATTTCATGCAATAAATGTAGCAAAAAGTTTATTCTACACTTCTTTAACTCGTCTAAATGCAAGATCTTAGCTTAATTTACAATCTTTCGTACTAACATTGAAGCTTCAATATCGCTATTAACTAAGAATTGATATGATACTTTAATTAATGATAATTAATTATCGTATTCGATAGTATTAAAACTACTTTAATAGTCTAGATTATTGTTATTACTATAATATAGCTTTGCAAGTGCGTATATTAATTTATTAGTGATAATTAATAGCGATATTACTTTTAAATTCTATAATGCAAAATTAGGAGCAAAGAAAACCGTATAAAATTTTCGTAATATTTTATTATAATATAAGTTGTAATTACCAGATTTACTAAATTCAGATAGGAAATCTTCCAAGCCAGGCGGTATCCCTTTAATCATTTCACATGTATAACCATCCTCAGGTAATATGAATGGAATCTGTAAATTACCATCTTCTTCCACTTTCACTTCGAAACCTTCCGCTAGTAATCTTGCATCTACAGTATTAGTTGCTAGAGCAATCATCTTATCGGCTGCTTGTCGCGATATTTTATCCTCTCTACTTTCATTACATTGTTGATAATTGTCCATAATAACACGAAGTTGTTTAGAGTTTAATAAGGCACACCTTGATACGGTTACTTCTAAGTCAACGATTCCTTTAGGTGATTTTAAGAAAAATAATGCTTGGTAGATTCGCGCTAAGTGACTTTCAGCGGCTAATTCTAGGCCTTCTTTATGTGCCCAAGATTCAATGTAACCAAGACGATTAATAATTCGTTTAGCCCAAATTTTTTTACATAACCTTGATTTTGGCTCTAAAACTAATTTGTTGAATAGCAGGCGATTGACATAATGAAAGACCTAAATAGGATTGACAGAAACAGAATATAGCATCGATGAATATCACATTGTTTCCATAAATATATTTTACAGCAGAAATGATTCATTAGAAATTAAGATAGAATTAAGAATAGATTACATGAGAAAATAGCTGGACGGTTAAAGCTGCATTAACACCACAGTTTCGTAGCAGTCGTATCGCTGCTGACAACGTCCGAAGTATATCAGACATAGTGGGTTTATATCCTTGCTGAAGGTTCGTTACAACTTTAGGATCCATCCACCTAGTTGCCGATTTTGCCGAAACGTATACTTGTTCATCGTGTGATTCAATTGACAGTAAATAACGTAGATCATCTATAAGTAGAATAAATAAAAAATTAAGCTTAACATTGTAAATATAGCATTACAAAATGAGCTTAAATCTATCAAAAATACTAATATTTATTTACCATTAGTAATATCAACATCTTGTGATTCATCTAGAAAAGCTGGCATAACGTAATTTAGCTCTTGCTCAACACATTGAGTTAAACATCGGAAAGTACTATCAACGGCTTGTTTTAAAACAGTCTGAACATCGTAAGTAGCATTACATAAGTGTACATCCATTTTAAGAAAGTGTAATAATTCTGATGCATTAGCCATCCACAAAGCCATTAATGATCCATTATTTGGGTTTTCCTGTTGAATGCAAATATTGAAATTGTTTAGTACCTTTAAATCGGTGTTGTTTATCCACTTTAGTCCATTCTTACAATATAAAATTTAAATATCAGAATGGTGGTCTTCATTTAAAAAGAAGATCAATTTATAGCAACTTGCTAAACTATCATACGATAAAATATAAAGTTGATAGCTATATAAAACTTATACTCACAATTATAAAATGTATATAGATAAAATGATTATAAAAGTACAGTTATGATCGATCATAAATTGTAATTATTACCTTGACAGTGTTCCAAATCATTCCGGCCACTTTTTTCAGTTTGCTACCGATGAGTTGTTCTCGTTGTTGTATCGATAAGTCTGGTTTATATTGTGGATTGATTAAATAACGAGCGGAAATGTATAATATATAAGATGGTGATAACTTAAACCCAACATTAATTTCATTAACTTTGGAAGTAATAGATGAAAAGAAAGTATCTTCAGCGGACTCCAAATAAGCAATAGTTGCTGGCAATTCATAATCTTGTTGATCGTCTAGTTCATATTCAAACGGTAATATTGATCGTTTCTAAAGAAAATTCAGGGCAACACCCAAATTAATTAGCAGATAATAACAAACGTTATTCAATACGAATAAAATCTAAGAAATTATATTGGACATCATTAATTTTACAATATGGCACTTGTAATATAAATATGGCAACGTTAGATATACCATATATAGAGATTATCTTCACTTATATATATAATTGCAGACGATGATTGAATTTTACTGTACTATGTATTCAAGAATTGGCTAACAGATGCCAAGTATATCGAAAAAAGTAAATTTTTAAAATCATAGGAAGAAATTATTCTAGGAAGCTACGTAATAGAAAAGTGACACTAAGCTATTGGGCAGTAGTCTGTTATTACATTTTAATATGCAATTAACTTATCAAATTGGCAATTAATAATATTATTACCACTGCAGTATATGTTGTATTGAAATAAGCGGAAAATTTTTTACTTTCTATATGAACTAATTTATAAAAAGGTACCTTTTGACGATCAAGTTCTTCTAGTTCTTTTATTTTACCGCATAAAGGATCGCAATATTTAAATGTCAAGAGACTTCCAATGCGTAGGCGATTACCATGTTGTAATGATGTAGTGGAATAAATTTGTTGGCCATCAATGTATGTTTCAGCCGCACCTTCAGAAGCTGGTGTGACTGTAATGTAGCCTTCAATGCTAGCCATTATGCAATGTCTTGTTGCGACATCGGGGCCCAATATCCGATTATAGTCGCCGCTGCAATTAGGTGGTCGTTGGCCTGAGCCAAATTCTGTTGTAGTAGAACGCAGGATAATAATTCTTGGTTTATAATTGACGTCTGTCCCATGTGGTGGAATTTCAAGTAAATAAGGCAAATCATCATCGTCGGAGTCATCATCTTGGCCAGCATTATCGGATTCGTAATTACTATCATCTTCTTTAACAAGATGTTTTACATCACGTCGTTGCCGTAGCTGGAACATAATTGATTCTTCTGGATATCTCGAAGCGACAGCTAGTGGACATTCATGATCGTCTAGAATACGTTGTTTCTTACCACCTAACGATTCGCCACCACTAGTATCACTATCAGATGTTCCAAGTAGATCGGGTGACAAAATAACCTAAAAAATTGAAAGCAAGATAGTTAAAGTCTTGCATCTATACTGCCAGTAATATAATACTTTATTTACAAACTAGCCGAAAAAAACATTCCCGTTCTTTACATAAAAATCTTAATCAGAATAAATTCTTATCATAATACAGAATCTCATATTTTAGTGTACTATAACTACTTTTACAGGATTATACAGTAATTATGAAAAATACAATATGCGCATATACTGTACTAGTAATATAATACATATCCGGCACTAGCCCATGCGAAAAATGTGTTCTACTTTATATAAGTATTTAATACTGCGGTTACAGAGCAAGTAGTATGTTATATCAATTATATAATTCTTAAATGGATTGTAAATACTCTAATTATTTATATAGATATTGCTTAAAACTATAGCTGAAAAGGTAGTATAGATTTAATATCAATGACGATATCGACAACCGCCATTTTGACGTTACTGTACATTCATATAAATTAATCATGAATAATTGACGTGCTGAAAGATGATTTAAAGTTTACAATAGTTGATATTGATTACCAACAAAAAGATTATAGAGCTACGGTGATCTAAGACATATTTAATACTCTTGATCCGTCGAAAATAATCACTAATTGACAGCAAGTATAACTTTAATTTACGTCCCAACCATCATTTCTGAATTTAATAGTTCATGTACAGTACTAAATTAGTAACTTAATAATTCAATTTCTTACTACACTATCTATTATTCACCTACAGAGCTTGATTGCTGCGATTAACAAATCAGATGTATGCATAGCATGATAAGGAATAATATATAGTAATATCTATAAGGCGAATATATTCAAATGCAAATATATATAATGTAAAGTATGCGATGCTATATGAAGAAATTGGATTATGAGTAACATAAGTTATGGCTAGTTATATACATCGCCGTATAATATACTGTAGGTATCATGATAATATTTCGGTAAAATTATTAAGTAACCGCATTATGCTGTTACTACCCTCGAATTTTACTTTACCATAATATATGCTAATTTAATAAAACTTGGCAACTGTAATCTAGTATAGAAGCATTGAGAATAACGATGCTCACCAAAACAATACAATATTCAAGAGGATCCTCTTTCTCAAGTCCATATTTTTCTAATGTTTCCAATAGAACATCTTCCGTAGTATGACTCATATTAAATAATAAAGTTTTATAAGGAACTTCAGGAAATAAAGTATTAGCGTAAATTTTAAGTGTTCCTGTTCGTGGTGGACGACCATCTACTCCGCCATCTAATTTCGATTCGATTTTTTGTTGTCGACGTCGTCTCATAACTGCTTCTGGGTTGGATATGCTTCGTGTGAAACTCGTTTCAGGTACTTCACGATAGAGTTCTTTTGCTACGCCATTTTTATCGTTATGACCAGCAACTCGGCCATTACCATGAACACCATTCTGTTGCGGGACTTTAATATGACCATTGCCTGGTGGGCCCTGTTGAGCATTTTGTAGGGCTGGTGATGACTTAGCTTTATGATTCATAGCTTTCGTTTTATCCTTGCCTTTCGATTTTTTGTTCTTAGTTTTATTACGTTTACCTGAATTAGCATCGTTTGAGCCTTCATCAGGCTCATAATTATTTTTTAATAAAAATCTTCCTTCTCTATCGTCATAATTCCAATTTAATTGTACTACCAACGGATGCTCGTGGTCGGCTAATTTTCGCTCTTCTTTTGAAAAGAATGTTAACGAAAATCATCACTCAGCTTCATTATAACGATATCGATCATTTCTAATATTAGCTATTAAAAGTTAAATTTAGATTTCGATCGTAAACACAAAGAAAAACTTTTACTCGCACTCATACAAGATTAGCTGTTATAGTATGCGTATTCATATCACTAACTCAAAATTTAATATAAGGGATCCAACAAAATGCGCTAAGAAATGCTAAAGATAATTGTCTAACTGACAATTTAAATTTTTGGAAGAATATAATTAGAATATCACTATATTCATATTGAATATGAATATAGTTGATCTTTTCAAGATCTTTTACGTAGTTTCTTTACAATCATGTAAATTAATTTACTAGGAATGATAAACTGATAGTGGATAAATACTGAGAGGAAAATTAGATCTTCGGCGTAGATAATGCCAAAGATTTATTTATTTATATTTTCCGTTTGAAGGTCATCATGCTGGAAACATAAAATGAACTAAATACTCCTAATTGATATGTATTTAATGAGATAGAAAAGTCAAATAAACGGGAACTGAGGATATAACGTAATATGATGTAACGATTAGCAATTTATAGTAGCCTGAAGACTGAAACAGCCGTGGAAAGGACTGAGTTGAAGATAGCGTAATTAACGTAATCGATTCATCTTTGGATGGTTTACGATAGCAAAAATTGAAGTTTACTGTACAATATATTATCTTCTACAACAGCCTAAAGTTATACTAGCTAAGGGTGGAATAAATTTTATACTTCAGTTGCAATATTTACGCACATAAGATTGCAACATTAGCTTACCTCCGTTTGGATGCACCTCATATAATGAATAATTACTTCCGACCGATAGCATTCGCATATCGGGTCGAAATTTTTCAATTAAAGTTTCTTTAATATCAGCGCATTGATCTTTGCTAGAAACTCGAATACATTTAGTGGCAACTTTAGAACCAACTTCTTGAAAGAAAAATCGCATTACGCCATGGAATTCTAAATCCTAAATAATTTTAAAATTGCATTAAGGATTCCATTAACATTTTTATATTATTAAATAGGTTTTAAATCTATTTTTCTATTCTCTTATAGTTAAAGGTCAGGGGTTATATTTTTACTTTAAGGCTCTATAGTATAGTCAAAAATTGATATGAAGCTATACAAAATCTAGAACTACTAGAAAAAAAATGAGAGAATTGAATACCTACAAATTAAATTGCAATTATAAAATTTAAACAGAAAAACCTATGCGATACGAAATTAAGTCTCAATTACGTGAAATTAATGATAGATGCGAAGTAATAGATTTAAAAGCTTAATTCTACTCGTAACTAGAATCAACTTCCATCAAATAAAAATTAAAGAATTACTATTCGAAAAGCGATCAAATGTATAATTTAAAATTCCTGTCAATAACTACTTTAACTATGTTGGGTTACTTTTATAGCAATAGCGTCAGTTTACGGCATAAACTAAGTTATATAACATCTTCTATCTTTAGATTGATTAAAAAATCTTTAGTATCAATCTAAAATAGAAAAAAATTGAAAACTTTTTGTGTTAAAACGTATGACAACGAAGATATCCGCACAGTTGTGGTAATAACAGTATTTCCTGCAATCAAAGTTAAAACACCACTCATTGCAATTAAAGATCATCAGACTTATATTCAACATATATCACATATTTTACATATTACTTTATAGGAATGATATTTTAAGCTTAATTCTACTTCAATATAATGCAATTAATCACTCTTAAGAATTGATTGCAATTTGGGGAACAAAATTTACCGCCAAAATTAAAGCAATGTGAATCTAGTTAAGAAAAATCTAAAGTTTCAGCTATGTTTATATTTTAGATACTTGTGTCTTGCAATAGAAATTTTTATCCTTACAACGATATTTGTTTACGACATATAAATATGGAACCAAGATTGCATTTGACTTGAGCTTAGCTTATGATATAAAGTGCTTCAGTAATTAGCAATAAAAAATTAAATGGCTCCTAGTCAATATATCTTATCGCATCGAGAGGCGGTAAAAAGGATCAACACTAATTCCATCATTATTAAATTAATTATAACTATGAATAATTAATACCGCAGGAAATTCCTTTGTAAAATATTCTATAGTACAGTAGAAGTAGACATCTATTTTTAATAATGTATCGTTAACGTCTAACGACAAACAAATATAACTATAAAGAACAGTTTAACAGAGACATTTAAAGTAAGACAAGCTCTATCAATAGGATACGATGTGTCAACTATCGTGGAGCAAAAGTGTGTTCACTAACCAACCAACACTTACGATGTGGGTGCTAAATGTTGACTATAATCATTTTAAAATATTTATCAATTAAAATTTTAAGTTACTGTTATATTAACGTTGCAGATGCATCAATAATTATATTCCATCTACTAACATCCATTGCTAAGGGTCACCTTTCCTTAAAATGAAGAAAAAATTTACGTGATTTCGAATGAATAGAATTATTTTTAGCCATCCCAATTACTATGTCGAGTAAGAATCCAAATGGTTACTAGTTTAGGCTATAGAAAGTAATGGACGTGATAAAATACATTCTTTCAGTAATCTGCCTTCGCTTAAATTGGATGGATACGTATTTAAATAATATCTCATTGTGAATTGGAATGAAATAGTTGCTTTTAAAATTGGCTATTAAAGGAATCATTACTGTAAGCATTCATTATATTTCATATTTTAAGAGCAAATTGGAAAGCACTACTGTAAATTTTAGAAGTTAACGTACGAAATTTAGTGTTTAGCTTTTGCTATTCAAGATTCTATTCTGGTAAGATATACTAGAAAGGATGTAATATATAGTAATATAGCACACTTATCAATGATTTGTAGCTTTTAAATCAGGTTTCTATAGATTTTGAGATAATATGTACTGTTATACTAGATATAAATCATTTACAGTGAAGGAAAAGTAAACTTGTACCAGTTAAAGTTAGCTCTGTCATTGAATATATCTAAAAATAGTTAATAAATCGACAAAGATAGTTTTTACCATCGATGATTACGAAGTAAAATGAGTTAAAGCCTTTATGAAGCTAAAGAACAGCGAAATGGATACGCTATAGTCCGCTATGACTACGCGCAGCGATCATTACTGCTTAAAACTTGCTGTCGATTTGAACAAGTCTTCAGCAATAGGATAGATTGCTAATGAAAAACAGATGTCATATGATTACAGTCTATTTCTATCAATAAAACTGAGGAAAAGAAATTAAACATCTCCGAAGGAAATCAAAGGGCAAGAAATTTAGCTCACGTAATCGGATACGCATACGTATGCAATGACGGTCTATATTATTATTAAATATCTATTGCGATCTACCGGTTAAAACATGCTCTCGATTAAAATGAGTCCAAAAGTAATAGGATAGATCGACGAAAAATTGCTTTTATGCAATTACGGTCTATTTCCATCGATAACAACAGGCAAGAAAGAGATAAAACACCTCTGAACGAAGCCAAACAAAAAGAAAATGGACTCGAATAGTTGGATATGCATCATATAATGACGTTCCGTATTATTCTCGAACATGTGTAGTAATCAGACACTAATTTTTCACTTAAATGAGTCTAAAATTGGTAGTTAAATCGATGAAGGAAGGTAACTTGCAATAGAAATACAATCTACTTCCACCGATAATTTAATAACTGCCGAAAGAAGATTAAGTAACGATGAAGGAAGGCACGCATAAGAAAGAGGGACCTACTAGCCGGCTATACTCGCATGTACGTTATTAGATCATACTAGAGATTAACTATTTAACTTTATTAAATAGCTACATTTTGAATCAAATCTGAATCCTTCTCAATCTGTAATACTAGATATTAAACTACATTTTCATAACTCATTATAGAGCCATAATTCCAATCAGATCTGTAAATAGTCAAACCAAGATTGAAACTAAGAATAAAAAACTTTGAACCATCGGCAAAGTTTCGATTGTAGCAGTATAGACAAGTCAACGATTAATCCAGAAAATGCTCTTGAAATTGCTATCAAAGTGATATTTTCTGTCGTAAAACAAGCTCGTGGATTAATATTTCTAAAAACTTTATAGTTGTTAAGTATATAAAAGCTTTGAATAATCGGTAAAGTTTAAACTATAAGAGTACGGACAAGTCAATGATAAATCTACCCAGAAAATGCTCTTGAATTGTTATCAAGGTGACATTTTCCATCACAAAACAAACCTGTGAATCAATATTTTCTAAACTTTTACATGTTAAATCACAGAAATGTATAGCATGTACCATATCTCTGAATGTAAATTGGATTGGGGCCAAGTCGACAAATTTTCCTTTATGGTAATTGAAAATAACTGAACACGAGCTGAGTAGACTAGAAGTCATTAATTGCATGCTATTTCTAGTTGCCATTTATTCCTTGAGTAATTGATTATAATCATCACTATCGACTAAGTACCAGCACGCGTATATCATAAAGTCCAACTGTCATTATCATCGTCTATGTATCAAAATTAAAATAAAGTTTTATCCTATCACACAAAATGAGGATTATTAGCAAGATAATCTTTGTGTAGCTTAGTCGATGATCTGCAAGAGTGATCAATGAAAATGTCATTTTGGTACAATAAGTATAGAAACGCAATATAACTGTTAAAAACTTGTAGGCCATCATATCTTGACAGCGTTTAAATTAAAGGAGATTACTTGGAATATATTTGTTTCAATAATTTTAAAGTTTGGGGAATTGAAATGGAAAAGGGTGTTGAAAATATTGAAAAATACCAAAGCTATATTACACCCTGGGCAAATAATCTGGAATTGAGAATGTCATATTACCGACTTGTGACTGTACGGAAATAGAGATCAAGATACAGTACAGAGTACCAGAAATGATTTATTAATAATTCACATTTTCCTCTATTAGCTATAAAATTGGATTTAATTTTGACAAGTTTATGGACGAATAGAAATTGTATGTGAATTTCAATATAACGAAATAAATAACCGCTCAACATGGGAAAGTTGTTCATACATTAAGCAAGATATCTCTCGAACAGGTTAAATTTTCACCGCTTTGAAAGGGATCATAATTTACTGGAGAATCATCGTTGAAGCAATCGTGGACTATGGAAAACTTGCGGCTATTAGGAATAGTCATAGCTGTGTTTTACTCATTTCGAATACATGTGTTAACATTATAAATGTAGCGATTGGAATAGTAGTCATAGCTGAAGTTAGCTAAAGCGCGTGGATCAAGAGTCCATTTACAATGGATAACTAAAACGCCCTTTCTAACGTTGCCATAGTTAAGACGCGACTATAATTTATCTTACTTTGATGATGGAAGATTATTTTGAAATTACTCCTAAACTAGACATAAAGAAGTTAATGCGTAAAACTAAATAAAGGAGTTTTATTCTATAGCATTCTTGTGATCGGTGCAAAGACATTTATCCTCAGTAAATGTAAATCCGGTAACCTTCAATGTCTACTTTAGCGTTTATTCTTTAAATAAATTACAACTTTTGGCTGTTACGGCTAAAAACATCCGACAATCTTCTAACGCCCAAACAAGTGAAAACTATATTCGTCAGTGATAATGGCACCATTGATGAAAACTATGTCGATTATTAGAATTTCAACGTGATATTGAGCCAAGAATATCAATTTTCGTTTTTAAATACAGTAGCATATTTTTAGCGTAATTCTATCAAGACTCATTCATCAGTTTTAACGGTTGAGTCGGTACATGCCTTTCATCAATTTGGATGAGACCAGAGAATAAACACTCTATGCAAAAGTTTTGATAGTAAACCGGTACTCTTTCTAAAATATTGAGTAACCCTAATGGTTATGAGTTTGTCAATATCAAGAAATAAATTTCAAATCGAATCTTGAATCCATTGCAATTATTTTTTCCTCTTGCAGGGTAATCAATTATAAGGATTATCATTCTTATTGCCCGAGCGAAGTGCTATACGAGTAGTTACAACGACGGCCGCTATTTGCATTCGAAGAATGTTATGTTGACAATGCTCCATTCTAGTAGTATATGAGCTTGAAATTGTTCTAGTGGATGATTGAATGTCTGATGTGCGTCGAGTAAAATGGAAAACGATGAACATATTCTATCCTCTCATTGAGAACTACGTTACTCCTAACTTTGATCGATAGGCAAGTAGTGTAAACGATTAAAATGTAGCCGTCTTGGTATATTAATTATTTAAATTAATTCTTAATGTTCGTCGTAGCCATTACGCCACCTACGGTCCTTACTCTGTCTCGTATAACATGACTAAAGTAAAGATGTAATAATGATTGAAAAGCTATCATTAAATAGAAGTAAAAGATGTGGAAAAATGAATCGGTTTCCGATAGAAAAGATTACTTATTCACTATTACTTGATAAAGTAAGAAAAGAAAAAAAAGAGAGAAATGGAAATAGCCTACATAGCCACAAAGTTAACAAAAATAGTAAATAAAGAAAGTTTTACTCATGTTGAACGATGATGAATAAGTAAAATACTACTGAAGGGAGATGTCGAGAATCGACACGGATGTATATACATATTTTTTTTACCTGTGATGGTTGAGAAATTTCGAATAGATCTAGTCGACTGCTATTCCATTGCTCGATAATCTTGGCCAATCTTTGATGTTCTTCGGCCTTGGCTCGTTTATCGCTCATGATTGGAATTTAAAGATATTGATGTTCAAGCAGATGCTACCGTAACGGGAAAGGAATGGAAAAGTCAATTAGCTAATAACAAGATGACGAAGGAAAGAGTAATGCATACATAGATTATAACTAGCGATGATGATGTTATGCTTTCATTGCATAGCTATAACTTGAAATTTTTATCTTGCATTAAGTAATATTATATGATGACGGAATAAGTTGGATAGTATTTACTACAAGGTTCAATGGAAAGAAAACTGACAATATACTTTCTATACAGTCTAGTGACAAAACATTGCAGCTGAGCTTTAATTATACTGTCTCTTTATCGAACAATAGTAGGCTAAATGTAGTTGTTCATATGTGATGATCCAAGATGGCTACGACTATCCAAAGATGATCACGTTGACAAGAGTAGAGAAGAAAAAGAAATAGGCTTGCAAATTTTCGACTACAGAATTCATTTTACTGATTGATTTTCCATCTTCCTTTTTAACTTACATTCATATAGATATAATTTCTTTTTTTGCCCTTATTAAGAATAGTACAACGGATGATCAACACAAGGTTGAAATAATGTTGGAAATAATCCAATGGATGACAATTTCAAGTCGTCGAACCAATGGCTTTGTAATCTTATAATAGTCAACAGCAATCCAAGGTAAGGGAGGAAAAAAAAGATTGATTCTCCTTTTCAACTTGTACGCACTTCTTGATCAACTCTGTTACAATTGTCTAATGATTGTCTTCAATTTGGTAGTATAGACTATAGATTCTACTCTTGACTATTCATCGTTCAATCAATAGTTAAGCTTTTATTGATGAGAATCAATTTGAGTCCATGATCAAGTGCATACTACCTCAACTAATACTTGGGAGGGTGGGGAGGACTGGATGTTTTTCTGATGGTTTATTTTTCCCTTATGATGGAAAATCAAGAATAGTATGCAAAAAGCAATATTTTATTAGTCTAATTCGTAATAATATCCAACCGTTAGGGACCGTTAACTAGGATGAGACCGTTATTGGTCAACAACGCCTTGAAAAAGATCACGTGATGGAAGAGACCAATTGGATTGGTTGGAATGGCACGAGGGGAGCATGGTGGATGGATGCAGAGGGGTTAGTATGCAAGGCAAGCTTACCACGCTGGTTGTCATAGTAATGTAGGGGAAGGGTAGTCATGATGGATCAGCATGAGTCAAGGCGACGATGACATGTTGACTCATGGTGGTTGTCATGTTATTGTTCTCCACAGGGTAAACAATAGAAGATGGTGGCCAACGGGGGGGGGGGTAGTCATCACGCTCCTACTTCTCACTACAGTATATAGTACTGTAGGCAAGTGTCATCGTCCACACCCAGGGTGTACTGTACAGTACAGTACGCAGCCGTGGCTCTGGGGCCTCGGGCCACAGTACAGTACAGTACTACTGGACTGTATGTACTGTACAGTGTACAGTAGAGCGCAGGAGCGTCTAGACTACACCAGTCTGTACCATCAAAGTACCGTAGTGGAGTCATTCATGGAGAGGGTAAATAGAGTACTGTACTGTAGTGTAGGTGTACAACAGCGGACACGCTACCTGCTCGGAATCAAAACGAATGTCGCCAATGAAACGATGATTGATATCCATTGTAGTGACATTATTTTTGAGTGAAATTCCTACTCCATGGCAGTATTCCGGGTTACGTGATGGTGACATCCTTTTTGCTCGTGAATGCTATACAATCATGCTCAAAAGTCATCATTCGTAATGAATTAGACGCAGCAAGAGAGAGATTTATTTTGTTTTATTTTCACTTTTTTTGAACGATTTTTCAAATAAATCATCTTCTAGAAGAAGAAATGATACACTAATACAAGTATTTTTTTCCTTTAGGCCAGTATACACTGCTGTAATACTCTTACTATACATCCAACAGTCCCGCGTTGTCACAGTCGCCGATCCAAGCAAAACCCATGTCACTACCCTATGGCTACAGTACAAAGTCATGGCTGCCTCGCAACGTACGCCAGCGCAACCCTTTATTGACTCTGGTGACTCATGTCGGTCTTGCAGCAAAGGAAATGGGATGGTCGCGTCCTTTTTCACAATTTGTCTAACTTATTAGGCGTTAATGACGAAAACGCTATACAAATGTTCTTTTATACACAAGAATTATTCATCGCCGGAATCAACAATGCATTCCTATCTGTCAATTTGCCATGAAAACTGCAGTGGAGATTACGCTATGGATAATCTTTTTCATGGTTGATATCGAGCACACCGCACAAGCTCCGAGAGAGTCGTCGAAAAGTATCGACAATTGAATGCGACAGATCCGTCCATGATGAAAAATAGCTTTGACATTTTACTATCTAGCTCTCGCTAGTGGGATAGAAATCATAACGACTGAAGAAGATGGAAGATATAAAATTCCGATAGTAGAGATTACGTATACCGGTAAAGAATTGAAAAACATTAATGTCAATGGATGAGGTATCCAATCCAGCAGGCCTGTCAAGTCCTGATACACTATTAACTGATGAGGGCATGGTCATAATCAGATATAAATGTCCTGATCGGTTAGCATAGACTATAATGAATAGGGGACATCTTCGTCGTTTTTCCTTCAAATCGATTTATAAGAGTAGATCAGAAATAATGACAGTAATTGACCTTCAAAACATAGACTGGATTGTGTCTATACATGACTACGCTAAATACGCGTACAAATGACATGTGAAACAGGCCAATGACTCATAATGGATTAATAATTGTAAAAATAGTATCTTGTCTACTATACATGACAATCGTATGAGCATGGTAAACATTTCATTAAAGTTAAATTAAAATCATTATTATCACGCTATCTATCACAATCTACTATTCCCGTTTAGAAATGATAGTACAGTATAATAGAACTATCATGAGCATAGAAAAAGTCTGTGGATTATATCGAAAGGATACTTTGTGTAGAGTGAAAGTTATTTTATATAGAGCTAAATTATTTGCAGATGATAATTGTTCATCCAGTACAACGGCAACATCAATCGATACATAGGAACCACTGCCAAAACTATTCATAAACATTTTATTAAATAGAAAGAAAAGTTTATCCATAAAATACAATGCTATGAATAAAATACAGTACACAGCATCCGTATTGATTCTATTTCTTAAAATGACTCATCCTAAAGAATCGACGAGGTACCTTTCCATTACAACATACCAATCTTAGTGTTTAGCCAATTATACCAAAAACAGCAGTATAAGTATACTCAATTGGTACATAGGAAATGGTAGGTTAGCTACTCATCAAATTTATCTTATGCCTAATAGGAAATAACTTTAGATTGTTAAGGAGAATTAATCATATCATCTTGAACCGATGAATTCACATTCAATCGCAAGAGCTACAGCATTATCTTGTTTCTAGTAGAATATTAATATCATCCAAATTAAAATTTTCCTTCATAAATGCAAAATCAATTAAAGCCTACAATTACCATATGCAAGATACCAGAAATAGTATTACTCACTTTATTTCAATACAATAACCTAATAATAACAATCTATTCTTCATTAATGCAACATGATAATTCTATTAATATCCTTTCAATGTCTACCATATGTTGGCGAGGTGTAACTAAAGCGATTAATACATTTCAATACTTTACTATTCAATGGTAGAGTTGAAGAGTAGAACTTCAAAGATACCCTTATTTGCAATAGATCAGTATTATAATAGAAATAGAATAGTTCCATTATAATTCGACTACAACAGTTGGAAAATGTATAATTACGTACAAGGTAAGTATTGGACTTGCCGGCATTAAAAGGCACTACAACTTTTATTTAAAGAAATTAGCCATGGATAATGCATGACAACTATAGAATATTTAAATTGTTTAAATTGGCTATTTACAACTATGATATCATAAGATAATAATAACGTACCGGTGTAATAGGCCAAAGTATATCCCCAAGCCCAGACTATCCCCGGGTTTAATCTAGAAGTACATGTATCAAGCAATAATAAAGTTTGAGGGAAATTCTTTACATACCATAAAAAATTTTATTAAAGGTTAGAAATTATGGATATTGTTTGATTCCTAAGCGAAGAAGAAGCTTCAAACTAAATCAGAAACATTTTGCAGGGATAGCGCAGCAAATAAATATACAATTTATATCGTTAGTTACAAGGGCATATTATAGTTTAAAACAAAGTCATGTTTGATTACCAGATTGATATCCTGTTATCTGTAAAAATTGGCCATAAATCATAGCTTCATATCTTTTTTTGAGAGACAATAGTTCAAATTTTAAATTGAAAATACTAATTAATATTGACAAAAAATTTTTACCACTTAATAAGGAGAGACTAAGTTACTCGTGTTTATTAAAGAAATTTACACTGCATCAATTTTGTCCATATTATAGTCTAAGCAAGAAATATTATCACAATGTGAGATTATAAACTTAAATACAGAACGCCTATTTTTTTAGCGATCAATAACAGCACTTTGAAGGCACAAGACAAATTGAGATTGCTACTGCAAATGTGATTTAAGGCCTGTAGCATATATTTTACACAAAACATGCTGTTTTAAGTAAACAAAGGAATCCCACCCTTCCTAGGAATGAATATTACCAAATTTTTATTTATAGCGCCATTGGCAAGTATTGACATGCTGTTGTAATGACATATTATTTAAATGTAACACTGTAATTTATTATTATATTGCGACATTATAGTATACTGTACAAGTAGATATATATATACAATTACGTGTACATTCCCAGTAAATTATTTAAATACAACACTGTAATTTATTATTATAGTAGACCTTTATACTATAGGAGTAGATATATTATACAATTACCTGTACACTGCCGGTAAACATAGTAGTGATTTTTATCCCGAAAATAAGGGCATGAGTGTTGAGTCAAGATTTATTTTTATTTACCGAACAGTTATCTTGCTGAGTACTGTAGCTATTGTTGACAGTAGACTTAGGTGCAGTGATAACCTCTTTTCTATTTCTGAGACTAAGGGATGAATAGAAAGTAAAGATTTCCGTATGTTGCAATACTTTAATTTTTTCCATATTTTATGATTATGCAAATATGCCAAAAGATTTGTAGTCTACAAAATGTACGTATTTCTGGTTGGTGCAGTAGTAACTTTTGCTTCAATCTTGCAAATAAGGGCGTGAGCATGAAATGGAAATTTTTCCGTAAGCGGCAATACTTTGGTTTTTTCATATTTTATCTACCGTAGGATATTCTATGATTATGTGATATCAGTTCGTATTGCCTTTATACGAATAGATTTGTATAAAATTATATACTGTACTGTAAGTATAGTGCGCGCAAACATTAATGATAGGTGTGGTAGCGATCTCCGCAATTGTCTTGAGGATAAAGGCATGAGTATAAAGTGGAGATTTCTTATATGCTACAAATCTTTAAATTTTTATTCATGTTATATCACTGTAATCATGATTGTACTATCTCTATAAGTATCTTAAAAATAAAGGAATAGGTATAAAGTGGAGATTTCTTATATGAGGCAATTCTTTAATTTTTTATTATTCCTATATTCTGTGAGTATGCAAGTATAAAGTGGAGATTTTCTGTATCCTACGATACTTTAATTTTTTTATATTTTTATACTCGTATTGAATGATTATATAATTGCACGAGAGCATTTATTGTATACCATGCAACTAAAAATTACCGGTAGTTACGGTTGTGGCCTTTCTTCTTATCCCAAGAATAAGGGGATGAATATAAATGAAGATTTGCTTTACTCGGCAAATTTCAATTTTTCCATATTTACTATAATGACTACAGTATACTGTTACCTATGCATTATAATAATATATATATATACATAATATACGTACGTAAACGGTACTAATATATTATTACTAGCTATATTAGCGATCCTCGTTATGATCTGGAGGATAAGGGCATGAGTATAAAGTAGGATTTCCACGATAAAGCAACACTTTAATTTTCATATATAAATTTATTAATTACTGGTATCAATCATTTCATGATTACACATAAGATTGTATGAGGAGATCTACACAATATCCAATTAGTGACCTTAGTCCATATCAGACTACAGTACGTGTATGGCCACAAGTGTAAAGTGAAGATTTCCTGCGTATTCCTATACTTTAATTTTTTTATATTTTATTCAGGGTTGATTGAAATAATGAATTATAAATGAAGCCATGCTGAGATCTAGGATTACTGAAGATATAGCCGACAATTGACCATGACCTTACTATGCGCTGTATAACAGCCCATGTAATACTGAAAGTATCATACTGTACTACTATACCATAAGTAGATCACAGCATAGTACTCTACTTTATAATTAGCTGTACAGTATATGATTTAGCCGCCAAACATTGACAGGCTTCTACAGTACCGCTATAAATCCACTTATGGCCAGTAAAATGTCCGAGAAATTTTTATGCCCCATTTGCAATATGGAAAGCACTAAAATCGAGGATTTAAATCAACATCTAGATTCCGTCCATGCTCAAGACAGCGAAGAGAAGAATCGACATGGCAAAAAAATAAGAATGGATTATGACGGTAGTTTAAACTATCTTAATTACTCCTAAAGATAAAACACATTAATTCTTTTCAAGGTGTAGATTGATTGTATAGTATTCTCTAGCAGAAGTCATTCACTTTTAACTAATGCTTAAAATTGGTTCCAACTTATTTTCTGTCATACCCCATTTCAGAGCAATACACTCTTTGTCCAAGAAGCGAATGTGGCATAGCAGGTACGTAAAATAGCAATGGATGCCGATAATTAATCTTTCCTCTTGCCTATTTGCAATAGTCAATTATAAAAATAATAATCTACTACAGCAATATTGTACCATCGTTATTGGAATCTCATTGTTTACAATTGTAAGTTATTCAGCAATAAGATGCTGATGATAGCTCGGCATGATTTAATAGTTTATCAAATAGCTCTAGAATTGTCTATAGTAGTCGATACTAGGCTTGGCTACTTCTAAATGTTATCGCGATAATAGCAATGCCGATAATCTTTTCTCATGCTGATTTGCAAGAGTCATTCATAAAAATGATCTACTGTTTAATTGATCACCTTATGATCGTTACCTCAATGACATTATTAGTAAGCTATACAGCCATAAGATGTTAATGAGAACTCAACATGATGTAATAGTTCACCAAATGGTGATATAATTGTCTGTAGTAGTCGATACTAGACATGGCTACCCTGACATTTTATTACGACAATAATAATGCCTATAATCTTTCCTCATGCCTATTTACAATAGTCACTCGTAAAATAAATCACTTTTCTCTCGTTGTCTGAATGTCATTATTTATAAATGTAAGTCGTATAGCTATAAGATGCGAATGATAACTTAACATAATGTAACAGTTCGTCAAATGGCGATATTGTTGTCTTTAGTAGTCGATACTAGGCATGGCTGCTCAAAAATTTTATCATGTGTGGAGGTTATTCTGCCTCGATGATAATTTTGATTTATATTGTAGTCGCTCTAACAGAATACGAAGATCACCTACTAGCTCATTCTTTACAAGATAGTGATATTCAGGTACTGAATATTCTTTATCGCTGATATAGGAGCTATGCACTCATTGTAAAAGGCAAACTTTCTCACTCGTGGCCTGTAAATCATCGATACTATTTGTAACGAAAGAGCATATAGCCTATAACTCTCTCTATATATAATTAGCGTTAAAACTGCCTTTTGCAAAATAGTCTTCAAGTAGGAAACAATCTGACGAAGGATATTACAAGCAAGGTGTGCGGTTCTTAGAGAAAATGGTGGATAGCAATCGTATGCAAGTTGGAGAATATCTTAAACAGAAGGCACGATTGTTAGAATCTACTAAGGGTGGCATTGATGATAATAAAACTCGGACATGTGGTAAGATGATTATCCATTTCAAACATCTTCTGTATAAGTCTTTGATTAGTATAACTCCTTACGAAGCATTATAGTCCTAGCTACAGTACTAACAAAGATAAAGCTACGTATCTTTCAGCGATTGAGTTAATTAATTTATACCTAGCGCTGTAATTTTAGAAATGCAAGGTAAAAAGGATTCATCTGAAGTGAATCTTGGAATAACGAAATGTCGACTATTTATAATTCTCATTTTTCATTTAACCTAATCTATTCGTATATTTATTTTCAGAATTGTATTGAGAGTCTAAATTTTGCCTTTTTTAGGCATTATTGAATATTTACGTAACTTTTATTCCAACGATGGTAAAAAAGAAGTAATCTTATGCTTACCAGTTGATCATTTCTCATCAAATTATGCTGACTTCGGATGGGGTTGTGGCTATCGTAATATTCAAATGTTACTTTCGTGCCTAATGGGATGTTCTCAATATAAATCAGTGCTTTTTAGTGGTGAGCAACTTATGTTAATCAATCTCCCCATTTCGCATATTTTAATAAGATAAAGACTAGACCATTAATATCCTATTTAAATTACTGTTATAGTCAAAGTGCATTTATTAATCTTTACATATCGTATACCCTGTTACTACTTAGAAATCCCTTCCGTAACTGAATTGCAGTCATACATTGAGAGAGCCTGGAAGAAAGGTTATCATTATTAATCCAAAATTAAACGTGTTTATGTAACTATAAGTAATTCCATAAATGCTTGTCAAGTCTTCCTTATTCATTCGACTACTCTGTACGTGATTAGGCTTTGATGTTGAAGGCGCATCGCAGTTGGGTAATTGTCTTCATAATACAAAAAAATGGATAGGAGCAACTGAAATTGCCTCATTATTTTTATCAAAACATGTTTGGTAATCTGGATTTAATCTCAAATATAGATCAAAACTGTCATATCAGCATTAAGTGGATTATTGTACGTTCCTATTATTATAAGGTGTAAACTGGTAGATTTCTCAAAAGCTTCCGACGATGGAACTCATCCAAAACTGTTTCAGTGGGTATCAGATTATTTTAAGGGATTAAAAACGACTCATCATCAGTCCTCGGCAATGCCATCTTTAACATTTCCACCGTTATATTTACAGCATGATGGTAAGCAGTCTATTTGTTCCTATAATTGCTCTTCTACTGTATACATATACATTGCAGTTTAATTACTTTCGTAATAACAACTTATAGGTCACAGTAGACTAATTATTGGAATAGAACATGACCATCATAGAAAGTTGAATGCACTATTAATCTTTGATCCATCTGTCAAGCCTTCCAAAATGCGCAACATTATGAATGTGGAAACCCGGCAAGCACTAGGACATATTTCAATTTTACGATTTCAGTTATCGAGATTGAAAGCAAAGCAATACCAGATAGCGTTTATCGATGGTATCATCAACAATCAAGATATCGAAGTGAGAAAATAGCGATTAGCAATGCTAATTCTTATCATATTTTATGGTGCAAGATACCTAATAAGATTATTACTTCATGTTTTATTTCGACAGAAAGCTAAAGTTATCAAGTCCATTTTGGAGACATAAATTTACTAATGTATAAATTTTTAACGTTGAATGTAATTCAGAGTGATTGTCGCTGTAATTTATTCTCCCTAAAATCCTCTTTCTGTATATATTTTACTGTCATCAGCAAGGTTATGCTGACAGCATGTATTTATCGCTGTTATTCTTCTGTAAGAAGATTCTAGGTATAATCTTTAATGCAGTATCATTCATGATTTGAAACTATCTTTACCTTATTTTCGCTAAACTGTGTTTTCAGAAAAACGAATACAGCAATGGCCAAATAATGTTACCATTATTTTATTTATAGGAGTAGAATCAGATACAAAAATTATAAAATCTAAAACTCGAATTAATTGATTATTTATGCTCTGGTATTAAAACAGGTATTTAAAATGAAAAATAAAACACTAATACCTTTAGTAGTAGCACTGCATACAGTAGTATCCATCTTTTGTAACGCGATTCATACAATCTTGCTTATCATAAATCAGTAGTGTTAAATCAATTTACTTATTGGTACATTGATATAGATAACATGCATGCAATAATCCTGCGCCAATACATACGAAGTTATGTGAAGCTCTCTTCTATCTCTGATTTTATCTTAGTTGCTTACTCTGTCCTACTCAATATGTAACGAATATAGCAGATCGAATACCGTTATTTCAATAGAGTTACCAGATTTATATGTTGCCCTCAATTCTTATGTCGGTATCGATATCTAGCTATTCTATTCCATGGAAAATATCCTATACACAATCCTGCTACTCATTGCTTTGGGGTACCGTTTAATCACTAATAATAATAGAGCAATCATGCTCTTCTTTAGCGGCCATTAACATCCTTTGTGCGAGATTTATATAGCTAACATTGTTTCATATTGAACGTTCCGTATATGTGTAGATAGATTAAACTTATGATCACGATGATGACGAATGATGGCAACAATAAATTATAATAAATTATAATTGATAATATTAAAATAACGCCTTCGCTCGTTAAATATATTCTTGAAAAGGTAAACACAATTTGCATTTTGTCAGTATTTTTACCATATGTTCTAATAATATTAATATAAAAACTGGAGAAATGATGACTCTACTTTGTTCTTAATTGGCTTCATATAGGAATTATAATAAAGGAGATCTAGCTACGTGAACATTCGTAACTTAAAGCTTTTATCATTTTAAATTAATTTGCTCTAAGACAACTCCATCTATCTGAGGTCTTGTGATAACAGTTAAATAGTAAAAGATGAGGCCGATAAGGTTCTCTATTCTACTTTTCAGTCTTTTCTTTCTGTTAACACCACAGTCAGTTAATATGATTGAAATTAATGTTGGTAAGATTTTCTTTGAAAATGCTTCATTTTTTATGTATACTAGTTTAGACTGTACTCATAAGCTTATGCCTGTGGGTTCTAAAATTTCTTGCTTAATACTGTTGATAAAAATATTATTTCGCCCTCGTTATTTTTAGTAAATCTATCAACAGATGTGTACTTATTCCATGATAGTATAAAATGTCTTTTCTTAAAACAACTTTTAAATTTTAGGTGGATTATTTCCGGATAATATCCATAAAATGCAAGTTGAAATTGCTTTTGATTATGGTATTAAATATGTCAACGAAAAAATTCTTAAGCCTTACAATATCGTATTAAATGGAATCAAAAACTATTCCAAACCCCTCGATTTACTTTCAGCTACTAACCAAGGTAACACACAGCTATTCTGGTCTATTTTTTAGGATTTATAATGTGAATTAATACTGTATCAAACTTCATCTTAGCCTGCTGGCAAATTACGAACGGAGCAGTAGCAATATTTGGACCATTTTATTCTAACTTAAACCAAGCTATCGGACTATACTGTACCGACTTGGGAAATGGAGTAACTCATTTTCAAGCATCAGACGATCATCAGTCTCATCATTTGGATTCAGATAAATCATTCAAAATGCATCCATCGCATTCAGACTTGAATAAAATTGCTTTGCAAGCTATTGAATTTCTGTCATGGAAAAAAATATCTATTATTTATGATGGTAAGATATTAATACCTAAGACATCAATGTTGTACTGTAATAGCCTAAACGATGTTGCTACTTTTTATCTGTCTAATTAAGTTTCTTCGTTCTATCATTTAGTACGATAAAGCTCGAGTACATAGCAGAATTATGTAATTTTACTTCAAGTTATTGAATGCCTAGTTTAAAATATATCGGAAAATGATAATTAGTGTGCCTTGAGCACTATACCATATTGCAGTATTCAGTACGGCTTTCAGATATTATTTTATCGTCCTTAATAGAATACTTATTGGATTTTATCCTCATTGAGTTAATAAACATTCAAATACCATATACGATGATACCTTTAAAACTTGCTTAACTCATGACAAGATATGTGCTAACTCATTCCAAATGGCCACAAAGGATAGACGAGAAAATTTTACTAGTAATTGCAATATTTGATTACAATAATAGTCCCTACCGCATTTTTTAGCGGAACGATATTTGATTTTAAATAGTACGCATTAATTTTAACTTTGCTAATCCATGATCACGATATCATGATTCTATATTGGACTTGTATTTTCACTGAATAGCTAACTAGGAACATTTACGCCTCATAACTATAGAACATATGATAATCTATTTATTCCACGTAAGAATAACTTTCGTCTCGAAAAGGTAGATTTATTTTGGTACAGATATAATAATAATTACAGAGTTTAATACCACGAATTGGCCAGATATTCAGAAACTTTATTCATACCCTAAATCGATCATTAAGATTTCTTCAAATCTGTTCATTCCATTTTCATGACACTAAGATTGCTATAACTGTAATATAAGCTGATGAAAATGATAATCCCTGATCAAACAAAAATGTAATGTATCTAAACTAATTATAATTATTAGTAATCTTACATTAATTTTATGCTTAGAGTGTCTTAACATTGCCTGTTCTTTTTCTATAGATTTTGATCATATTGAGCATTTGGTGCTGACTGCAAATTTAAATCGAATACATATTACTAGTCATCGATTAAAATATCGATCTAATTTCGATGAAATGCTAGCAGATGCAGTTTATATTATGAACCAGATTAAAACTTATCGTCATTATAGTATTTTTATATCGTGTCAAGATGATTGCTTAATTGCTACCCTTCTTGCTGTAAGTAAAACTGTGGCTTGATGATTTGATCGTCTTTGATAGTAAACAATCGAATGATTTGATTTTATATTACAATAAGGCTAAAAAAACTGGACTCCTATCAGCAAAATACGATTACTTAACCACGAACTTGGTATAGATTTAATACCTTGAATTCAAGCTTACACTTGTATGCTAAATTAATAATTTAATATAACAATTTTCCTTTAGGATACTAAAAAAATTGTAAAAGAATTAGCACTGCATAGCTTGGGTCTTGGAAACATTAAGAATATTATTGTAAGCTATCTTGATGCTTTACCTGATAGAAAAGTCACTGAAAATCAAATTTTAGAATTATGGAATACCACAAATGAAGCTAATAATTCGACTGCAAGAGTTCCTTTTGGCCTTCGGGTGGGTTTTAAGTATATTTGATGCACTAATGCTTTTGTAGCACTTCAAACAGAAAATTTATAGAAATAATCGATAGGATTATATTAAAATGTAACTGTAGATATTGAAAGATTTTTCCTGTTATGATAATCGCTGAAATTTTACTTTTGGCTGTGATCTATTACACTAATTATAAAGCTTTAAATGACTCAATAACTTTCAAAGATAGCGCAATAAAGGCTTAACCTAATTTAAGATTTCTATATTTTACTTGCTATTATAATTTAATTTCACTCGATTGGCAATAGTATCTAATCCATGCATCATTTTATTCATAATTTTAACGGAATCATGCTAGCTGGATGCTATGCTAGCATTTGATGGAATATTAACGCTAAGTAAAGCTCTTATTGAGGTGGCTAATGATACCAGTTTTCTTGATGCACTGGAATCAAGACCTACTACTTGTGAGAAGTACGGTATGCAAGCAAATTGGACAGGTTATGCAACCTTAATTGAGTCTATACAAAAGGTATGATTTATAAAAGCGAAGTATACTCGGTTCCATTAAGAAATTGACAGCTGAAGTAGCGCGAAAAATCTGATTATTATGTCGCTGCTGATTTATAAAGATTTCGGGATTCTGAATATTTAGTAAAGTAAAATTGTATTTTTTCTCGGGAGTAACTATATACTGATATCGACAGATCTGAATCATATTCCAAAAATAAATTTGTTGCCTTCTCATCGATTAAGACATATGATTGCAGCCATTGCTCACTTTCTTTCGGATAACATATCAGTGCTGCAGTTGTATCAGTTATATTAACTCCTGATATCTTTTAATTTATGATCAAGTTTTCTTTAGTAATGCATATATTCATTAACTAATAATATCTATGGTGTCAAATCAATCATAAAATACAATATTATTCGCTACTATAACTTAAATCCAAATTTCAAATAAATTAAAAGTAATGAAGTTATTACAATACGGAACGTAACCACGTTCAGACAAGTTCCTGAGTTAATGAATTTATGATAAGAAAATAGCAACAAGCTTTAATTTTGCTTACTTTTTATCATGATTAAAATAAACTCAGCCAATCATCGTTTTCAATCAATTTACGGATTTGAGTAGCGTTTTTTATCATATTGATTACTTTAACTATGATATGATATTGAAAGGATAATAAGCTTCCTAGTATAAACTTAATGCGCAATTTTAGGTCCCATCGAAAACTAAGCTACAAAAATACTTTTATCTACCTGTGCATAATTTTTAATTTTTAGAAAGTTTTAAACTTCAACTCCTTTTAGATATCGAACTATATCTATAGCGATTCTCGAATTATTACCATTTTTGATAGATTCACGTAAATTTTTTTCCACATATATTAATTTTCAGGAATTTGTAGTATAATAATGAAGTCACACTAAATCTATTCTATTTGATGATTTACATATTTTTCGATATATCTTAAAAGATTTGAGCGTAGAAATTGAGACACTTTAGTGATTCAGATATTTATAAATATTTTAATAAGGTTCGCGCGTAAAAAATCGAAAGTATTTGACGATTTGAATATCTTCAGACACTGTATTTTAAATGATTTATGCATGGAAATAGAAACTATTTAACAATTTAGATATTTTTCGATATTAAATAGTTTGTGTGTAGATTCAGCAACTTAATGATATCTATAGCCTATGTTTGATTTAATAACATTGTTATGTTCTTATGATAGCAAAGAATTACGGGAATGACAGGCCCTATCTACTTTGATAAAGAAAATAAACGGCAACGTTTTCAATTTTTGTTTGGAACAGAATCATTAAATGATGGTAAAGTGACGATTGTAAGTCAGCACCAAGATTTTGATGGCAGGAATATTATTTTAAAGTAAATCTCTAGTCATCGATGATTTGAGTTATTACCTATTTAGTGAGTATTTAATGATTGCCATAATCACTTTAACTTGCCTAGACTCTATTTATAGAAAGATGGAAAGTAATTGATTTATGTTCTCCATGCCGGTGTTATATATAATTTAGAAAGTTTATAAGCAAATTTACCATTTCATTCTTGCAGTTGGCTACAATAAATTCAAGCGATTACCAAATGCAATGGAAAAGCGAGGCACTACAAAAAACTCTCATCGTTACCACATTGTTGGTAAGTCGTTGCTCAACGATATCGATGATCAAGAATGTCTCTGGCACTAGCATTTCTTTGTATTAATACTATTTACAATTAATATTTTAGTCTAAACCATTTGTCATGAAAAATCCAAAGGCCACAAATGAAGATAATTTATATCATGGATTTTGTATCGATTTACTGAAGGAAATTGCCCGTCGTTTAGATTTTAAATATGTTATCCATGTAGAGAGTGACATGATATACGGTGCTAAGAAGAATGGTACCTGGAATGGCCTGATCGGTGAATTAGTAGAAAAGGTATATGATATGGAAGGATAATTAATTTAATAAAGGCCCTGCTGTAATGAATTTCTACATTGAATATAAATTATTATTTTCTATTGATTGAATACTTAAAAATCTTATATCACTTTATTCGTACTAACTCAACCCTAGAAAGCAGATTTGGCCTTCGCTGATTTAACTATTACAGCTGAACGTGAAGAAGTGGTGGAATTTACAAAACCTTATTTAAATATGGACGCCACAGCGTTATTGAAGAAAAAAAACATTGACGAAGTCAATCGTGTATTTGCTTTTACTAGACCTTTCTCGATGAATGTTTGGATCTCGATCATCATCTCAGCCTTTATCGTTGCTCTTTACTTATGGCTCATTGGCCGATTTAGTCCTTACGATTGGTATTTTGATCCACCTCCAAGTAGTACTGGAGATGAATCGAATTTTTCCAATAGTTTGTGGTTTGTTGTAGGTGCTTTTATGCAACAAGGTACTGAAAATACACCTCGTTCTATGTCATGCCGCACTATTGGTTTCTTTTGGTGGCTATTTGTGCTGGTTATTATCTCTAGTTATACTGCCAACTTGGCTGCATTTATGACACATAGTCAGATTACGACTGAAATTCAAACTTTAAAAGAATTAGCTCATTCTTCCATTACTTACGGCACTGTCCGTGATAGTCAATTGCATGAATATTTTAAATATGCAGAATTGCATACCTACGAAGATATGTGGCTTAAAATGAAAGCAAATCTAAGTAATGCTTTAGTTGAGACATCGATCGAAGGTGTGGAAAAAGTGCAAAATAGCACTTACCCGTATGGTTTTATTTGGGATACGCCATATTTAGAATATATTGTCAATCATAAGGATTGCAATCTCTTCTATTTGCGTGAAACTTTCGATTCTAAAGGCTACGGAATTGCATTGCAATCTGGCTCTATTTGGTATCAAGCTATTTCATCTCAGGTATTAAAATTAGCTGAAGAGGGCTTTATACAAGAACGCTATGATTTTTGGTGGCGAAATGGGATCAAATGTAAGCCAGCCGATTCCTTAGCTACGGCTGGCAGTGACAATAGTGAAAATGGCCGTCTGACATGGCTTGATGCATCGGGAACATTTTATCTCCTTATAATTGGCGTGGTGGTTTCCCTACTAGTTTTACTGGCTGAATTATTCTGGGACAGAAAAGGAAAATATCAAGCTCGGCTCTTAGCGGTAAGTTCAACTTACCCAATGCAGCAGTGATCAATATGTTTAATTGGCTTAGTACAGGACTTAATCGCTATCATGGCGGTTTATTCCGATATACAGATCTAATCGAACTAATTCATAGCCAAATCCCCTTTTGGCCACATTCACTTCCATGTTTTATTCGCG
This sequence comes from Trichoplax adhaerens, assembly GCF_000150275.1. Taxonomy (NCBI): domain Eukaryota; kingdom Metazoa; phylum Placozoa; class Uniplacotomia; order Trichoplacea; family Trichoplacidae; genus Trichoplax; species Trichoplax adhaerens. The sequence continues at coordinate 1,533,713 of NW_002060947.1, forward strand.
TTAATTCATTTACCAAACTGTAGACAGACATCAACTCTTTCTTGACAGAATCTTGACATACTTGTAATAGCACTGATCGATTCTTTGCCGGAGGTTTTGACGTAGTAGAGTGATGAAGAAGAAATCATTGACATGTTGTCTTGTAATAAGGAATAAAAATCTCATTAAATCTATCCAGTACAAATAGATTCATTTTTCGAAGAAATCTTGTCAGATACCTTGGATGGCTCTCTAATAATAACCTGTCTCATTCAGGTTGGCTCATTCAAAGTGACTAAATTCTTTAGATGAATTTCCTAGCAGACGCCATAAAATTTTATGCGATAAATTATTTTGTAATTTGTTCTTAAAAATCTAGTCTTGATAATACTAAATAAGAAATTAGTTAAGACGGAGTCAAATAAAAGTTTTATGGCTTTTCTAAGAAACTTTGCCAGCTATACGTTGACTGTCTTTGTTCTTATTAATGGCCTAAAAAAATCCCGGAGAGAAACTATTTTATAGTCTAATTAACAAATTAAAAAAAATCATCATAATATTGATTACAGAATAAGAAATCGGTTAAAAGGATGAATTAAGAGCTTGATGGCATTCCAAGAAATCCTACCATGTAGAAGTTGATTGCCTTAATTGCCATTAGTGGCCCAAAAAATTCTTTGAGAAATAAGATTGTTGTTCATTCTTTAAAAATTCTAATTTTAATTATACTAAATTTCGCTAAATATAAAGCTAGTTAAAGATGGATGCAAGTAAGAGTAATTTGGCTTTCTAAGAAACCTTATCATCTTTATGTTGACTACCATCATTCTTATTAGTCACCTAAAAATTTGTTTGAGAGAAATTATTTTATAGTCTAGTAAGTAAATCCTTTTTAAAAAATCATTACAATGCTAAATATTACAGAATAGGAAACTGGTTAAAAGGATGAAGTCAAATAAGGTTTATATGACTTTGTTAGAAATTTTTTCGTTTAGAAGTTGAATGTCATAGTTTTCATTTATGCTAGGGTTGGGTTGAGCTTTAGCAGTACAAAACAGGTATAGGTCTCTCTCCATATATCTATTCGGTAAATAATGTAAAGTTAAGAAGAAATGGAAGATTTTCTCCTATTATTTCGTGATATTTTATGATCCTAAGCTTTAGACGTGAAAAGCGAGTAGAAGCCTTAAGCATTCATCTATAAATAATGTAAAGTTGACAAGAAATGAAAGATCTTATCACGTTTTTTTGCCATATTTTATTACAGTAAAGCTCTAAAAGTAAAACAACGAATATAGGCCTTCCTTCACCTACAAATAATACGAAGTTAGCTAGAAATGGAAGACTCTGTCAAATTACTTTTCAGATCGTATTTTATAGCAGTAAAGTTTTAGAAATAAAAGACCAGTATAGGCCTTCCTCCGTATATCTGTAATGCGACATTAACAAGAAATGAAAGATCTTATTATATTATTATTTTGAGGTATTTTATAACAGTAAAGCCTTAGAAAAAAAGCAAGAATAGCTCTTCTATATATCCATTTGGTAATGATGTGAAGTTAATAAGGAAATGGAAAATCCTGTCATATTATTTTTTAAGATAATTTATAACAGCAAAACTTTAGTAGAAGTAAATAGCGAGTAAATGCCTTGCCCGATACATGCGTTAATGTCACATAAGTGGAGCTCAGTAATGCGCCTTGAAACAGCAAATTAAACTATAATGGTTTTACTTAGTAGGACTCACTAATGCGTCATGAAATAGTAAGATTGACTAGAATGGTTTTTTCGAGCAAAGCCGAAGTTAGGAAAGTATATTTGAACAGTAATAGATAAACTATAAAGTTTGATTTATTCGTTAGTAGAACATATCACATCGAGTTGTAAATGATGTAGAAAATACCGTTGCTGCTATAGTGGTCATTTAACGATAGCCAGTTTTCAGATGTAGCATCCCAGACGGGTTATAAAAGACGTAGAAAATATCGACGCTGCTAGAGCTATCATTCAAAGATAGCCGCTTTACAGATATAGTATTCAAAGTCGAGTTCGAAAAGATTCAGGAAATATTAGTATCACTATAGCTTAGAATCCAGAATAACTTTTCCCCTCGTATTACCAGCACGTCTACTTTACTGGTAAATTAACTAACAATTCAAGAAAATATGGATAATATTGCACCATTTCAAGCTATCTTAGTCAAATATACTGTCTAAATCAATAATTAATTAATGGATGGCTTTGGCAGCTTGCATTCTTTTCATCATTATCAAACAATAACGGAGTGATCTTATTCACGATATCTATTAAAGTGAATTATTTGATGTTATGAAGAATGCGCTTGGCAACAACTTGTTCGTGACGACAAGATATATTGGAATAAGGCTACGATAGGGGAAATATTAGAAAGTTAACAGATATGTATCGATATAAGTACCAGCTTTACTGGTCAATTTCATATTTTTCTACTACTTCTGTAGCCATGATGTTGAGTGCAAAATCAAAATGCTATAAGTGTAAAAAAATCGATTAATACTAGCATATGATACGTAATCATGTTCAACCGAGTTTTACCCTATCCATTTTTAAATTAGTTATAATGGATAAAATCAGTAATACTAGCCAGACACTCTTATTCACAATGACATCCGCGCGTATGTGCATAGTTAACTAAAAAATAGGCTGTATTTTGACTCGATTATTTCTTAACCGAGAAGGAAAAAGCATTATTCATATCATACGCGTACCTTGATCCACTTTGAAATTTTTCAGCCTATATCATCTAACTTACACCAAACCATCGACTGACATGTGCAGATAGGAGTGTAGGAAATTTCGCCATTTTATCGGTATATTTCTTCAAGATGCTACTAGCCAACATTATAAAACTCGCTCCATATAAGAGTGTCAGCAATGCCGTCAGAAATCATTTTACTCTGCCTATTTAATGAACGAGCTAGATTAGACTATGCTTTACTAATTCGTTGATTTTCTTACTATTAAATGTGTCAAAACCTTCGTCATTCAGTTACTTACCGTGATCTACCTTTTCAAATTTATAATATGATATAAGCATATGGAATAGAGAATAAAGATAAAAAAGTAGACACGCTACAAACAGGATGAATTGAGGAAAACAGTATCCTCTCTTTAATATAATCAATAGTTCATTAGTAAGGTCATTTTATCAAGAATGGATAAATGTAGCATGAAATTATCAAGCCAGACACGATAGTCCATGAGAACTAATTTAAGTTTTGCATATCATGGCTTCATTTTGTAAACTCTTCGATCACCATGGCCGTTATGATTTAGGACAAAACAAAGCCCTCTTTCATTACAGTATTATTTACCTATCTTTGCTAGTGAGAGCAAGATGAATTAGGAAGCGCCTAAATGGGATTATTTCAGGATGTATGCCTTATAATAGCCGAGATGGACTTGGTTAATTCCTTTTATGTCAACGTTATATTTAATTAGAGTAAGATATTACATTTTGATACCTTCAATATTCATTTACGTATTAATAATAATTGAAAAAAGTAAAGAGTTGGTATTTGATTTTGCAATTACCTATCAAGAAGATTGAAAACAAAGGGTTCTTTGATAAATTATCTCCATCGGCCATTTGATATGCCGTGATAATATGCAATGAAATGGTTCAATACTATAAATTGATGAATGATATGGCGACAGACTGTTTAAATATATTTATGGAGTGATCGTATCAAAGGTAGCTTTGTTTTCAGTCCTCATGGTTCGTTATTAGTTTTATTTGCTAATCATAAACGTTTTCGTTAGCTATAGTTATTTGAAAAACACCCAGCTATTCTATTACTAGCAAATACCTCGTATTTATAAGCATAATACCGTGTAATTAGAACTGCAGTGCAAGGATACGTTAGTAATATGGAAAAATTTGATATTTCTAACAAATTAATAGTTACTAACATTGAAGAGGTTGATTCAATTCAGCAGCTATTGCGTAAAGTAATCGAAATGAGAAATATTAATCATGATTTTCGTTTATCAATTAGAGTTCAATTCAGTACATATTGTAACACATAATGTAGATTTGAAGCATTTTTGCCAAACTGTTAGCCATTCTGTTGTAGTAAGCTTGTCTTTGAACTTTAATAGATTATCAGACTTTATGCTTAGGATGATGGCATGCTGCTTAACCGAAATATTCAGATCGTTGTGTATAGTAAAAATTTAACATTTATTTAGGCTTTATATCCTATTCAAAGTAATGTCAACGATCAACCATCAATGCCTTATTGAGAACATTGAGATCCGATATGAATACAGATAAACCCAGTTATGTATGATGCACACCATTATTCACACTTATGACAATATTTTATCGCATAGTCTTACTATAAATAATAATAAACTAAAAGTTGATAAATTACATTTTAGCAACTAATGTAGAATATTAAGGCCAGTTATGAATATAGATCAACGTAGTTTATGTACGATGGGCACCATAATTCACAATTGTGACAATATTTCATTGCCTAGTCTTTAATATAACCCATAATTAGAATAAATTAAAATCGCAAAATTACGTTTATATAGACTTTATATTTTATTGCAACTAATGTGAAACTATTAAGGCCTCATCGAGGACATTGAGGCCTGATATAAAAGCAGATCAAGCTAGGTTATTTACGGTGGACACCAATATTCACACTTGTGACAATATTTTTATTGCAAAGTCTGTACGATTACTAATAATTGCACTAATTGTAGGATTAAATTTATACTGACTTGATATCCTTTTGCAACTAATGTAAAACTATTAACCATCAAGGCCTCATCAAGAAAATTGAGGCTAGTTATGAATGCAGATAAACTCAGCAATGTATTGTGGACAATGCTTTATCGCATAGTCTTACTATAACTAAAAATGAATTGAAAGTTACAGAATTACATTTTAGCAACTATGGTAAACTATCAACTACATGACATCATCGAGAGCATTAAGGATAGTTAAAAATAACGATAAACGCAATTTACATATAGTAGGCACCATAATTTTCACTTATGATAAAATTTCATCGCATAGTCTTTTCTATTACCGCTAATTATAATTAATCGATTAAAATTGTAGAATTATGTTTACGCAAGCTTTATACCCTATTACAATTAATGTAAAACTGTCAAACACCAAGACTCCATCAAAAATATCGAGGCTAGTTATAAATGCAGATCAACCCAGTTTACTGCATGTATGGTGGACATCATCATTCGCACTTATGACAATATTTTATCTTATAGCCCTACTAAAAACCAATAATTTTATTTATAATACAGACTAAGTCAGTTTGTGTATAGTGGACTCCAGAATTCACACTTGTGACAATAGTTTACTGCATAATCTTTATATACCAAGTTATAAATTAAAACAGCAGAATTACATTTATGCAGACTTCAAACCCGATTATAACTGATGTAAAGCTATCAACCATCTAGGCCTTATCGAGAAGATTGAGGACAATTCAATACAGATAAACCCTGTTTGTACATTATGGATACCATAATTCACACTTGTAAGAACAGTAATACGTATTTTATAGCATAATCTTTACGATAACCTGAAATGAATCAAAATTTCAGAATTGGTAATATAATGAAAAACTACAAACAGCAAGTCTTAAATTAGTCCATAGATTATTTATTGATTGATTTTATAAGTGTCCTTATAGAGTTCTAACTGCAACAGAATTAAAGTTTACCCTTAAGTTTAAGTGTCCTATCGGAGTGTTTCAAGCATTTTGATATGATCTACCTTTTACAAGGTAGTAAAAATGAAAATGATAATTAGAGAACGTGACTTTATATTATGAAAATCTCATTAAAGTTTAGGCCATACGTATAAACTACTTCTGTATATATTTATGTCCTATATACTATAGATGTAATGAGGAATATTGCTATGATAGCATTAATGTCATTTGGTATGACGTTTAAGTTGCTAAATTCATATTAAATGGAGATTAATACCGAAGAGGAGCGAGAGCATTTTGATACTATAGGACAATAGAATTAAACTAAGTATACGAGTAATGGTACGCATTCAACAAGCGCTGCGTTTACATATCAGATCAATTTGTTTTGGAGGATTGTATATTTCGTTTCGATTAATGAGATAAAAATTAAGTTTTAAAGTAACTGTTCGTTAACTCATATCTTATTTGAAATATAGATTAGGCACACGGTTCATAAGAAAAGTCGAACATTGACAACAACTCTTCGTCGATTTGGCAACGATGCCGGCGATTAGCTGCCTATCTATTGCAACTTGAACGTATATGGATGCAACTTTAGAGTTCATTTATTAAATTATGGAATTAGCTATAGCCGTAGAAAATTGTTTTAATGCTCTGTTATAAAAAATAATAATAATATAGGTAATTGTACCATCATAATAAATGTTAAATAAATAACTGACAAAAATTAGCGAAGTTCTAACCATATTTAAGAGTTTGCAAGCGGTCCTTATTATCCTTTTTCTTCATGCTACACTATTTACTGCTACTCTGAATAATACACTAGCATTATGCGAATTCAACAAAATTTAATCTAGTCTTTAACTTAGTCATATTAATTGTGATATATGACATTTCTACCGTATTTTGTACTCATAACAAATACTCTTATCTCTAGAGCTCAAATTACTTAAGACGAACTCTTATTTTATATTATTCTCAATCAGTGATGCTGTTTTGCTTTCAAGATACTTGCTAAGATACAGCTAACCTTTGTAATAAATCCAATGTTGTCTTGAAGATGCCTATGTTCATTTCCCTTACTACCATGCATTTCAAATGATTCAGCCATGCGCACATATAAAACTAAAAACTAATATTTAAGAAATAAGGTGAAGTAAATATATGAGTCATGATATTGTTGCTGAAATAGTTCACTTCACTAAATGCAATCATACCCTTTTGACCTCTGCTCTCTTTGTGCAAATATTTTTCATTAAATGATAATTTCTGTATTACATTTAAAGAGTGCTTGATCTCGTCCTATCTCTATCACTTTAAAATTCAATTTTTATTACCCTGATAAATATAGCTAAAATCAAAATAATTCTTGATCTATGTAATACGATCATAACGTCTAAAATATCAAAATAACAATGTTGGCGAGTAAAGAGTGCAAATTATTGGATTATTATTTACGCTGTACAAAACCAAATTGAGACTATCTAGTTTATGAGTAGGTAATGATAATACAGTCTATATTTGGATCTATTAAACCATAGTAAATTAAACAATTTTTCTCACAGCATGAATAGCATTCCAGGGAATGTCGGTGAGAGCACAATATGTTATTTACGATAATTTGCTATGTTTATGGCAATCACTATTTGCGTCATCGTTACCGACTGCCCCACTACCAACTTTGGCATAGAAAAGTTTTTTAGCCATTAATATTATAATTTAATATTCTGCATATTAATAACTCAATTATTCTATTACTGAATAGCGTTACAGCGGTACAGTTCCACCTTAAAGGAAATAAATCATGAGATCAATTATAGAGATTACAAATTTCACAGGCATATTCAATGCTTTAATACTGGCTGACCTTCCTCGCTAGTCAATAGACTCAAAATAGCTAGGGAATTCTATTTAGCAAAGCCGATAGCATGTAAGACTTTGAACTCCGTAACTGGAATAATAATAGTTGTTGATTTCTGATAACTTTCATACAGAATACAAATCGGAAGCGTAACTGTTCTTTCTACCAGTTTTTACCATATAGAAATTCTTCGTGAATACAGCAGAATAATATGGACAGAGTCAAATAGTTAATCATCTTGTTTACGAAATAGGTAATTAATTTGATTTTTTATTCATATTTACTATGACATAGTATAATACTGCAACTACTTGTACTTGATAGACTATTCATATACTCTATAAACTCCATCCGTGGATATTTATGTATGAATGTATAGGCGAATAATGTGAGTACATCTTTATGCATTCTAAATATACATACGTAAATACATCAATATATATGCGTATCAATATATTTTTATAACTATATATCGGCACATCTTGGAAATTTGTTATTCAATTAAAAAAAAATTTTTTATTTAGTGGTATAATCATCTAGTTGAAAAAGTAAACCTTGCTTCAGTCATGTCTGGTAATTAATAGGTGTTAATATTAGTTGAAGATACTACTTTTCCCATGATCCATTTTTCATTTGGCCGTTAACTAAATAACTCAGCGTAGTTTATTCAATACCATCACAAAAAAACAGTCCAACTGTCGATAGGGTGTTTATTACTCAAGGGATGTTTGTATTGTTAATTTTATTTATGATTAGATACCAAGTTATGCTGTATGGGGCCATCAAATGTTCGAATTGTTTTAATTTAAAGTTGTGTATCAAGATACCATTAAAGTTAGGGAACAAAGTTTACTAAAAATGGTGAAAATTGAATCTAAAGAATCATTTTGTAGTGATTGTAAACCTAAATACTTCTAAGACATGTTATTCATATTGGAATAATTTTACCCTTCCTTCTAGCTAACGTAGCATACTTTATTGAATATTCATGTCGCACAAGAGTCTTATTGTCATGAAACCCCCATAGTAACTCGTTCATTATCTTGCGCTATTATTGTCGCTCCTACTCCCGTTTAGTAAGTAAAATCTTATTGATTGCTATACAAATCAAAAGAATGATCCTTGAATACTACTTTATTGCTATACTATTTTCCCTCATCATCGATAAACTATTGCTATTGATGATGGATAGTGCAGTACTGACAGTCTCCAATCTCCATCCATCATCTACAAATGTTGTTTATAAAATTTTATGACCGATAGGTTAACTCCAGCGCGTGATAATCCTATTTATTTAATTTATTCTAAAATGATGAACTCAAAAATCACCTTGATCAAGATCGAGGAAAATAACATCGCAATATTGTACTCATCGACTGATATTTGAATAGGACGCTATTGTTGAATCAACCTTTGACGTAGGCTCTGATCAATATTCACACCCCTCAGCTCCTCCTCTCTACTAACACCAGTCTGTATCCATTTGCGCATATATTAATCGGTCATTATGTTCATTTTCTTCAGACGAAAGCATCCTAATTATGTTCATCTCAATTGATCTTGCATGCGTAACCTTAACCTATGAAAGAAGTAATCCTAAGTTCTAGCATGGGCCTTGTGTTTTTGTTTCCTTGTTGGCTTTTCTCAAGTTATGCCATCATCCTATCGCTACTTGGACAACTTTATAACCTTTTTAATCTTTTCTCTTATTCTACAGCGGTGATAACATGTTGCATAATGTCAGCTACAAAAGGCGAAAGGAATAAACAGAATGTTTTCGTTTTATACTTTTACGCTAAATAATAACCAGTTAGGATATAAAAGCTTATAAAATATTAGTCATCCATACAGCACTTAGACCATGCTTGAAATCAATTTTTTTAAGCTGCAATCGAGTCACTCTGTTTTCAGTCAAAAGCACCCAGAAGAGTGCTTTTGATTAGCAGCGAATTAGATCAGACAATATTCTTTTGTCCATGGCATACATTTGTGGATGCATGCTTATTAGCTGATACTGATGCATACAGTAACTTTAAATAATCATCTTTTGACTCCAGAATAACCCCTTATGCATGCATATTTACCGAAAGTGATTGATCCAATTTTCTTAGTGATTCAATGAAGAAGCGATCAAGGGACGAAAAAGTTCTACATGTATTCATGGGTAAATAACTATTCCGTAGCAATGCTAGTAAACTTTGATAGGATACTGTAGATAACTAAATAGATAGAATTAATTGCGTAAACTTTGGATAAATTTCCTTGGTCTCGCTATCCCACACTACCGTAATACTACGCTTTTTTACAAGGTTAACTACATCAGTTAAGAAGGACTTTATTCTTCTAATTTATGCTTATGATTGGCTATAAAATCATGATTCAAACATGATATACATGAAACTATCAATTTCGCTTATTCTAAATATCACTACATACGCACCATTTCCATATCAAAATTATATCGGTTTAAGCATTGCAATAATTACTCTATTAAAAGAGACAAACTGACCTAATTTACCTTGTTTACGCTATAGAACTGAAAAGCTGTTTTTATCTTGTTTATTGTTGGTAAATTATTTTCTTAACAGAATTATTGAAAGCTAATAAATATTAAAAAAATGACCGCTTTTCTAGCCGTTTATTCATTTATTTTGCTCTAGTCCAGTTAATCTCGATTTCTGAAGATATTCCTATCCAACGTTTCTTACTATCAAATAATTGCAATATTGTATAATAAAATTAGAGACTGGCTAATTCTATCCATTGGCCAATATTCCAATCAGCGACAGTAGTACTCTTACATTTTTCTATATGCATTGCCCATAGTATGCACAGTAACACTGTATTGAACGAAAAATTATTCAACGGCAAATCAAAGAATATTGTTATATACTGTATATCAAGAGTATGAAATAGTAATTATAAAAATAGGAACTCTTTTATCATTGCAGACTTTTAGGTCGGAGACTTCTTTTTTAATGATTCAGCGACATACTTATATCTCTGTTGCGCGCCATGATTGAGCTAAAATCATCATTTCTGACCTTTACGCGGTACGCATTAAGTTCATAACGGTCAGGGCCGAAAGTAAATTTGCATCGAAATTAAAATATATCTCATAATATACAGTCATTTCTGGGCAATATCATAAGACTTACTGTAATTCTTTTACTATCTCAAATTATCTTCAATATCGTATACGTCATATAATCAATTCCAAGTTAAGAAATTAATTTAGACGTCGACTAAAATGTTCAAGCCATTTAGCCTTTAAGCAAATAAAGTTGCAGCGTGCTACAAACTCCTTGATTTTATTTGAATAGAATAGCTCCTAACGCTAATAGGAAGAATGCGCTAAATTTTTTTATAGTCCTCGGCCATGGAAGAAATGTAAAATAACCAACTCGTCCAGATTTTTAAAGTTATTCTTACATACCAATGTTCCTATGTCTCGGTATTATCGTAGTCGAGTTAAGGGTGTTTTCAAATTAGAAATTGATAGAATAAATTGACACCTCGAAAGCGCAGTTATTAACTTGTCTAAATACATACCGTATACAAGCTATCTTTTTCCTCTTTATTATGATCAAATTTCACACCAAACTCATTAATGCTAACGCTTACTGATTGTTAAAATTATGTTGTAATATTAGCTTTTTCACGCTAGCCGTTCAATTAGATCGCTCAAGAGTAGTAAGAAAATTTAAGAAATGAATATCAATCTATCAAAGATATCTTCATTTTCTTGTATATAAGCGAGCATTGCAATTGAGCAATTATTCCATATTGTGGATCTTTATGCATTGCTATAAACAGGTTCTATTAATAATATTCAATGTAGATGATCAATGTTAGTAAAAGCAGCTAGCGTTTCTGCAGCGCAGTAACATAAAAGTTAGAATGAAATCTTACAAGGTAGAAATACAAATAGATAGGTAACTTTAACGACCTTATGGGCTATTTTGCTCTATATTGCTTTAATATCATCCTTGATTAAGCTATCCTTTAATACTATAGACTAGTTTACTATATTAAAGGTCATCAACTTAAGGTTACTACCCACATTGTTAAAAAAGTACAGTATTCTAAGATCATTTCAGTTTTAGATAAGATGAATTCCAGCTTACTATTTCAACTATTATGAATATATCATTCCGATATTTTATAGTTTAAGTAACAAATAAATTGCTACCATTCTCTATGCTAGTAATGGCTGTATTGGAGTTTTATAATTATCTATTGATTGAATAAAATTGTTCGTTGCCGAAATCTACTTTTAAAGAAAGTCAGAGATCTTCTATAAATGCGCTAGCAATGTCCGTTGTCACATTAGAATGCGGATCGTAAATAGACGGCTCTTGAATGGATATACACTGTTGTTCTACAATTTGTTATATCTAGTGGTTGCTGAGCAAGAGCTTGGTACACCTAGCGATATTTTTTAGTTGTTTGCTTGGTCGTAAAAGGATTGAAGGAAAAACCCCTTAGTGGCCTGAAGTGAAAAAGCACAAAGGCTTCTCCGCTGATTTTATTCTTTAATTACAATTTTCATATTACTATAGAAAGCTGTATGATATAGTGATTTAACGGTTCAATTCTTGCTATCTTAATTAATTGAACGCTACTATGCGATATTGATTTTTATTAACTGTATCATCATTAAGGCAATTGAACTTTCTATTCCATTAACGTCAAAAATTAGCTTGAAAATGTTGATTGTCCAGGAAAAAAATTAATTGATATTACATTTTAGATCATTTTTTTCCGATTAGTCTTTGACTGTTTTTGTGGGGTTATTCAATCGCTACTTTACTTGTTACTAAGCCGTTAAAGCTAATTTTTTAATGTAATTTTCCATGAGAAAACTTATAGTGCAAGAGTAGTAAAAGAAGTCATTTTCAATATTAAACATGCTAAAAAGTCGCATTAATTCAGGGCATTTTCTTTTCTTTCAAACATGACTGTTTATTGAAGTTGTAAATACGGAATTGAAATAATTATATCCTCTGTACATTAAGATATAAAGTACAAGATAAAACAAGAATTGCTTCCTCTAAAATTGCTGGTAGCCAGATAGTGGTAGGCAGAAAAGAATAGGCCAAACACTCAAGTTAAAGTAGCGCACTCTTATGGTTATATATTGAGAATTCGAACCTATTCTGTTAGCAATCGTATTCATCGTCCTATTCCAGTAGATTAAGACAGAGTAAATCATGAAATATTTTCTTCAGCATTTATATTATTTCACTTAGTGTTCATTACAATAGAAAATGAAATCGGTTGAGCAACACTGTAAAGACCGAAGCAGCAGACGATATAAATACAGCTCTCTATTATATGTACGATATATTTTGACGATAAATCATTCAACTTTAAATTGAACCTAATTGTCTATATTTCTCACTTTTGACAGATTAAAAAGTGTCCGGCAGACATACGCGTATATATATATGTATAGATATGTACATTAATTAGTTAAGAGATTTTATCTTGATGGATAAAGTGAAAGGAATAAGAAAAAAATTGTAACTAAATCGACCTAAGTATTTGTAAGATATTTGTATATGATTACTGTAATATTGAGTAAAAACAAAATCATTAGACGATATTTACGAGCGCAAACTGACCCAGCAATGATAAATGAATTTACTTAGTAATACTAACAGTATTATTTGATAGTCATTGCTGCTTAACTTGACGCCTAAATTATTAAAAACACCCTACGTAAAATTTTAAACAATTATTAAAAGATTTTGCACTTAGATATCTTTCTGTCATATATTCTACATATATACTATATATATATATATATATACTGTGTATCTATGTGTGCAATTGAGTATAATTTCCATTTTAGATTATTGAAATCAAGCTTATGATTTTTTAGTGGACTTCCTTTGCTACTGAATGAGTAACATCATCCTGTGGACTATTTTTGATTAATTCGGCATACGCTTGCTTGGAATGGACTTTGCGAACATGCTTACGCAAATCGAAATTACGGCAAAATCCACGGCCACAAACTTGACAATTGAATGGCTTAACATCGCTGTGTGTATGCATATGAAAGGTTAAGCTGTACATTTGATGGAAAGCCTTATTGCACATGGTACACTTATAGGGTTTACTGCCACTATGAGTTAACATGTGATTTTTATAATTGCCTTTTTGATGGAATCCTTTCTTGCATATGTGGCACTGAAATGGTTTATATCCTGTATGGATGCGCATATGCGTTTTTAATGTTGATGATCGATTGAATGACTTATTGCAGACATTGCACTTGAATGGCTTGTCTGTTGTGTGAATGATTTTATGCCTGCATAATGTACTTGCTTGGCGGAATCCTTTACCGCACACCTTGCAAACAAATGGTCGCTCTCCGGTATGGACTGGCAAGTGACGAACTAAATTGTAGTGGGCATTGAAGCGACGATTGCAATATTTGCATACATGAACTTTATTCGAGTTCTGGTTGTTGCTTGTACCATCATCAGGGCTATCTTGATGATTCGAGCTACATTTTACGACTGTTGATTGCTGAAGAGTGGGATTCGATACGATAGGCTGGAGTTGCTGTGCTTGGTGCTGTTGTTGTATTGTCGGCGTTTGCGGTACATAGTAGTTATTGTAAAAGTATGGTCGTGGAAATAGAGTTAGATAGGGGAGCATTGGAGGCGATGGAGCAGCCGTTGGGAAAATTGTATGAGGTTGGCGATAATTTACTGTTGGTGGCTGGCATTGCTGGCTTAAAATTTCCGGCCCAAGAATATTAACAACATGAAAACCGGTACCAGGACTAACCGGTGTGGCTGGGCTCATAGCTGGACTGCTTTCTGATGAAACATCGGTCTCGGAGCATTCACTATTAGCCACATGATGATCTTTAAAATTGAAATAATCAACTTTAGCTATGTCAAGAGATAGTCCACATTTCCATTATAATACAATTATATTATATCATCTTAATATCTATTATCTTTTTCTAGGAAATTATCAAGTTCATCTCTATTTCAATATATTACGAAGGCCGTGCGATATGAATATATTTATTTTATTCTTAAATTCTATTCTATTTTATCGCTTCTTTTTAAGTTTCCATGCCTTTATACTAATATACAGAAATGCACTGTAATTATTAAAAGAATTAGATAGGATAGCAGGGTGCAGGTAGAAATGCATATTTTTTATGCTATAGATAATAAAATATAAAGGTATGTTATATAGCAGGAAAGAAATTCTATTAATTGTTGTTCTGCTTTTCTGGTTTTGTTGAATGCATAAATTCTATCACCTCTTCCTTTAAAATTAATCAATTTGACTCGTTGCCATTAAAGTTATACTATTTTTAGTGTCAATGCATCTTGTTCTATTATCTAATAGGTTATAATTGTCTATACCCGTTCAAACACCATATGATCATTTTGATGCCATCAAAAAGAAAATATATATTGTCTGCAGAGGAAATTACTAGGCTAAGCTTTCTGCTCGCTTAAAAGACAGTGCAACAACATTAAAGATTATTATAAATTAAATTTTATAAAATCGAAACTTATATAATTATAGTCTCTTTAAAACTAAGGACTCGAAAAATATCATGATTAAAAAAGCGAAATAGTGAGAAATTTTTTAATAAACACCATTCTAATGGCATGAGATGATACCAATAGCAAATAATGAGCTTATCACGATCTGAATTGCGTAAGAGTTCAATACAAAACGTTTTAAGGCAATCTGTGTTAATAAGTATATTTAGCTAGTATATCTCATTTATCCGTATTAATGCCAAAGATATTAAGAAGATGAGTATGCTGAAATAGGAGTTATGCATAAGTTGATAGAAAAGAAGCAGAATCATGCTATTTTTCATTAGGGCTAATCATATAATTCATTAAATTCATATACTGAAATATACAGTATACTTATAAATATATTCATTACCTTTTTCGGCTTTCGTTTTGCGGACTAAGAATGATTTAGGCATGATGGAATAAGGAGAGAAATGTCTTGAAAAGGCTTGCTGCTGTTCTATCTTTGTACACATATATGTACCTAGCTACTTTAATATGTAAACTACTTGGTTTTATAACTACCGCAGTTATTTCAACTTCGTATGATATTTTTATTCCACGCCACCGTTGGAATGAGATTGCAAATAGTTCAAATGTAGGAATGGAGAGGATTAGTTAGTATATGGGTAAGCTAAGATTCCAAATTGGATAAAATTATTTGCAGTTGAGAGATGAGACAAATCTGCATATATGCCTCTCTATATAAATGTATATTTATATATATATGTGAATAGTAGTTGGAGGATTTAAAGTAAAAAAGGGATGGAGAGCAAAAATGTAGTCCTTGTTATTGATGTATAGCGCTATAGCTTAAATTGGTCAGGTTGAATGATTGTAAGCAGAGGTATGTGTAACTTGGATGGAGCAAACTGCAAAACTGATTGTGCCCACCCCTTTGCTCTGAGCTTTATTACTAGCTTGTGTTATTAGTTATGAATGAGAAAAGAAAAGGTAAATTGTGAACCATAAACAATTGTAATATATGGTAAGATACAATGCAACAAATCAGCAGGCTCAGTTCACAATCGATTCAAAATTTTAATTTCAACAATATCCGCCTCGGTACTATTATAATCAAATAATATTACACAGTTATACTTGATGTCTATGAACTGGCGGATAAAATAAAGATAGTGGTAATGCAGCTTTAGTAATGGCAGTATAAATTAATGAATGAATTTGCTTTTACGTAAAACGATAAAACAAAAGAGAAATGAGCACTTAAAAGAAAAAAGGTGGGTAAGATGAAAAAGATGGAACGTCTCCTTTTTTAGCCTGAACTTGAGTAAAAAAGGGTCATTTTTTTTTTATCATTTGTAATCCCTACATATCCTAATTTGATCATATTGAGTAGAATATATTCAAATATTTTTAAGGGAGGAGGAAAAGGTCAAAATGACGATATCTTGAATATAATGCAATATGAACTATCATTATTATGATTATTTATTGTAATGCAAAGGATGGGGGCAAAAAAATTGATTAGTAATTAATAATACAGTTAAAATTTGAAAAGAAGGAAAATAAAATAACATCTAAATAGCTCCATTTGAACCCATCTTAGTCTAGTATGAGCTATAGCTTTGACCGAAAGTCGCATATTTTATTTCTTGATCAAACTTATTATGATATACAACGTACGTTTACTCCGTCCGATATAATTGATTTGATTGATTGATATGGCCTTTTTAAAGTTTAAACTAATGATAGACTCGGCTATTGTCAAGTAATAGGTGTTTATCTGGTTGCCTATCAACAAAAATGGTCGTTAAGGCAATCTAGACTTATTAGGAATTCCTCAAATTTGAACTTTTATCTGTTTAGAAAAGGTCCAAGTCATGACGATCATTCTAATTTTTATCTGTAAATTGATTGAAAAACTTCCCTGCTATTCTGCTATGTCAAATTAAAATAAACTGAATGCAATCAATATACCATCCATTGCTGCCCAAGATTGATAACCTGATTTGCCTTGGTGAGATACCATTTCCTATTTTGGTAACACTTTAGCGTTGTCACGGTGACCAATAAATTGTTATGGTCAGTTTATCTCGTTGCTACATAACGATTCTTTACAAATAACCTCCAAAGGTCTATCATAAGATAATGCGTTACCGTTAGTGTGCGATACGATTGTTCTACTAATTATTTATTTCATTTTATCATTGTATTGGATAGAGAAAATATGATGGCTTAGTGTACTCAAGGTAGAAAAAATTAATCCATAATGTTAGACCTGTAAATGTGCAATAATGAGATTCAAGCAATTGAAAAGGTTAAAGGTAAAGACGTGGAATAGCAGTAGTATCATCACATAGAACAATTACGAATATGAACAACAATATTTCTATTTTTCCCTTCTAGAACCAAGTTCATTGTCTTTTGTTCATTTTTAGCACTATTTTAATACAGTCTGCAAATGGCCCACATACTATCGATCACACCATTACACTATGCAATCAACTGTAAACGTGTTCCATAGAATTCAGATCAAACTCAATAGTCATGTCCGCAAAATAATAACCGAGTCTACAGGTTTTTATTTATGTCTACTAATGGCATTGGTATAATTGCCAACATAATACGACTACGATGCTAGCTTAAATTCATATCGATTCACTTTTAACATTTCCTCTAAAAATGATCTAACATGAAAGATTGATTCGCTTCGACCCGACTATTATACCTGAATGGACTAAAAGGATAAGTAATTCTTCTAGGATAACGGATACCAGCCTACTTATTCAATACGATCATCTCATTGACTTCTGTCTTACTGCATTTACTATGCGTAGTTTATTGATCATCATATGCCAATGATGGCCTATTTTTCATCATTGATATCTATCTTGTTCGTTATATATATACATCGATCAAATCGATATAGATGTTATAATTTGCTAGAATATCGTATAATCAAGTTGTCTGAACGTCATGGAATAAGTTAATTGTTAATAAGATATTGCATGTTGCATTATTTTATTTTTTTCTTTATGTATATTCTGTATAAATTATTTCAAGGTACAATGTTGTTTATGACAAAAATACATACCGTCGATGCAATAGGCTAAATAGCCGTTTTTCTTGTCAACAATATTTATTACCTTAGCACTATATTGTAAAATCTATAGTGCATCTTCAATTCTCGTGACTTTCTACCAATCTAGAAGTAATTATAATGAGCTAACAATAGCTGCATGATGATATTAATAATAATTATCCGCATCACCATAATAATTAATGTTCAAAATCGGAGTGGTCAATCATCGGGTCATAGCTAAGTTGATGATTCATTAAAGAATAAGTGATATTGAATAAATTTAGCTAGTAGAGGTAATAGATCAATAAAAGGGGTATGCTGATGACTAATGATCGAGGTAGTCATGAGGTATGAGCTATTGTAAATCATTAAGGAGGTAAGTTGAACTTCAAATATTGATTGCAGCTCGGCTAAAAGAGCGGGTGTGAGAGGTGAAAGAAAACAAGAATGTACGGAACTTACCGATAGACGTCACCATGCATTTATAAATTAAGATTAATTATAAATGAAATAGCCTCAAATTTAACAGTCAAGTTATACTATTGATCTTATGACTTACAGAGGCTATCATTTTCTAGGTATAATTCGTAAGGACTAATTCTTTGACAAAGAATGACCATTATTGGACTACAACTTGGGTGCATGTTATTTAATGTTCAAAGCTTATATTTATTTAACGTAACTTTATAAATGCAAAGTATGGTATACCAGTTGTAAGATCGAAATAAAGGGGTAAATGGTCTACTGCAATAGTCTAGTGGTGATGTAATATGCAATTTCGATACTTTACAAGATAGTACTAACCTCTACATACAGCTTTGACCTATCTTGAAATCGAAGAATTCAAGCTATTGAATAACCTACGAGCTTCTTAATAAGATCAAATTAGAACAAGCATAAAAACCATATTTTTTCGATCAATGCAGTCTGATTGAATCCATCTATCTGCAGGAGAATGAACATTTGATGGTTACTCTCTTTCTAATCAGTAACATGCACTGATTTGAGTTGCTATACCTATATCAATATCTGCAAGTGGACAAAGTAATGGTTTAAAATGTTATGTTATAGTGGAGGATAATTATGATCCTTGAGATCTACTGTTGAATAGTGAACGACTTTTATCTTAAATAATTTTGTACCCTATGTAGTATGATCAGTTTGAAAAGAAATAAACATTCTCAGTTGAACAAAACAGCTACAATAAAACAGTATATTGTAGAACTATAGAAAAATAATCTTCCAAAGTAGGGCAGTAAGGAATGCTAAATTATTATTCTAATAGTTGTTAGCTAAAACTATGTGTAGAGGCTACGAATGAATGATTTTAGTTGCAATTCAAACTTGCTTATTTCACCTGATAATGAGATAGGAAAAAGTCGATTTAGTATTGATCTCGATACACTATCTTAGCGATAAATACCTCCATAAATCATTTAATATCCTCTCCAGTTTTACTTGCATCTACTTTCGATAAAGATACGTTATAAGATTCAAAGATTGAATCATCAGCATGCTCTATGATTACATTAATATTATAATAAGCGACAAGTTGAGCGCACTATTTGCTATAGACTAATAGATTGTATTAACATTAATTACAATAATTCTGCTTTATATTCTAGAATTGGAATTGTAGTGTGAAATCTAAAATTAAATTTATACCTATAAATAAAGTAAGGCATCAATAATACATCTTGCAATGGTATTTCGTTTAGATCTTAATTGAAAATTGAACGACGAGCACTATTTCTGGGTTAACTATTTGGATCTTCTATTTTTCTAAATCATTTCCGAATCTGCTGTAATAACTTCTTTGTAAGTATCTATTGTATTTTCTTGTATAGACTTATTTTCTGGATATGGTATAAATTATCGTTGCTTCTAATCCGAAAATATTTTCATAGTCTTTTTTCCGTAGCTAAGGACCGCCGATATTATAACTAGTCTTATTGATAGGCAGTGCAGATGCAGCTGCATGCACATTTTGAGATGTTATTGACCGAAATTCAAAAGAACAACTTGAAATATTGAATTAAAATTAAAAGTCCACACTATAGATGATCTCTAGTTCTCGCCATCTACAGAATGTGTTTTGAAGATAATTTGCAGATTTTATTATTTGGTTGCCAATGCAACGGATATTTTTTTCATTTATCCAGAAGTTTCATTTCCAGGAATATGTTAATTTAATTTGTAGTTGAAACAGTTGACTGAACGACAATAGGGATGAAGTTTATTCTTTTTTCCAACCTCTTCTGTTAGCAAACTAATTCTAATTGTACCTCCATCATTATTCATCGTCGTCACGAAATATTATCTAAGCTTTATGGCTATTAAGCTGGCCTTTCTAACGCATCGCTAGATGCAATTTCACTTTTATCTTATTACTAAATAATAGGAACTTTACTATATAGAGCTAACCCTTTCCAACCTATCGTACTATTCCTTATTCTACTAATGTACGTGGATAGATTGCCTTGAACTGAAATTCAAGAGGATATAGTGCTATCCTTTCCAATCTCTATTGTAATATTCCTTATTTCACTAGTGTATATGGATTAATTAAGACGATCTGAAAGGTCAATTAGATATGGAGCTAATCTTTCCTATTTCGATCGTATTATTTTTTATTCTACAAGTGTACATGGATAGATTGTGTCGATCTGAAAGTAAATAGGATATAGAGCTAACATTTCTCAATCTTCATCGTATTATTCCTAATGCTACTAGTGTACATGGATAGATTGAGTCTATCTGAAAGTAAATAGGATATAAAGCTAACCTTTCTCGCCCCTATCGTATTATTCCCTATTCTACTAGTGTACAAGGATAGATTGAATCGATCTGAAAGTAAATAAGATAGGATACTACGAGTAGTTCATTCAATCTATGAACAATATAGATTACTCAGTAACTGCTTTTGGCTCATATTTTAGTACTATTTTTCAGCTGAGTTCAATCAATCATTTCACTGGCAAGAAATGGCTAGCCAGATTATACTATTAAATTTAGCTATAGCTGTCAAATGATCAATTTTGCAAATCAAACTTGGAGGGAATGGTAGTCGGAAGCGCTTAACTTTCAACTATTCACTTTTGATGCCGATCCATAGCCTTTTGTCCTACGTATGATAATGAAAATACTATAAGCTATCCTATCCAATTCGATTTAGAACGATATCCATGCAAGGTATCGATGCTGTGAAGTATTCGTCTTCATTTCTAGATACATTTCTAGGCTTTCAAACTTTTGCAGCCCAATGGGTGGAGTGTAACCCATTACAAGAATGATTGTTACCTATTCTAAATAGTGCGATCAAGTTGTATACAAACTATAATGTTGGAGTCTATAGCAATACAGGATATAATGGAAGATCTCACTAAGTGCTGCATTCTTCTACAGATAATATACCCATGGTTGAAACTAAAAACTGCTAATACTATTAGTAATTCTATCCCTTTTATTATTTTAATTTAGATATTGTAAAGAATACAAATGATGACAAGGTCAACTAATTTAATTGGTAGATTCCTCTATTCTTGGTTGATTATTCTATTAACAATTCTAATTCTATAAGATAATTATACATACAAATGTTCAAAGGAAAATGCTTTATTTGCCGATGGTTATTGCTAGGATAAAATGATATTATGATTACAGTCTGATTGATGATTAGCGTATTCTCAACAAGAACTTGTTCGACATATTTATCTTGGCACGATAGCTAATTTAAGACAGTTGGGCATCTATAAATAGTGTTTTCTATTCTTTGTCTTGATAGGATGATGATAATGATATTGATCTTGTCCAATTCTAGCTCAAATAGTCATTATTTTTCTTGATCGATCTAGAAAGTAGAGGGTTATAGGATACTTATGATCGATTTTTCTTTCATCTTGACCGCTCGCTTCATGAATATTCATGCCAGCGTACAAAGTCCTCTCTCATTTGCATATCTTGTCCTAAGAGTGGGCTGTTTGCCAATACTTTACCCTCCATGCCACTTTGTATTATTGATTATAGTTTTGCCGCCTCCTTTTTCAAGATCATTGGGTGGTCCATCGTCTTGTTTTAGTTAAGAATAGATGTCAATGAAACACAAAATAGAAACAAGAATGGAAAAGCGGATAGAATCCATTTGAAGACTGACAGCCATGTGCGATAGGGTAAGTCCTGTCTAGTTTATCGTTCATTAGCTTGGATTAGAGCATTTCTTAAAGTTTGATGCCAAGAGTTGGATGGCCAGTGGATGTCGGTCTGCTATGAAGTCATTATCCAAGTTGAGCAATTTCCATTGGGACTTCATTGAATATAATCAAGCTTATTTCCTTCATTAAGACAGAGGAAATACGTCAATAACTACAAAATCAAGGCATGTCTTGATAAGAATGATGCTTCTAAAGAAGGTTTACATAGATGTTGATGTACATGTCTACATTAGGTGCAATTGCGACCATGAAATGGGTCAGTTATCCATTATTACGTATTGTTTTTAACGGGTAACAGAACGATGAGCATGACTAATGAACCCAATGGTTCTTTCTCTCTGATATAACAAATAGAAAAGCAATAATACTGATGTAATCGTTTGAAGAGTTTCCAGGAAGTAAAAAAATTCGTTAATTCTACAATAAATAAACAGCAATCATTAATCAATAGCGTTACTCTCTGTTTTCTTACAATTTTATGGATGACTCTATAAATATAATTTTGTACTTTAGTCCCATAAAACAATCAATTAATTTATATTTTTTCTCTTTTCTAATGAGGCTGTATTTGCTATGCCTAGACTAGAATAGTAGCATCATTATTAATGGTGTCTATATATTATTCATTTTTAGGGAGTTGGATGGGTGTTGCCAACTTCACTTTGGCTTTTATGCAAACATTTATTTTTTCCTCTTTTTTTCTATGTTCAGTCGACTGTTTATTGACTATTTAAATACATAATTAACAATTTAAACCTTGAGCTAGAAGTCGATATCATCTTGAGCTCAGTCAACGATGATGCTATAAGGAAATAAGCTTTTCTCACGCCACCTATGGCTTACGACATGCAATGTCTCCATTTCATCCATAGCCATCCATTCATTTCTATATTCTGTGCTGTACATGCAATGGCTCTTGACACACTATTTTGTACCTATATGTCTTCTATTGGATACGAGATAATCTACTGATAGTATTTATCATTAATTTTATACAGTAATATAGGCTAATATACTATTCGATTCAGTAGATAATCAATATCATTGAATGTCAGAAGTATTTCTATTGATTTCCTTTAGGTTAAATATAAATGCCAAGAGCTAATAAATTAATTATTATGGTAACCTTAAATCGTCAGATTTAATATAGTATCCAATGAATGACGATTGTCTAGAGAGGAAAAAAACAACTCCATTTAAAATAGGAGAGGGGAAAAAAGCCAATCGTAATTGAATACTCAATCTGTGTTATTAGCTGGACAGATAGGGATAGTTATTGAATATCAACTGGGTACTTGTACAATCGTTCTTCTATCGAAGATGGTGATCTGTTGATTTCATCGTCATTACTATCCTAGACGATGGGAAAGGAATCTATTGTATTGGATTGATAAAATACATATACTGAGAGAATATCTCCATGGTCGACTGAAAGATCACTTACGAAATGGTGGCTCGACTTTCAATTTTAATGCAATGGATAGGAGAGGGCCAGAGCATCAAGGTGCAAAACCTTACATCGAATTATAAATAATGACTCTGAATATAGGACAATTGTTTAGTCAAGGCGATTGATGAGAGGAATGTCAATAGAAGAAATAACTGTAAACAACTAACTATTATTGACTTATTATGCAAGAATGATGCAATGTAATAAGCAACGGCAATTATTTATTATTTGCGATGAGGATAGAGGTAAATACCAAAGTAGGATGCGGGTACATTACTGTATATCTACCTATGGTATTTTACTTAGATGCTCTCCCGTCTGCTATTCAACATTGATAAGCATGCTTGTGGCATTGGTGATGAATAACCTTTACCCCCTAGCTTAATTGAAATACCTTTATAAAATTTGCCATTAAATCCTTGTTGATAACGATAATATCGATTGCAACTATCATAGTCCAAGCTTGGTCCATCAATTATTAACTAAACTCTTCGATTCCATTCAATTTTAATAAAAAGTTAACTTATTTATAAAAGTGCAAAGCAATCCATAATGATTAAGATATCAACGTAGATTCAATTGTGCTCTCATAATAATCAGCTCTCACTATGGCTAGAAATAAGACTTGAGAAGAGCTTACCGTGCAGAGTAGTGAATAAAAATTGACTACCAATCTTGTCTGTGATAAACTTGAAATAATTCTTTTCTCAATGGCAAATCGTTCAGGCAAAAAATTATTTTTACTTTTTAGCTTACAATGTCCGTTTATTAATGTTTAATGTTTTCATAGTCCATATTTTTCTATCTCATAGTCGTGCTATCTATTTCATTAGTCATGCTGATTAAGATTGGCGCATAAAATTATCTACGCATCAAAGTAATTCAGTAGTGGGAATAAATTCTCTTCGCAATCTTGATGGCTAATTGGACAAGAAAGTGCTATAATTTTCCATTGGAGATTCATGACCATCAATTTTATCCTCTCTTTATCCAGTATTCCTATCTATTGGCAGCTATTCTCTACTACTAAATATAACAATAAATTATCCATATGTATTCTCCATGGCGTACCTACCACCAATAATAAGGTAAATTTTGCTAAGATAGAGCATCAATTGCAATCACAGTAACTACCATAGGTTATTGATTAGAACTATTATTACCGACAAATAAAATAGAGACGACTACAATCACTCATCAATTAATCATCACTAGTTAAAAAATTTTCAAGTACTATTTTTAAAAATAAGATAGAGCTAATATTCACTCTATTTATAATTAATCGATGATTAGAACTAAAAATTAAGCCAGCTAAAGAATGATTTCTCAACCAAGGACTACGCTGACTTTTCAACCATGACAAAGGTATTTTTTCACTATTTTGGCTACTTACTCAGAGGGAAAAACTACTTTCTCCCCAAGATATTTTGATTTGAATAATATCCACTAGCGGCATCATTGAATTGGTATGACTTTACTAGGGTAGCAAATTTAACTAATGACGCCTTTTTTCATGATTATTAACGTAGCGTTAGTGTCTTGAAAAATTATTCCTACAATCGATGCCTAAATAGACAATAGGAGAAATGAAAAATAATTAATTATTTATAGGATAAATAAATGATGTTAAAAATGTACTCAATATTTTTTAACAGCACTTTGATTCATAAAACACGACTTTAGAATAGGCGACTTTTCTTTTTCATCTTGACCCAGTTAACTTTCATAATCAAAAGAATTTCACTATGCCATCTAAACAACTCGACAGAAATAGTTTGTGGAAAAATAAAGTTCTTTCTCCCTAGAACGAGAAAGTTTTAAATTTTACCCCTGGTGGTATTTCAAGAATTTAAATTAAAGAAAAAATAGGGTCAGAATAAAAAATTGAAAAATTATAATCAGGAATTGATGATCAAATACTAAACTCAAAGATACGTAATCTCTGAGTGCTAATTATAATTACCCTTGCAGTTGTTTATGATATGCACAGATGTAGTCAATGATCCATAAAATATTGTTATAGAATACAACGGAACATTTGTTAACTACTGTAGTAAATCCTGTCTCAGTCTATACTTAGTTTGCACCCTAGCTCATTCTAAATTCTTACTCATTATTCTTACTACTTTTGGCGGTCATAAATTGTTGCAAGTCATCAATTTTCATATAAGGTTAAAAGCCGTATGGTCTGATTGACTAAACATAAGAATCCCTTGAACAGCTCTAGCTTGCCTATTTATAGAGCTAATGAAGAGTTCTAACTAATCCATAACTCAATATCATATTGGTAGATCATTTTCTGACTATTTTATTTGCACTTTAATATCTATTTAAAAAATACTGCTCAAATGAATCATCGCTCCATGTAGAAAAAGATTGATTTCAACATCTAATCTAGTATCCAAGCATATTCGTATATGATATACGTATCATTTCTCCTATTTTTCTGACTAATCCATTAGTACTTAAAATAGACTAAAAGAAATAAATCATCTCAACATGTAGAAAGCGATTAATTTTAATATCCAATCTAGTGTCTAACCGCTTAATATCGTTGTATTAGTTTCCTGATTATTCTGTTAGTACTGAATAACTACATAAAAAATACCGTTCAAAGTAATCATCTCATCATGTAGAAAGTGACTAATTTTTAATATTTAGTTTAGTGTCCAAGTATGTATATCATATATATTAATATTGCATCATTTCTTGTATTTTTCTGACTATTCCAATAATGCCTTACTCAATCACTACTTAAAAGGCCGTTCAAAATATTCATCTCAAAAAATAAAGAGCGACTGATTTTAATATCCAATCTAGTGTCCATATACGTGTAGCTTAATAATGTCGTTGTATTATTTACCTTACCATTCCATTAGCACTCAATATGTACTCAAAATATGGTTTAAATTAATCATCTCAATATATGGAAATCCAGTGGTTTTAATATCGAACTAGTGCAAACTCCCGTCGCTTTGCAGACGGTTTACGATAATGTGCTCATTTAACAGATAGTATTACCATTTGATAGACCTGTCAGAGGTTCAGTAACTTTTTACCGAGTATAGTCTCCGATTACATATAGCTTAATATTATTCTACCATTTATCTGACTATTCCGTTAGTACTTAATATCTACATCTACATAACATCCTATTCAATTGAAGCATCTCAATATATGAAAATCAGTCGATTTAATGTCCAATCTAGCGTCCAAGTGCATGCACATTAATTCACTTAAAATACTATTCAAAATAATCAACTCAGTATGAAGGAATTAGCTTATCTTAATGTCTAATCTAGTGTCTCAGCATATACATTTACATTAATATTACTGTATTATTAAGTATCTGCTTAAAATGCTTTCCAAATTGTCTATCTTTACAAGGAAAAAATGGCCCATTTTAATATCAATTCAATGTCTGAAATACATACACAATCGATCATGCGAAAATCACTCCTAGAAATTACCAATTACAATTTTACCCCTATTGCTGACTCTCTTCATTCTGTTCTTATGATTTAATATCATGACTGCAGTTTCACTTTGAATAATTTCCTCATTAGACTAACTGATTTTTCACACCTAGCTATAAATTGCGACGATCATTGATAAGAAACGATAGCTTATTTTAATATGAAGAGTGCTTCAAAGTATTACTCAGTCTATATATCGTTCCCAAGCGCCCTTTTATGTAAAATCCAAAATACTTGTTATCGATACAAGTATGATTTAGTCCTATTACCTAAGTAATCTTTGTAATTTCGTGCTAACTTTGCCTTTTTGAACTTATAAATTATCTTGATATCAAAGTATCACTTATTATATGCTATAAACAATACTTTAACATGTTCTAATCTACCCGTCTTGGTAGCATCATTAACTCGTATCATTTTATAACTCATTGATGGAAATCCTTTTCTTCACTGTCCTATAACAAAATTTTCATGATACCCTTAATGAGTCTTAAGAAATGATCATTGCCTATCCATGAAGATATGCAAACATGAAACTTTCAACAGTTTAGGACATGCTGCACTATCCAGTTTCCCTATAATGAGAAAATTCTATATGTTATTTACGCTTTTTTACGGTATTACCTATTGCTCACCAAAATATTCAGTTAATATTTGTTCCTACCTAGTACACTGCCGGTCTTGTGCTAGCAACGGTAATATAGATAACGTAGCAGCATTAATTTCCTAATGATTTTAGCGTAGTTCTGGAGTTGAATATATTCGACACAAATCATGATTCTAACCTAAAATCGTGCTTAATTGAATGCCAGGTTCAAGCTCTGCACATTTGCTAAAGGTGTTGTACACAGAAGTTAAACGCGTTAGGAGCTACCTTTGACCCTAACACGTAGAGTTACTCAAGACCGTTTTAACAGATTCAATTAATTAAAACTGAAATACGTAAGATGGTTATTTCTTTTATTTCTTACAGTCTAAATATAAGCCATAGACTGAACTAGCATTAGGGATAGATAGAATCTACCTTCATTTTTACGATATTACTGCACCATTTTGATGTAAAAATTGCTGACTTTCAGTGCTATTTGTTCACGAAATCGTTCACTATAGTAGCTTATCGTTCAATATCATGCAAACTACGATAGACGATAGAGTGTGCAATAATTGGCATGACTTAAAGAGTTTAATAGTTGTTTTTATTTGCTTTCTTCTAAATTTATATCACACCTTCCATGATAATGATGATTAAATGATGGATAAACCATAAGTATCTCTCCACGACACCCATGCACTTGGCCATAGGAAAAAGAGTATACGATTGCATACCTTTAAACGTTTTACTTTTTGCATTTCGCTCCCTTCTAAGCTTATTACAGGTATGGCCGTGATGGCTAAACTATGATGATCTTTTCACTCTTTCTTGACAGAATTGCGTGATAGAGAAGGTTATTTCAGAAATACAATCATTGTATGGGCTAACTACTATAGTAAAAGAAATAACTTTTTTCAGTCTATAACTGCCTCTGTTAAGGCGCATAGCATGAAAATACTGGAGTCTATGTTATTGAAAAATTATAATTAAGAGACACCAGAATGCCGCCATGACAAACAGTGCGCTAAATAAAAGCTGTTGCTGTATAGAAACTGAAAATGACAGTAAGATTAATAGCAATTTTTCAATCAATCAATGTCTCCCTTGATCCTTGTAGTAAGGATTCCTAAACTCTTGGAGTCCATAATTCGCAGTTCTTGATAATTATAATACGGAACGCTAGAAGACAGCCATTAGATAGCAGACTAAATGAAACTGCTATTCTCGTATAGGTAGAAAATGACAATAAGATCATTTTTCTGCCTATAAATATCTCCTTAATACTTTTAGTATGGACTCCTAAGATATAAAGAGTCTATGACTAGTTGTTATTGAGAAGATATAATACGGGATCTTGGAGGACAGCCATTACATAGTAGGCTATATAAAATTACTCTGGTTGTCTAGGCTGAAAGTGATAGCATATTACATTATAAGCTAAGTAAAACTTCTACATAGGCTGAAAACTAGAAAGATAAATGGTGCTTTTTTTTCAGCCAATAAATGTCTCTCTTAACGTTCGTAGCATGAAGATATTGGAGCCTATGATTCTTAAAATTAATGCAATTTTTTTAGCTTATAAATATCTCCTTTAATACTTTTCGCGTAAAAATATAGGAACTTATGCTTTTTAAGATTAATAAAAATTTTCGACTTATTAATGTCTCTTTTACTGCTCTTAGCATGAAAATTTAATTTAAAATCAATTGATTTTTCAGCATCTAAATATCTCCGTTAATATTCGTAGCATGAAAGTATAGAAGTCTATATATATCTTAAGATTAAAAGAATTTTTTAGTTTACAAATATCTCCTTTAATACCCTTAGTATAAAAATAGAAGGGCTTATGATTCTTAAGATCATAGAATTTTTTCAACTTGCAAACGTTTTCATTAATACTCGTAGCATGAAATAGTGGAGCCCATAATTCTTAGAATCAATAGAATTTTTTTGACTTACAAATATCTCTCCATTAATACTCGCAGCTTAAAAATAGAGGAGCCTATGACATTTTAGATTAATAAAATTTTTTCGGCTTACGAATTTCTCCTTTAATACTTTTAGTATAAAAATAAAGGAGCTTATAACTCCTAAGATCAATAGAATTTTTTCAACTTAGAAATGCCTCCTTTAATACTTGTAAAGGGAAAGTAGAGGAGCGTGTGACTTTTAAGATCAATAAAAGTTTTTTAGATTGCAAATGTCTCCTTTAATAATAATACTGATAGTATGAAATAGAGAAGCTTATGAGTCTTAAGATTAATAGAATTTTTTTAACTTACAAATATCCCTTAAGACTCGTAGATATCGAAAAAGGTATGACAGTAGACGCTAGAGACCAGCCAAGATACACTGGGCTAAAATAAAACTACTATACCAGCGTATAGGCTGAAAATGATATTAAGGTAAATAGTATCTTTTTAACCTATACGTATCTCCCTTAAGACTTGTAAAATGGACCCTAAAATAAAGAACAGCCATTACTTAGTAGGCTAAGTAAAACCACGATAGTGTATATGCTGAAAATGAAAGTAAGACAAGGAGTATAGTTTTAATTAATAAATGTTTTTTTAATACTTGCAGTTATTGAAAAGTTATAATAGGGGATCCTAGAAGACGAGTATTATATAGTGAGCTAAATAAAACTACTTCTATAAGTTGAAAATGATAGTAAGATAAATAAGTGTTTCTTTCAGCTTTATAAATATCTCCCTGAAGACTCTTCCATTTTGAAAAGTTGTGATTAGGAATCTAAAAGACGACCATTACATAGCCAGCTAAATAAAACGACTCTATCGTATAGGTTGAAAATGACATGAAGATAAATAGCATTTCTTTAGCCTATGAATATTCTCCTGCAATACTTATAGTTAGTAAAAGGTTATAATTCGAACTCTAGAGGACTGCAATGCATAGTCAGCTATATATATAAGTACTGTACGTGGCTGAGAATGACACAAAGATAAACAGCATTTTTCAGCCTTTCAATATCTTCTTAATACTCATGGCCATGGAAAAGTAGGTTATAATAGGGGTCGTAGAGCCTAGAGGATCGCCATGACATAGTGCGCGAAATTTCAGCTTAGATTATGCATTTTCTATATAGTTTAATTCTAATGTAACAGAACAATGAAAAGTAAAATGCTTATTAATTACATTGCCCATCTACTCAGTAGCAATACTATCCCTTTGGCATTGGGCTTTATGATTATAGCTTCCTTTAATTTTTTCGTAACTTCATGGCATTTCAACAATTTAATATGAAAAATTTCATCTATTAAAGTTGAAGATTAGTAAAAACAATCACATCTTAATCGTTCGACTTCTCATTATTATATGCTATTGCGAGCAGATATTGCATAAAAATAAATAAAATATCATACTGAGATGGTTTACTAGCTGGATTAGTGATTATAAACACATCTCTCTTCATTCTCTAATACTTTAATCATGATTTCTATTTCGTTGTTAATGCTAGATGAAGCAAAATATTGAAACTTCAGCTTATAAAAAATGAACGATAAGGAAGGTATAGAGATATCCGATAATTTATAACCAAATGCTATATGAGCTGGTATGGAAAATGACCTTGAACGATATAATGAAGAAAAATATCACGGGTTTCGGCTTAAATTTGAATGAATTATCTTTAGCTAGAACAGTTTACAATCCCATTGGGCTTTGATAATAATCAATTTATATTTTACTTACTAGCGCTTTAGCAAAAGGGTATCGTCGATAGTAGGTTACTAGCTTGCGTATCTTACATATCGCCTTAAGGGACAATTTTTTACTTATATTGCGGGGCAGCCATACATAAAAGCCGCTGGCAGTCATTCTCTTCCGGATAATTGGAGACAGTAAAGTCCAAAAGGATGGGATGAAAAAAACTTAACAGATATAATCTTCCATACAGCAAAAGAATCGTTGCTATACGTTTCAATTTAAACAAAATGAAACTGTTTTGTATCATTTGATCATATCGGTCCTGTCTGATTATTTCCTACTGATACTTTTATTTGGCGCAATCAGACCATGGCAATGGTGGCAGGAGTTTGACGATCATTATTGATTATTGCAATGCAAGAGTTTTATTTTTAGGAAATAAAATAACATAAGAAACTGAGCATCCATTATGCTGTATCGGGCAATCAATTTTAATGTGAGCCTTACACGGAGAGCTTCTGCTAGGAGGATAATTGATAATAAAAAATAGTAGGTATTTGTCTAGTAGGAACATTCGATAAGTAGATACTGCAGTATATTGGCTGTTATACAGCAAAAGTTTTTCAACAAGCTTAAATTTACGTATAGGAGAGTAAAAATTATGTATAAAATCATTTCAGAAAATAAAATGGCAAGAAATAGTAGTGTAACATAAAACTAAAGTTTACTAACAGTGATAACCAACACGACAGGTACAAGTTATATAATTCATTAACTAGATTACAATGATCCATTCAATTTAGCCTTATCTTGTCGATCTGAGAGTATCTAATCCTAAACTGTAAATAAAATACTTGCATGATATCTACTCTAAATTATTAAGCAATTTTTTTACGACACATAAACTTTACCAATGCTTGACTATAAAACTATTGCAGGTACTGTACTAAATTAGGTATAACAAAGGAGTCAATAAACTCCTTACGGTGTCGTTCTTGGATTTAATATACAGCGAATAAAAAGTTAATATGGAATTTAGTTAAATATAACTGAGCAAATTAACTATTTAAATGTCGTCTTTAATAAAAGTTATAAATTTCATACTACAATTCTATAACCTTTCTTTTTCTAAACGAATTACCATAAGGGCCACCGATAATAGTATGAATACGATATAGTTAGTTTGCGATTGTGGTAGTTACTTATATAAGCAAAATGTAACTGATTTGTAAGGAATCAAAGTAGAGTCTATTTTTTAAGTTCCTTTAGAGTTAGGACTAACAGTAGCCAAGTAAAATAAATATAAGGATTTCGATTCCTTTTACGATTCTTGCCTTTACCATAATTCTACTTTGATTGCTCCATTGCTGATTAAGTTGTATCTATAAAAAACGTGAAGCAAATATACAGATTACACATAATTTACTATAATGAGATGGGATAGGACCAAAATAGCGAGTCATTCAGAAGACTAAAATCGAGTCTTCATATAGACAAATTTTAAGTCGTGGACCATACGTAACTATAATATCAGTCTTAGATATTACCTGTACTTTTTTCTTTTCAGATAAGATACCACCGCAGGCTTAATTCGAGCTTTACCGTCGACGCTGTGAATGCCGCAGCCAACAATGATTGTTAGATACCGATTATCTTTCTTATGCAAAGATAGGCCTGCATATACAATTCGGTGTTACTTTTAAGTTTAAGAAATCAACAGTGTAAATAATTAAAGATTGAAAGAAGGCAAATGCATACTTACTAGGATCACATTGAATGACTTGCAATTGTTCTTCAACAATTTTTACAGCTTCTGATACAGTAAAACCATGTAAATCTAAAACTTTGTATTGTCGAAGAGCAATCATTCTGCAATGCAATAAATAATTATCATGAACTGAAGCCCAAAAGTTGCATCCGAAATAGTACCAGTCAGCGGCATCATGTAAAGGAAATATTGTAATCTTTTCACTCACCTTGATTGTAACATAATTTCAGCCGCAATATTACGAGCATTTTTACTTAAATTGAAGTAATGTGTTGCCTATTTAAAATAACAGGCGATCTTTCATGAATTTATAAATAACTCGTAGAATTATATATACTTCAACTTAAATTCATTAATATATGTTACCAACGCTATAAGTTATACCTGTTCTTGGTAATGACCTGCTACAGAATATTGCTTAGATTGGTAACACTCGCTAGCTTTATTACAGTACTCTCTGGCGGTAGCCGCATACTCGGATGATTGTCGGTTATACATCTTAACATCTACAATGCAGCAATTACGGCCTTAGGTAAACTGTCCATATTGCAGCTACCATTATGTATTTACTGCTATTGTTAATAAAACCCTAGCTAGGCAAGACAAACCCATTTTAGGTTGCATGCTAACGGTAGATGGTGACTTATACGTGGATTCCGTTTCATCTCTTGTGCTTGTAATTACTTTACCAGCACTTGCATCTTGTTTGTTGGGCTCGCCAAAGCCACATACTTCCTCCAGGAAAGTTACTGTATCTTCTAAATTATAACTAATAGTAACACAGCACGACCGAGTTAAAATATATTTAAACGTTCCTTTCAAATCGCACATGAAGATTACCCGGACTGTTCCAGAAAGTCATTTAAAACCAACGTATTGATTCCAGGATACCACTGGCTCAGCTTTTCCTGCATTCTCCTAACTACAGGTGCGCTGAGATTGCTCTAATTAAATAAGGTTGTTTGGCTTAAAATTTAGATCAGAGTATAACAGATTCCTTTAAATGAATAGCTTGCACTTACTTGTTCTTCATTTTCAATTTTAAAGGCCAATTGTTCGCTGATAATATCTTTAAAATTCTCTGATGTTATTATAGTAGATAATGAAGCAGATGAATCGCCTATGTCTGATGTATGTGTTCTTTGATCAGCTATCCAATTCTTAGGTACCTCGTTACAATAATAATTTTCAATATCATTTTCCAACAGCTGCAATTGTCTAGCAATGGCTTCATCTATTGATAACAGTTACATATTATTGTTTTACAAATGGTGATCAAAGCGATATTATATTGTAAACTAATAACACGGAATATTCTTAGTACCATTATTGACCATTGCATTGTTCTCGTTTTCATGCTTCATCTAAATAAAAATTACAAGCATTTGTAGAGTTAAAAAATCGTCTTATCGGAGACTACATAAATTTTACAGAAAGGATAGAATACAACTATAATTCGATGAACAAAGACAATCACTTAAATATTACTTTTAATGTCTTTAACCACTGCCTATATAGCTCTCTGCCAAAACTCTCATCTATGTACACTTCAAGATCATTGGAATTTTTATTGCATAGAGCAAGTATTTCTGTAACATTTTTAATACATTAAACATTCATAAATGTACAGATAAATAAAAAGCTCTAAATTATCATTAGCATAGTATCTTCTGAAATTTAAAATACCTCCTCCATTCACTTCTTCAACTTCGAATTTTTCGCGCAGCCATGATGCTGTAGTATGGGATATCTTTATACTGGGATAAATGGAATAATTGCATTTGCCAGTCACCTCTATTCCACTAGTTTCTCCTCGCTCGTTAGGTTCATCATTCATCATGTTCTTTGTAGCTTCGGGAGCCAGTCGATGTTGATCGTCTATTAACGTGCGTTGACTTGATAAACGCTCATTCTGTCCATTATCGTTAACTCTGGCGGTTTTGTTAGGCAATCCTGCCGAATTTTCACCCAAGATTAATTTAACAGAAGCACTTCGTTCAAATCTTTGCAACATAGATTCTATCTTGTTGAGTGGTACATTATGCGTACAGCGCCTGTAACATTTGTACATTAAAAAAAAAAATTAATAGTATTAAATGTTAGCTGGCATTCCTAGCAGCAAATCGACATTTTAAACTTTGCAATGACCTACCTTGCTAACTGATTGGCATTGAACTTCCACCAAGTACAAGGTTCAATAAATTCAACATGGTAACCAGCGTTTATAGCCTAATAGAAGCAGCATATTAGAAAGCTCTAGCAGTAAAAATATACAACCATAATAATTGAGAGAGATACAAATAAATGCACTTTTCATACGAACCAAAACAACGTATGGTTTCATTTCCCAAAGCTGGGTATTGGTATTATCGATGAAAATAGGTGAAATTCCTAAATTTGCATTTTTAACAGCTATCGAGAATAAAAAAATTAATGCTACAATTATGTAGTATACAACTCTGGAAATATTAATGTATTACCATATTGGTGTCTATCAGTAAGATTTTGTTACTAATTATAAATCTAAACATATTAAAGACAGGTTTGGAGTATATCAAAGCTGAGTCTAAAATCGAAGTTGGTTACCCTACTTGAGATACACGCAAATACATATAAAATAATACCTTCATTTTGATTCCACGAATGTGCTTCGGAAATTTTTGTAGGATCAAACGCGTACCTGTCAATAAGACATGCCAGAAGGGTGACTAATATTTCAATTTTGGTAGCGTTGATCTAGAATCAGTTACATATGCTGTATAATAATTCTCATAAGCCCTACTAACTTTCCGTCCGGTCCTATAAAATAGTTATCTGTTGATAGGATAATACCTTGATGATTATACTTTTCCAAAAGAAGTCTTCAAATTTCAGGACATTAAATAAAATTTAAGATATATATGATGGAACTTGAAGAAATTTTTTAAATCATGTCGGAAGAAACTCAGAGTACGAGAAATGAGATCTACACTTTATCATTCTTTACCAATGCTGTCATTCATACGAACTGTACAATAGTGTATATATTACACTAAAGTGTCGCTTAAAATCGTTTATTATTACAGTATAGCGTGAATCACTATTTAAAGTAGAAAATCAAGAAGAAAATGAAATATGGCATTAACAGAACTTAATGGATACATCAAATGCGCTACAGCACTTTATTACCACGGGTAATTTCTAATAAATTAACTGATGTACTGCAC
The DNA here is from genome assembly GCF_000150275.1 of Trichoplax adhaerens. Classification (NCBI taxonomy): domain Eukaryota; kingdom Metazoa; phylum Placozoa; class Uniplacotomia; order Trichoplacea; family Trichoplacidae; genus Trichoplax; species Trichoplax adhaerens. Next base: position 1,570,268 of record NW_002060947.1, read on the forward strand.
CTTACTAGCGTTGATTTTCCACTACCTGGACAGCCACGAGCAATGTATAACACTTTTGATATTCCTTTATTTTTTTCAAGAATTTCTAACATGTAATGAAATAAAAATCACTAAGACAAAACAATGTTAAGGCATAAACAATATTCTTCCTGTCAAGATATGATTTACAGCTACTTATTTCTTTACATATTACAAAGTAATACTCGTCCAATATAAAATAATGGGTATAATAATAAAATTTATACTTCTAACACCGCACGATCAGTCGTGGCTTGATCATCTTCTTTCTCATAATTTGCGTAACCAGACTATAAACTCGTATCTACATTGTGTACTTAAGGGCATACTACCTGGAGCATACAATCATATACAGCACATAGCGTACAAGGCTACAATTTCCTAGTTTTGAATAATGTGATCATTCACTAATCTTATTGCCTAGCTAGAAAATCGTTATATAAATCAACAGTGCTACCATTTTTACTCGTATTTCTATTGCTAATTTATATTAAGAGTGATTTAGGAACAAGCCTAAATTAATAATGTCGTACCGTAACGTTATAACCGCAGTATATCGTACGAAAAAGTGCATTCGACATATGCATATAGGAGTATACTTGTACAATGAAGCTATCTAAGTAGGCTGTGGGCTACGCCAATAATGCAAGGATATATATACATACTAGTATGATATACAAAAATTGTACTTACGGTTGACATAAATTTGAGTTTTATCCATGTTATTTTCCTGTTTGTTAAATTTAGGTTTACGAGCTGCATAATGTCGATCTTGTACCCTTCTTTCAGAACCTCTTGATTGTTTTATCTGATTTACGGCCTTGCTGTTATTCCAGACAGATTCTAAATTATGGCTAAAACCCTGATTTAGCGGTTGTTTCGTTAAATTGTTCGTACTTGCATTTCTATTTTTATTTGAGGCCTTTGTCAAGTTAGTTTGGTCATTATTTAGTACATCAGTGGCTCCTTTTTGAATAGTCGCCATTTCCCAGGGATTCGTATTAGCCAAACTGCGTGATTGATTCCCGGTTGACGAAAGAGATATTAACTTTTCTACGGCCTTTTCAACTGATACAGCAAAATAAACATGTACAGAATTAAGACGTTCAGGATTCGAATTATAAAAACTGCATTGAAATAATAACTGATGAAAGTTATATGATGTGCAAGGAATACTTTTAATCAGATACTATTACTATTAGTTGATTGTCAAAGTCTGACTACTACTTGAGTGCGAGCATATAGCAAAGTCCTATGTATCAGGTGGATGAAAGAAGTTCACCGTACAGAACATTTGCACGCTATAATTATTAACGTATTTATATCTACTACTAAATTAGATCCATTTCACAGAGTAGATTTCTATTCCCCTGAAATTGACTCATACTAAAGTCAACAACATATGTTTGATCGCTGCTGAGTTGCAGTAAGTTGCACAAGAAAACAATTTTAAAGTAGCACTAAGCATGCAGTGGTAATGCACATTGCATACCTGTTAGTCCGATATTAGAACAAGAAATTATTCATTGAAATACAAAGTTGAATTTAATTCTACCTTAGTAGTAACTATGCAGTTGTGTACACAATTCTGGCATCAGAGAATACAGTTAGTTATTGAGGATAACAACATACATTTGATCACGGCAAACTTGCAGTAAGTTGTATAAAGTGACAAATTTTAAGTAACACAAACTGTGCAGTTAGATTGCATAACTGCTAGTCTGGAATTAGAGTATAGAATTAATTATTCACTGAAATATAAATTTAGCCTCATTCTACCTTAGTAATAACTATGCAGTTGCACACCTAATTCTAGAATCAGAGAATACAATTATTGAATTAACAACATACGTTTGATCGAAGCAGATTTGCAATAAGTTATATAAGGTGACAATTTTAAAGTAGCACTCACTATGCAACTGGATTGCATAGCTGCTAGTCTGGAATCAGAGTATAGAATTAATCATTCACTAGAATATAAAATTCATCTCAAATCTACGTACTAACTATGCAGTGGCATACTCGATTCTGGAATCAGAGTATACTGTATAATTATTTTACTTTAATGCAAAAATTGACCTTAATTCTATCTTAGTAGCTGCTATGCAATTGAATACCTACTTCTAGAATGAGAGAATATCCTGTAATGATATCATTATTGATTTCCTGTCGCACAAATTGATCTATTTGATTGGTACTCAGTATGTACAGAACCAGTTTTAGTAGGATAAGAGATCAATGTTGGTATATCAGGTTTTAGTAATGCTAACAAAATCGTACGTGTTTACACTGTATAATTATCACTTTAATCAGAGTAATTTAGCAACATCAATTGTGGATAATCTACTTTTAGTTAAGTTTTATAAGTATTAGAGAAAAACTGTCTGGCATTGTGTAATAGTGTAATTAATCAGTTTAATAATTATAGTATTTAACTGGTCGGATGTTGGATTACGATACTATTAATTCATCGTAAGTTAACTGATTCATTAATCCACTTAGCACCATAAGCTGCAATCCAAGTGATGTTGTATTACCGTTGTCAGTAAGGGATAAAGTAAAACACTCGTAGTCCTGTCTGTGTCTTCTACAGTAGCACTATATTTACTTTTACTCAATAGTCATAGTACGATCATCAAGTATTACTTGAATGCATAATTAATCATTTAAGTAAAAATTTAAGCGTGATGCAGCTTACCACTTTGGCCAGAGTCTTGAAATATATCTCGGATAATCGCTTCGTCATAATTTGGAAATATTTCTTGTAGGTATTGGATATTTTGATCCATCTCGTCCAGTATGATCAATGTCTGCTTTCCGTAAGTATAGGAAGAGGACTTTTTGATTGCTATTTTTTTTTTGCTAGAACTCTGCGTTTATTCAAGGCAATGTATCAAGACCCACGTCATTAAGTTGTTCTCCGTTCTCTTTTACATTCCTGTCAAACGAAATCACCCTCGACTGTAGTGGCAAGTATGATCGTTTCTGGGGAAGATGCTATTTGATAATGTTAAGCAACGTCGAAAGGCATTAATGGAGACCCAATATCATAGTTTACAGCACTTGTAGGCCCATCATCTTCACCAGCATAGGTCAACTATCATCCATTGAAAGATCGAGTAATGAGTTGTTATAAATGGAGTGTCCAATAGACTAGAATAGCTGAGTTGATGTTCGATTAAGTCTCTATCTAATACGTTAAAACTTTCAAACTTGCAAGGATGAATATAAATGCTGGCCTACTATTGTAATCGCTTTAGTTCTTCCTGATATTTTGGATTTAAGCAGACGAGAGAAAATTTGCTAACACCTTGGCTAGTCCATACAATTGGTTGATATTGTAGAAAAGAGGCCTGGACCAGACGTTAAGATGGAAGCTGCACCTATTTTCACTGCAATGCAGTAGTAAGCCAATTTCGACTGTATTTGACCAGGAATCTCAAAAGATTATGTTGTGTTTGTCTGATAGGCGTCGTATAGTACTGTTGGAAGAGTTAGACACGATCTAAAATTGCCAAATGGCTAGAGAAAATTGTTGAAAGAGATACCAAGATGCAATCGAAAGCTTCACTATTTCTTTTCTATTTGCTTGCGGCACAGACAGACTGATCGTGGGTAAATAGTTGAAATAATATAGTGTTGTGGTTGTCAGAAATAGTAGAGTACTGTTGGAATGGAATACAATGTATATTGAAGCTACCTTGCTGGAGAAAATTCTTGAGAAAGACACCAAGAGAGAAGCCTTGTTCCCTTTCTATCTTTGCCTTCTTCCAAGGGGTGGCTTTAGACTGGGAGTTGGTACGGCAATAGGAGCGAGATGGAAGAAGAAAATCATTGAAGTTCATGTGGAATTCATATTCGAGTCCACTGGACTACAAGGTATGATATGGTACTAAAATGGCCATACTGTATCATATCGTTTGCGGTCTGCATTAGCCTAAGCCTGTGCCATGACTACAGTGACGTAATAGCGATAGGGTTTCTTCAAACTTGAGCGCATCGAAAGGAGTTGAAATAGCAAATTAGTTTTGCGCTGGTCGATATTATTGCAAGATTTTCAATCCTTTTAAGCGACTACAGCTACAAAATAAATACTATGAGCTTACTGTCAGGTTTAACTATCCTGACATCGATCTACAAACGATAGAAAGATTGTAAATACCGTTAGAGAAATAAGAAAATGTTATGGTTGGCTTCGACGCTTAGCGCGATGGACTAATAGGAGACGACTTGAACATCGTCAAGAGGTTAAAGCAAACTATACGTCTCTCTTAGACAAACATGGAACCCTTACTTTCTTGATAAAACAACCAATTTACAGCATATATGAGTGATAGATAAACCATCAAATTGACAAGGCCCGAACGAATACTCCAATGTAACTATTATGTTCGTGGTAAACGGTGTAGGTTCAATTGAGAATCGTTTATTAATAAATTTATGAAGGTATTTATACATTTGTTAGATTACTTCACTTATAGTTTAGCTAAATGATTATCCATATAAGATGTAAGATTAGCTTAAAATGATAATTACATAATTAGAACGTTAATCATTTTAAACTGTGATCCTACAGTACGACTTTTAATCATTCTATATATAATACTACTTTACAGTATGCTGTATATGTAATTGCTCCATATATAACAGTAACAAAATGTTTACCCTTCATCATTCAATTTGCATTCTTCTATTGCATAGAATGATAGCAACAAATAAATGAAACAAATGTCCAACGTTTGAACATCATTTAGTACATTGTCCAGCTTCAAAAGCATCTTGTAGTGCATGCTATAATAGCCATAACTTATAAACTTACCGTAACATGGGTTAATACCATGGACTATTCGAACAAGATCTTCTATTAGCCGTCCATGTACAGTATACGAGTAAAACACAGATAATATGATTATAAAACTATGTAGCTGTCCATTAAAAACTAAAAATATGGAAGACATCGTAGATCAATGAATGTATTATGGTTCCATAATTTATCTTATTTTATGAACTACTAGATGCTTTATTGGTGGTCTATCCCATAAGATATATAGCACAATAACATTCGTCATGAGTACTATAGACTACTCGCAAAAGACCTTAACTATTAAAAACATAGAAGACATCGCAGATAAATTACTGTATTACCAATCCATTCCTAGATAAGTTATTTTATGAACTACTAGCAGCTTTATTAAAATATTGAAGTACTTCATGCCATAATATACAGCTACAATAACATTCGTTATTAGTACCATAGACTGACTACTTGCTCAAAACCTTCTAGAGTCCATGTGCGCTCGTATGGATAGATAACGTTATCAAACTATGCCCTTATCTATTAAAAACATGTAAGACGTCGTAGATAATTTGTGTACATATTATCCAATATGTTCCTAGATAAGTTATCTTCAGAACTACTAGCAGCTTTATTAATTAAAGCATCGAAGCGGTCCATGCCATAATATGTAGCGATAATAATATCTACCATTAGTGCCATGGGCTACTTGCACAAGACCTTCTAGTAGTCCATGCATGTATAAATAACGTTTTAAAACTATGCCCTTGTCTATTAAAAAAATGTAAGACATCGTAGATGATTACTGTAATATCAAATATTCGTATTCCTAATAAGTTATCTTATGAACTACTGATAGCTTTTTAAAGGATCGAAGTGGTCCACGCCATAATATACGTTCCTTATTAGTCGTCATTAAAAGCATGTAAGACGTGGATAATTACTGTATTATTAATATTCGTATTCCTAGATAAGTTACCTTATGAGCTACTAGCAGCTTTTTAAAGCATCGAAGCGGTGCATGCCATAATATACGTTCCTTATTAGTTGTCATTAAAAGCATGTAAGATGTCGTAGATAATTACTGTATTATCAAATATTCATATTCCTAGATAAGTTATCTTATGAACTACTAGCAGTTTTTTACAGCATCGAAGTGGTCCATGCCATAATATACATTCCTTATTAGTTGTCTATTAACCTTTTAAAAACATGTAAGACGTCGTAGATAATTATTGTATTATCAAATATTCGTATTCCTAGATAATTTATCTTGTGAATCTCTAGGTGCTTCATTGTAACATCGAGTAGTCTATGCCATAACATATACAGTTACAGTAAGATTTGTCGTTAGAACCATAGGCTACTCGAAGACCTTGTCTATTAAAAACAGATAAGGCTTCGTAGATAAATTACTGTATTGCCAATCTATTCCTAGATAAGTTATCTTATAAACTTCTAGCAGCTTTATTGAAGCATCGAAGCGGATCAATACTAGTTAATATAATAAGCGTTGAGTGTTCACTCAGAACCTGATGAAAATCTTTGCAGGGTTTCTAGTCTTTATTATTCGACAATCATCTTATATGACTGACCGTAAATTGCATACTATATATAGTATATAATTTACAGTCAGTCATACGAGATGATTTTTCACTACATCATTTTGCTGGTCTGTGTAGCCCTTTACCTAAACTCTGCTCCATCGTTGAAAGACAGATTCATCAAATAAAGTGTACAAAAATTGTATGCAAAACTGCCACAAGCCTCGGTAGCCTGTGCTCGAAGAATCAGCCTGTGTCTCAATTCAGGTAAAATATTACCCGGTCATGGACAAAATAATTGTCGTCAACTCACTCTTAAAGGATTGCAATAGGAGTTTGCACAGATTGAGAGATAGGTTTGTTCACTACTGTAATCTGCAAAGACTTCGTGACCCAAGTGCCAATATTCCGGTATTTTCGATCTTTCTTGACACAAGGGATTAGGGAACAGCCCCTGTTGCACGAAATTCAGGATAGGGTACAATGTCCTCAAAGCTATTCACTGCAATGTTTGCCATCGACATTGTATCGTACATGAATTATTTTTTGGTTTTTGATGCCTTCAAACTATAGGAAACTATTCATAGGATGATTAACTTCATTGAAGACAGCAGAAGTCAAGTTATGCCTCCATTATTGGCACTAAATCAAAGGCCAAGGTATTTCCATCTATTAAAACCTGGATAAAAGGCAGAAGGTGAAGTTACGCCTTAATGCTCCAGTGATTAAGATTTCTTAGCAAGCCCATATTAGAGACCCTAAAATGTCTCTAATCTACATCATTATTACAATAGTTCAAGGTTAAGCGTCTAGAAGTGAAGATGATGTAACTAATTTTACAATGCTAATAAATTGATTACTTTTATCATCTATTGAAATAAATAATATGACCTTGCATTGGTGCCCGCAGGCAGGACTCAATATAGGTAGTCAATATCGAGAAAACACTGAGTAATAAAGGCGTGACAATTGAAAATGCTTCAATTCATCAAAGTTAATTTAATCAAAAATAATGTACTAAAAGTCAACAAATCTCAAGACAACAGTTTGGATAATATACGACACGGCAACTATTGCGTAGGTCTTATACCTGCAGGGGATTAGTAATAATAATATGCCGTTAAAACAGGGACAACAGAAATATGAACTCTAGTCTGTTTTTATGTCGAACAGCATGATATAATATTAATTACGCCCATGTCTATCACGACACAAAGCAGTAATATCCTTCTTCATATAGGATAATTACAATACTGTTGGGAATAAATACGTAGTAAATTAGGCCAAATTTCGCTAACAAATTCGAATCTATTTTTCAATAAATAAAATGGACCGTTTTGTTCTCTTGCTTGTTATTACGAGCATGTTCTAGAAATTATCTTCTATTGCAATGGTATAGCACTACGAATCTTGGTTAATATAGAGTATGCTCTGTCGATAATAAATACGTCGTAATTATGCTAACTTTGCTATAAAGAAGCTTGCGAATTTCATTTATCATGTTTGAGTAAGATAATTTCTTTCAGTTATTTATTATCAAGAGCATACTTAACTTATTGCATCATATACGCATGTAGATTACTGTAATTTATTTATTATCTTGTACTGTATAGCACTAAAAGTTCTCGTCACTTTTAGAGTCTACAGTATCTAAAACGATAAAGCGGTAATTAAGCCGGATTTGACTCAAAAAAGAGCCTACCTAACTCATTTATCATGATTATAAAGGATCATTTCTCTGTTGTTTAATATCAAGAACATGCTTTACTAATTATCTCATACTGTATCAAACTAAAAGTAATATAGAAAGTATGAGCTATCTAGAATAAATAAACAGTAATGATGCTAAATTTTGGCTATAAATGAACCTAGCTCACTCATCATGAATGCGAGCGATCATTTCTCTCAGTTATTTATTATCAAAAACACAGTTTTACAAATTATAGTTGTCTTACGCTGTATACTACTGAAAGTAAAATATAGAATTTGCACTATTTAATATAAATGCATAGTATAATTTTTATAATTATCTTATCACTGTATAAGCAATAAGCAGTGTAGCACTGGAAATTCTCGTTAATTGCGAACCTGCAGTACTTGAGTACATCGTAATTATAATTATGTCAAATTTTACTTAAAATTTAGAGTTCAATTCATTTATTATAACATGAGGCAAATTTTCCGCCCCGTTACTTGTTAACACAAGATAATACTCCATAAAATTTCTAATTAATATAGAGTATACACTGTCTGAAATGACTATACAGCAATCTACGCTAAATTTAGCCAGCAAATGTGGTGCAATTTATTCATGGTAAGCTTGAAAAACTATTTGTGTACTGCGAGTATAGCATACTACTACCGTATACTAATTCTTGAACATTGCAATAGCACTAAAAATTCTCCTTAATGGAATTTTTGTACAAATCGACATGCCTTGCACAAGTATACTAAATTCTATACCGTAGTTTGCACATGCCAAAGAGACTACACCTAGTCTTTCAGCATTTGAAATAGACACAAGAATCTTGACTTTTAAGCTGTATTCTTCTTGACCTGATACAAAGGTTAAATTTATTGTTAATTTCATAATTACTCATAATATAATGATACACGTCATGTTAGTAATAACAGTACTAAGGTTGCTTGTTAATAAACCTCCACAGCATTTTATTTTGCCAAAATGTGGAAATTGTGGTAGTATAAGCAGATAAAGCTTCATATAACTTTAGAAGGATAGTTGTACTTTATGTGCACTAGGGGTTTCTGACGAGACTATGAAAGGCTGGTGCCTGAAGATCACTTCTTAGTTAGTTATTCAGTTAGTTAGCCAACTAGTTTGTCAATTGCTATTGAATTATCTAGGCTAAAATCTTGGTTGTCAAGATTTCTTCGGTAATAAATAGTAGAAAATCTCTGACTTCCTCGTCTACACTATTAGTGACTCTATAATTATACTATAGTATTCGATCGTTGTAACTGAATTATTTGGTGATATAGCGAATCTCGCCTCTTTAAGTCAGTAAGAGGGGTTCTCCGTAAGTATTGGCGTGTGGAGACTACTTTGTCACTAGTGGTGTGCGACAATAATAAAAAGATAAAATCTTTTTGCAGTGTTTATAGCATAGACCTAAGGACTTTAACGTTTCAAGCTGTATTCTAATCGATCTGCAACAAAAGCATTATACTTATCAACTCCATAATTGTAATAATTTACCAAGCAGTAGAGCGCAATTATGCGCTTGTATTGTGCCGCATACGGATGTAACTCAAAATCGTCAATCAGAATAAATAATATGAGAATATCTTTCCATCAATTTCCAAAGAATAAAGATTTATGCAAGGTACTTATGTGGTAACTTGTTAGGATATGAAGTGATCGCCAAATGTAGCTATTAAGAAGTTGAATAATACTTGTGAGTACCCGATTTATTACGGCTATAAAGATAGTGACAGTCACAATTTACAGTATTTGTGTCAATGGTAAAGATATCTTTTTGATGCAATTATCCTACAAAGTATATATACAAACTCTACTATCGCAACATAAGGCATTTCATTATTACATTATATTTTAAGATCATCTAGATTGTTATAGTATTCCAGTTAGTAAATTATCTTATAGTAGATTCTTAGTTAATGTAAATAACTGGCAAACATATCCAAGTACTTATATTCATATATATTTAGGGGATAGGTACTGTATTATTAGATATTTATTATTAAATATACTATTATAATTTACGTATAGAATAAGCAAACTAATCCGTTTCGATCTTCTGAAAGGATTTATCGCATACTATTGTTCCAAAATCGATTTTATATGGCTACACCGGCTGCAAAAATTATGTATCATACATAGTATTATTATGGTTTATATTACCTGAGCATAACCGCAAAGCAGCTAGCTATATCCAGGCAATTACACTTGCTAGAAAGGAAAATACAGATGCCGGTGGTGTTAATGATGATGAAAAAGAAGCTAACAATAGCCGTAAGGCTAAAAAAATTAGCTCAGAACATTGTAAACGAAGAGAATTTAGCTTTTGGTCGTACCGAACTCTCATTACCATTTTTCTAAATGTTTAAGCTTGAAGATAAGTTACTAATAAATCTATTGAAATTGCGGCTTGGCTTGTTTGACTTTGATTTAGCATCGCGATTTGTACAACTACTTCAACAACAAATAATATAATCAAGCTGTGGATCAATTTGATTCATAAACGTGTATGCATCGTCAGTATTTTGGCCAAGCAAAAGTAAAATTCTGCATCAATTAAATCCAATATGGAGACGGTGCTTTGGTAATGTCATCGTTATGATTGGTTTTACAGAAATGAGTATAGCGTTGTAAAAATTGCCAAATACTAACATGAATTATAGACCCTAACCCTAACCTTATGCTATAGTCGGATCATTAATTGCGATCGACATTCGAGTTTCCATCATATTTATCTCTTCATAGTATACCAATGATATATCCCTTGAACAAATATGCTAAATATCCGGCTTCAATAATCTATTAGAAAACAAGTTCAATCAACAGGAATTGCTATCAGGTGACATTATCATTACACTTAGAGAATTTATACTATCCCATCGGTTACAACATCTAGGATTGAAAATGATTACTACTGGTAGTATGGAATCTAATCCACTTTTCCATGCAAGTCGAAATCTGATTCGTATCAACATAACCCACAAATAACGGGTTATTACCACCTTCCAGCATCATTGCAAAATCAATATCTGAAATTCAAAGTACTTATCATTTATTTAATAATCTCTCAGCGAATAATTTACCGTTAGATTATGTTAATAAAGAATGGATTTCCTGTTGTTTATAGAATCAATTATCCGATTCTATTTTAATGCTCATCCGAGCCATGAAGAGCACATAATACCGTATTCTCGATAATTATATAGGCGTCTATTCCAATAAACGAAAATGAATTACTTCAAAATATTACGCATTATACGGAACTGATGGCTTTAAGCGGTGTCTAACCTCCAACGTTTATTATAACAATCACTTAGAGATCATTGGTATAAGTAGACAGCATTGTCATTGTGTTTTAAGCCATAATTAGTAATAACCCTTCCGTTCTACAACTTCAACTTAGTAGCCAATCGAACAAGAATAAGAATAAAGACTCATATTAGTAATGAGTCACTTGAAGTCTTAAAAAGAATATGTATAATATTTGTAGTAAAATGCAGAAGACAGCAATAGCTCATATGTCAGTAACTACTGGTCTTCAAAAGAAAAACAAGGTAACTTTGTATAATGTAATTATTCTTAAATGTATGCAGGAAAAATGTTAAATAAAATATCATTGATATCTAACTCAAATTTTAGGCCGCTAACGGTAGTCACTAGATTTATTTCGCGGATTTGTGTAAACATTCGTGAAGAAATTTAAATTATTAATATAATTACAGTCTTCACTTTGCTTTGATAAATATGTATACGATATACACGTTAGAAGATAATGATAAATAATTCCATAGGAAATTTCTAATAATTCAATTTATTTGATCAATTTTTGATTAGACCTGTAAACTGATATAATGTATTGCTATCAAGAAACTACTTAGCAAGCGAAAAATGGTCGTCTTGTGGGTATCATAGTATACGAGTAGATCGATATTTCAAGTTGTAATCGTATCCCATTACGTAATAAGACGTACGAATAACAAAATTACTGCAATAGCAAACTAATCAATCTTAATAATAGATATAATTATCTATAGCACTGGTTTGTACCACTTTAGTAGTTACAATATTTATATCTGAGCAAATAATATAATCTACAAAATTGAGATTGCTCGTATAACTGTATAGTTAATTCATTCTTTTCATTCTTCAATGCCGATAATGTATTTAGAGCGTACATCCATTCTGTGGGTCATCATACTGTAGATTTTAATGCAAAGAGAAGATTTATCAAGAGTAAGATCTTCATACTAAGTTCAAACTTGTAGCTCATATGGTACAGTATAGTACATATACATATACGAATTTATTACCGTTAAATATTGAACAAATATTTATTCCACTAATCAGGTAGTCGAATATTTAGCTCACTGATAATAAATTTATACGACACCAGCTTGACTATCAGATTAGCTGAAATAGCTACTTACTCATCATACTAACTACAGTCGTAAAATATCATTAGCAATACTCTTCAGCGTTGCATGTTGTAAATAGCATCTCAAGTCAAAACTGTACACTTACGTAGGTATTATAAATGAATATGGGCATTAACTATAATTATCATCATTTGCATAGATATTATTAACAATTATTATTACAAGAGATTAGTTAAAAATGTGGTTGGTAAACATTTCGTAATTACGTATACTATCAGTAACTTTACTGCCAGTTTATAATTTAGTATCCAGTGTATCATGATAACGTCTGTGGCAGATAGATCTAATTTCACTAACTGGTAATTAGCTAAAATACGATATATCTTACTATTGTGTTAATCAACATAGAGTAAACGTTTAACATATCCTCAGATATATTTTTCCTATTATTACAGTGGAGGATAAGAAATTGCAATCTGCGCACAGTAAGCAGTACTTCATATTGTATAGCATTAGGCAATCTACAGTAGCTTCATACATCAAGATATTACTGTAAAAACCTGCCACACTGGATTGTATAGAATAAGACAAAAAAAATCCACGATTTACATTAGCTCTTAATCAATAAAAGCAAATATATGGCATTACAAATATCCACTCTTCAACGAGGTAAAATGTTGCATTAAACAAGCCATGGACTCCAATTACCCAATACATAATAATTCGAAACGCAACACTACGCTAGCGAGTAGTACAATGACTATCACTGCCTTTGAGATGGCCACTAAATATCATATAAAAGTGCTATGAATCTAACAGTGTTTCCATTCCACGTTGTTCGTCCCATCCACTTTTTGACAAAGCCGTTCTGCATGAATCCTGCAAAATTTGAAACAATTTGTTGAAGAATTATGGTCCTATTAATGATGAAATAGTTTTAAAATAACTGTATTGGCATACATCAGAAAAACCAGTTTCAGATAACTTTCGGACTTTCTCATGAAAGTCTTGGGTTTTTATAGGTCGCGCTATGATACAAAGATAGTTATTACAATAATTAGTTAGTTAGTTTCATAGAATGAAAGAAATACGCAGGCTATTCTAAGAGTTACCTTTTGCATACGCTTCAGACCAGTGTCTAGCAGTCTTCATAAATAAATGAATGTTTTCATTGTACTATTAGGAAGTTGAAATCAAAGATATTATGAGGTAATAAATAACATTTCTTCAGCTTCTTAGAAAAAGAGCGAAAGCACACGGTCTTTGTAAAGAATTACTTGTTTAGCGACGACAGCATCTTGTGGATCGTCCGGTTCTGCAGCGCTTAGTAGTACCTTTTAATAAACGATGCAATTCCCATTAGAATTAATAACGACTACCAATGGTTATCACTAGACGATTTCCCATAAATCGAAACATTAACGCTGAGATAAGTTATATTACCTGTAATGACATCAATACGGTTCTTAAGGTGAGAGCTGCGGCCCTAAAAGATTATCATTTATAAAGTATATAGTAATCAACTCGAATAGTTTGAAAGCTGAAAGCTTAGTGATAAAAAAAGGATATTTAGATCAATAAGAGCTTTTTACAATAGAACACAGTTCGTATTAAAATATTGCAATGCAAAAAAAGGCAAAATGTAACAGATATATAAAGTCGAACTTAAACAGTGCGATTTAGTTTGTCCTTTATAATTTTGTCACTAACCAGTTGTCTTTTAAAATATCAAGGCATATGGCACCAGTAACTGAACTAATGTTCGGATGCCATATTCTAGTAATAAATTTCATCTGTATGAAAAGAAAAAGATTACCAAAATTAATCGTGAATATAAGATTGATATCGCATTTGACGCTTAATGTAATAGTCATACTGTAATAAGTAACAAATCAAAAAAATTTCATTAACTAACAGCTAATAGAAAATCTAAAATTGAACGAACAGGCTAAGCTTTGGTCGTACAACGAGTTTGAATTAAATCTCTTTTAATTTATACATAAGTATACTAAAGTGGTATTTAAAATTCCTCATAATATAACATAGATACTCGCACATTTTCAAAGAGTTGCCCTATTGAATTTCATTCTATTCCTATAATCTGTTTTTCTATTTAGCACTCTTACCTTTGGGGGGTTAAACGGGTAAGAATCAGGTATTTCAATATCAACAAGAAACTTTCCACCTAATAAATCATAGTAGCAATTTATATCAATATGCTAATTTTGCTAGGTTGTCACTTTCGATCAGTATGAAATTAAATATATAATTTGCTACTATCGGTATCTTATCCTAGTTAAAAAATTATTATAAAGTGGGTATAAAAAATATAGTCGATTTATAGATATAAAGATAAATAAAATTTATAAACTCTTTACTAAAACTGTTGTAGCTGAATTTTAGGTAACTAACGAATTATGAGCTATAGCAAAAGGAAGCACTAAAGGTAATCAACGTATCAACATTTGTGTAGTACTACTAACTATCAACAAAGTACTTTGCTAAACCAGTTAATGATGTAATCAAATTATTTCTTTCAAGCAATATCATTTTTAATTGCTCTTAAATAAACTTATTTATAGCATGCAATGATCACCATAGTTAGTTAATATTGCCTTAAAAATTAAATCATTACACAGATATTTCATAAAATTGTAATTAAACTTGTAGTTTCATTTATTCTATGTATAGTAATACAAGAGATAGATACGTATGATCTATTTCGTGTAGAATAATCTTTATCGTTTCCAAAAGTATTCCTTTATTAAGCATGCAATAGTAATACGGCAACAAACCTTCGTAGGGTGTATCTGGAGGACCGGTGATTTCGCCCAACAGCTTTGTAAAATTATTTTCATTTAACATTTTGATACATATGCCGCATCTTTTGGCCTGAAAGATATTAAATGTATCGTAAGCTATGACGTGCCACTTAATAAGATTCAGAGTTATGCCTCAACAAAAAACATCAAAATATAATTTTGGTAATTGTAAATTGTCAAATATTGTAAAGATTGCGTAGTAATGTCACTTATATTACTACAAAATATCCAAAACAGGTCAAAGGGAAGTAACTTCAATTCGCTGTCAGAGTATATCATGTCGTTTATATTACCCAAAAACATCCAAATAAGGTCAAAGGGAAGTAACCTTAATTCGTTGTCAGTATATTTACAGCGATAATATTTTAAAACGTAATATCCAATAGGGAATATAGCATATTATGAAAGATCTCCTTAGTAAAACCAATTACTTGTAGTGAAAATAAGTGGTAGGATCTAGCCATTATCAACTATCTTCATTATAAAATGAATTAGCCATACAAGGATTAATACGTTTAGTCATTCATTCAATCATAGATATCCAGTATTATGCGTTGATTGCAAATTAAATAACGAATATTAAATAACTTAGTGCATTATATCTAAAATAATTTATTTTTTGGCCTAGCTACAACCCGATCCATTACCGTGAATGAAACGTTATCATTTAATTTTACTACCTACAGAACAACTAAACTATAAATTACGTATGTTCAATCATTTCTATTTCAAGATTTTAGATCAGATCCATTGATATTAAATTAATTAATGATACTTTATTAGTAAGTCTGTATACAGGATATATGTCTCTTTATTGACTCTCTAATCGTACAGTTTTATATATTTCCATGGTACATCAGTATTACATTATATATTTCAATACAGTATAGGTAGGTTTTGATCAATTTCTTTTTCAATAAAGGCATAGTAGCAACGGCTACTGAATCCTTCATTCATCTACAGCTAAAACTAATTCTCACAATTAGGCTTGTGTTAACACATTCGTATGGGATATTTCTCGAAGTTTATCTATGCGATCAATAGAATTAATCGATATCACGCAAGAATTGTAAGATAGAAATAATGATGGGATACAATCTTTTTTTATAATTGATTGTAATCTAAGTATTTCTACAAATTTCTAATGTTAGATTTGACTATACACGTAGTACATAAATTCTTCTAATGGTAGATATTTGTCATCGGCCGTACTATGATTACAAACATTGCCTAACTTTAAACTCTGCATCAGAAGTAAAAAGCGTCATATCAAGGAAGAAAGAGTGATTAATTGGCTAATAACAATGTTTTTGTCTCCTTCTTTTAAATTTTTTCCCAACTTTAAATATTACAGTCATTCAATTAAGACAGTGTCATTTTCCATTACAAGATGACTTATCGATACCATACCATTTTGATAATATAATTGATCTGATCGACCCGATCAAAGATGGTTTTACGGTTAGCATGAATGCTAAGTTACTGTACGCTTATGTAGTTTAATTATTTCTCAGACTTTACTAATAACTAACTCATTATGATGACCAAGCTAATTACTCATGTCTATCAGAGTTTACTAGAGTAATCAACTGTCATTGGAAAAATGGAGAGGTTACCATTATTGCTTAGTAAGCCATCGATATCTTAAGTATTAACTTGGATTTTAATTCTAATTCTAACATCATTTTTTAAGGTATAATCGTCTACAACGACGATATAATCTCTAGATTTATGTATTCAATAATAAACTTATGTCTTGTAAACGATCCAGCAGCACTATAACATGAAGAATTTTTCCAATTTTGCAGTAAACTATCGTGATCCCGACTGATAATACCGTATATACATACATGAGTAACATGATAATTTAAAATCTTTTCCAGTTCAAAAAGGCACGATAACTCTTTAGGTATTTAATACTCCCGTGTCTAACTTTCATTAATTAATCATAAATAAGCATTTTTATGCTATTATATTTTCAAAAGAGTCGCGTCTACAGTCTATACTGCCTTTCAAGATGCGGTAGCAAAGTGAAAGTAAACTGCCCATCTTATTTACTGTCATCTCTTGTAATTTCATCAAGTATGACTATGAAGAAAATAAAACATGCTGACATCATATGCATAGCATAGAGTACTACCGTCGACTTAGCTGCGGTATACTCTATGAAACTAATTTAATTCAAGCACTTTATAGGGGTGGGTGGTAGGGGATTTATCTAGTCTTGATAATGAATCAGTGAATAGAAGAGCATTGCGCTGTAATGGAGAATAGAATTCTTCTCATTGTGAACAAATTGAATCGTATGATATCCAGTGCGACAATTTTGCACCATTTAGGTATATTATGATGTATTTACTGGTTAATGACTTAGCCCCAAGACCAGTTGTACACAGTTGTCCAAGTATGCCAATGTACTACTATCGTATTGCAATGGAAGTTAAGAAAAGTAAGCTGTATTCAAGATTTTGGAGTAGTCCCTGGCTTTGCCATCAACAGCTGAAAAAGTATACAACTTGCATTTATTTACTGTCCTAACAAACTCTAATTCTATTTTATGGATTGATCCAATAGGCTAATGCAGTCCATTTGGCAACTTTAGTCTACTCGTATTGCCTATAACTGTATTGATAAGCACTATAAAAATTGATTGAACTCAATTAGAAATGAACAAATCATTGTCGGTCAATTCTGTAATTAAAGGATTACAATATGGACGATGTTGGTAGGACATTTTGAACTCGTGATTGATGCAATCACATCATGTAGGTGATGAATGCATTGACTTTACACATTGACCTTGAACATGGTGCTCGAAGCAGTCTATACTACGACTAGTTTGATTTGTTGTCAATGAATCCGAATATTGGATGATTGCATTTATTGTCCCAATCCATCAACTCTCTACGGACGCGTCAGTAATGTGTTGACCAGCGAAATACTGATCCATATTGACCACTACAATTGGTGCAGTGGTGTTATTTCAGCTATGATCCATCAGGTCGATTTCAATGGACTAGTGGAATGGTACTTTGCAACAAAACATTGATGCAGGCTCTGATCGATCATGTAAAGTAGGGAGGAAAACAGAGGATTGGATCAGAAGTTGGGAATGGACTAAATGAATATGTCATTATCCTACACAATTTTGGTGGCCTTGACTGTATCCAAGTCTAGCACCATGCTGGCCAAGATTCAGTTTGATTTTGAACAAGGTACAGTCTCCTTCTCTTAAAAGCTATTGCAGATGGTTGGACATCTTTGCTGCCATCATCATGACTGTACGGTTAAAGTATTAAAGTATCCCACGTCAAGGTCATCATCAACTTGGCTGGTTGTGTCCAGCTTTAGGAATAAAAGTAGTTGTATCGTATCTTCCAAAAAAAACGGCGAAATGCGACAAATACAAAGCGTGTAAGAAAAACTCTGGAATGGCAAGACTATTGGAATTACATTGACTTGTATGTCTGCCTTCCTCCATCCTTGTTCATTTGAGTATTGTAGAATAGACATGGAAATGGATGAGTTGATGTTGCAATGAGGATTGTACGCGTCTACAGTATAGACTCCTATGTATGTTAGCATATGCAGTACAGTAGGTTATGTGGCTTTGAAGTGAATCATGGTAAAAGTAGGGAACATGGATGTGTAAGTAAGCATTCTTCTGGCTATTGGAATGGAGATGGTTTTCTAGCATCCACCTTTCATCATTCCTTGTCAGTAAAGGTGGTTGATGGAAACCTTTGTATCGCCATCATTTCAAGGACTGTCCCGATGGCCAAAGATCAATATAATCTGTATGATAGCATCGGTTGACATTTGGACAAAGGATGTAATGTAGTAGGATAGTATTTTAGGCTGCAGTTGAGTACAATCCGCCCTGTGATTCTCTATCCATGCTACGTATGGAAAGAGAAGTAGGGTTAAGAGAACGATTCTTTCCAAATGACTACCACTACCACTACCAGTGGTCTGTCTACTCAATGACAACCTAGATGATGTATTATTGGATGAAAAATGGCGATACTATGGATCTATAGAGAGGAAGATTGGATCAATGGTTACAACATCATTGCTATCAACATCCTCCTGCTATGCTGCTGCCTATCCATTGTAATCCATCTTGAAGGAGATGGGCATTACACTGATTGAAATGGATTTTACTTGTTCTATCTAGGATTGATGATGATCGAATGGAGGATGATGTATCCAGTGCAAAATGCTATTGTGGATGAGGCAAAAGCAACCCAACCAACCCTTGCTTACTACAAGCTGTAGACAATCAATCATCAGCCAACACCCTACAGCACAATCATCACCAAACAGCCTACAATACAATTCAAGCCTAGTAGATGATTTTGTGCTATTTTCCTACTTACCTCTTCACTTTTGACTACTTCTGCAAATTCTCGCTTAACTCGAGAAATGGAAATATTAGCCATCGCGTTATCCAGCCAATTTTGGTCGACGTTGTCGTTACCCTGATGACAATAAACACCACCAGCAATATCAGACTCTAGTATCATCGCTTCATCAGTCTATTTGCACCCTATGCCAAGCATACTGTCGACAGTCATGGAGAGTTTGTCCATGACAAAGTGCACTGACAGACGGACAAGGACGCAATCGTGGCGTTCTTGCCGGTAACATTGGAGTCGTGCTTGGTACAGTTGAAGTGGACAGTATTGTACTGTAGTGTACAATACTGTCCATTGTAGGGTGCAGTGACGTACAGTACTGTACTGATTGTAGCCAGGTACTGTAATCAAACAACCGTCCTACACGACTCAACTACTGCGTCTGAACTGCAAGGAGAACTGGTGGATACCAATTGGGACCGTACTAGAGTCAGGAGTTCGTTGGTTGTACAGTACACTGAGTACAGTACTGTACAGTGTACTGTACATACTGTACTGTACTGTACAGTACAGTGACGTACTGTACAGTACTGTACTGATTGCAACCGCGTACTGTACTAGAGTCAGGGGTTCGTTGGTTGTAGACTACAGTGACGTGCTGATTGCAACCACGTACTGCAATCAAACAACCGTCCAAAACGACTCAACTGCTGCGGCTGAACTGCAAGGGGAGCTGGTGGATACCAGTTGGGACCGTACTAGAGTCAGGAGTTCGTTGGTTGTACAGTACTGTACTGATTGCAATCGCGTACTGTACTAGAGTCAGGCGTTCGTTGGTTGTACTGTAGACTACAGTGACGTGCTGATTGCAACCACGTACTGCAATCAAACAACCGTCCAAAACGACTCAACTCAAATTACTGCTGCTGAACTGCAAGGGGAACTCGGTGATATCCATTGGGACCATACTAGCAGTCAGGGGTGGCAGCGAGTGAATATAGACAACTGGACAGTCAACTAAGAAGTAAAAGCTTCTTGAGAGACATCAGATCATTTTGTGTCCGTAGTAGCAACAGAAAATAACCACCGACTGAAGAGAAAATTGGGCACCTGGAGAATTTTCTCTACTGTACAGAACGTACCTTTATTATAGTACAAGTCCTGGTTACATTTCGACATGATACTGTACAGTATACCAAGTCATGGACTGCTAGAAAAAGGAACCGTAGTCCGTTGCCGACGTACAGTACTATACTGTATGGTAAAGACTCAGTGTCAGTGCAGGGTCAATGGTGTACTCCACTTACTCAGTATACTCAGTCTACAGTACTGTACTGCACAAATAGCGATGTCGTGATTGACATCGCTTTTCGTTCAAACGTGTCATAGGGTCAACGTTGAGGACGCTACGTACACCATACCATACCGGACCCGTACCGGTACCACTAGATATACTGTACAATCAGTGTACATGATATA
Organism: Trichoplax adhaerens; assembly: GCF_000150275.1. NCBI lineage: Eukaryota > Metazoa > Placozoa > Uniplacotomia > Trichoplacea > Trichoplacidae > Trichoplax > Trichoplax adhaerens. The sequence goes on from NW_002060947.1 coordinate 1,591,380, forward strand.
TGTATACTGACTGGATATTAATTATTGGTATTTGGTAGTGGCAATTTCCACGTAACAGAGGTCGAGACCTTAATCAAAGGGTCTGTAAATACTCTATAGAGTGTTGCTCAGCAAATTATTGCATAGTGTACAGTGTACACTGGCTGACGACCAGGTCGTTCGTTGCCTACTGTGCTACCTGGTAAAGTACCTCTATCGACGACTACGTTTTCCACTAGTCCTTGCCGCTTGCCTTTTTAGCTAGCTCCTAACACGGTTCTGTAGAGAACTGTCATTGAATATCGAAAATCGTTCAAGATTTCATTGTATAATTATTAGAAATCCAAATCAAAATGTCATCGGGTGTACCTACTGTAGAATTGTATAAGAGAGTGCGCATATTGAGAGGGAAGCCAAGTATCAAATGATAATCTTATAGCATGATCCAGTCAATACCTATTGTAGCCAAGATCAATGCCCAACGAGTCTGGACGAGAAATAAATGCGCTAAATGGATGATGTGATTAAATCGACTCCAATCAACTATTACGCCTATTTCAGGGTAGAGACAAATAAAACGGATCAACTAAATTCAATGGATCCAATAAAACTTGTTATGGCAAGGATGACAAGATGAATGATTGTTTTGAGAGTCAATGATGTAAATAGAATCCAATTCATAGACTAGAAAGGTTGGGTTATTCCATGGAATTTCCACACCTTTCTCTAATCTATCTAAAATTCATCTACTTTAGTTAGAATTAGGGTAGCTGGTGAATCGGCAATGACTTTCTACAACTAAAATTCATGCAAAATTACAAATTAATCGACGTTAAAACCTTCAAGACTACGTTTATACAATATAATATGCTCTAAATGAGGAGGTTGATTTAAAGTAGACGCGTATAACTATGTTGTCCATTTAGAACCGCTTTATTGATTTGAAGGTAGCACAAGCAAGCTTTCTACAGCATGTAGAATAGGCTCTGAATGAAGCGTTTAATTTACGGCATAGAACTTTGTTGTCCATTTAGCTCAGCTTGATTGCATTGAAGCTAGAATATCCCTAGCTACAGGATATTCTAACGCTCAAATCGATGCAATGCTACCAATTTGTAATAGTATGACCCCGTTAGTAGTAAGTTATAGCATAGGCTTTCCTTGATTGAATGCTTATTGCAAGTACGTGTATGCCAAAACAACTGAGTATCAAGGTGGTCAAGTTTACTTATATACCTTGACTTGTAAGGCCTATCTTGTAGCAACAACACGGCATGATTTTATCTAGGGGATTTTATCTATACATTATATCGACATTCTAGTGCTAATTATTCCTTAGTCTGAGAAATCACACAGATGCAAATAATTGCACCCAAGGGTGATACAGTCATGATTCTTAGTATGACAAAACTAATCGACGCCAAAGCTTTCAAGGGCTTTATTCAATGCTATCGCAATCGTGGACTTTAGAACATGCATTGGAGGATAATGCGATATAGAATCAATGAGACTTTTGATTGATAGAACTTGGTTGTCTATTTAGTACCGCAGCCACCACTTTACATGATCAAAGACAGAATATCCCTAGCTATACGCTTATTAAAACAAAATCAGTAAGGATATTCAAAGGCAACAACAACAATGTATGCTATTATTAGTTGAAATACCTACAGTATTGCATTTTATTGTTAATCTTGAAAAAATTTGCAATGCGTTTTCCTACAAATTTGTCGTCGTAATCCCATATCTTATTATATATATATATGACACCATTCATTTTTAAAATACCTTTACAAATTGATAATTTAATATTACATTATACCATAAATAGGAATAAAATATCTGGCTATACATCTGCCATGATAGCTAATCTTTTCAAGTCTTTCCATGGTCCATTACGAGTATTTCGCTTAGTGACAACATAACGATAGTATAAAATCTCCTTTAGGAAGCAATTCCATCTTCGCTATGGTAATGCAATCAATCTTAAAATTATATCTAATCCAAATGATCAAAAAAAGATATCCCTTCCAATCGTTAACTAGAAGATATTTCATCCACCCCTAGTAGTATCAAAGGCCAAAAAACAAGAGTGTACGTAAAATCTCTTTCATGAAGTTAATCCTACTGTTTCAGCTACAGTAGTTTTAGGATAGCTAGACTTTCCATTTTCGCTGTAGTAAAGCAATCGATCTTAAACTTTTACCCAACCAGGTGATCATGATAGGATACCCCTTTCAATCGTTGACTACAGAAATTACATCCACCCTTTGGCGTATCAATACATCCAAATTATTCCTCTTCGTCCATTTATGATAGCATTTAACCAAACTATTTAAAATATTGATAGCTTTACTATCGATCCGATGATGCCAAAAGTATCTAACGACTATTTGCCTATACAGTCCATATTCGTGTAGCAAAGAAATAATTTTAAAATGTTCAAAAATCAAGGGATACCCCGACACCAAATCAAAGTGCTGTTCTTAGAGCTTTAAACCTCCTGCAATTATAATATATAAGTCAACACGAATCTATAATTAATCAATCGATCGACTACTATTAGCATAGAGATTAATAGCTAAAGTAAAATTAAAACGAACCTTCAATTATATGAACAATCATTTCAAGTGTTAATCACTATCCTTAAACAATAAATACCTAGGCATTATTTTAATAGTAAATAACTTTGATGAACTAATTGATTAATGCAACAGATTGAAGCCAATATGGTAGTAATACCAAAGTCATTGAATACATCACTAAGCAGCCTTTACATCAAGAAGTACAACGTCTATCTTACTATTCTGTCTGAATAGAATAAATTTAAATTCAATTAAGTCATGCATGCAAACGCTGTGATTTATTACGATGAGTCAATAAAAATCATGCAAGCCATTTAAGTTTAATTGGTCGCAATGGATGGTATGCAATATGTTTCTTCTAACGGGCGTCCTTTCCAATCAGTCAAGCCCTCGCCAGCTGTCACTAGAATCAGTGTCAACAACTTGAAAACTACAAAATTGTAATCATTATTTTAAGAAGCGGCGCAAGTTGCTTGACTTTTAGACAAGGTTAAGATGAAAAATTGCAATCAAGACTGAATCACCCAAGTAAGAAATTGAGCCAACCTACACTTCTCCGATTGTACTTCTTCTCAACTTGTAGGTTTAGTAAGATTTAATAGAGGCTTTAGGATCTAGTAGTGATGATCCTAGTCATTAAACTTAAGTTTTACTTGAAAATCAATTTAATCTCACTGTGCATCATTTAAATGATTTACTAACATTTTGATTGCATGCTATTATTAGTAGTCAAATGTTAAGCTTAAATAAGAAATTTTCCAAACTCTAGTTTATCCTATGTATTTCATTGATAGCAGTTACTTTATTAAATATGCTGCTACCATAAATTAAAGCCATCAATCACTTTTATTTGATCGATAGCTTATCCTTTTCGTTGCATTCTCTCCTACTTAATCGTTCGATATCCCCAAATTTTGTTAACCTCTATAATATCTTTATATCAAAAAAGTTTTAAACTTTTCTGTTAGCTACAGTATAAATCAATGATATGGTAGTATGGCGGAAGCTTTTCCTATTTAGTAAATCTCCTCCGCCTAATAGCTTAGTCCAGTTAATTGATAGTGATAACAATCAAGTCCCCCAAAAATCTTGCTAATAACATAACTGTATCTAACTAATCGAAAAACTGCTTCACATGATAGAAATAACTAAGAATGATTATATTCTATCGTCTTTATGGTATCGAAATTGATTAAACTTTCTGTATTCATAATTCTTAGCTTAGTGCAGTAGAAAAATATCATTTTTTTAACAAAAACAGGAGCATATTTTAGGTCTGATACACTACATAGCATCCAATTTTATTGAACGCAATAGTTTGCAGATCCAATCATGTTGAAAAATGTAAAAGAATTAATGCAGATGCTACTAGTATATTGATCATACTGAAACGTAGCGACATTGGGGAGTTGATCTTCATTACTGAGATGCTGTATAGCAGCTTTCTTTAACACCTTACAACATCCAATGAAAGATATCGTATGGTTTAAGATATCCACCAGATAGGCCAAGACTTTTACCGTATATATCACAAAGTAAATCATCCACCAAAGCTAATCTTTACTTTTGCAAATAATAATCTAATGGTGGTTTAAATTAAATTATACTAAAATTCAATAAATTATACATAGGAAATTATTGGAACAAGATAACAACGGATAAAATACTTTCAACGAAGTATTAATATTCATCAAGAGTATCTTGTATTATCATTTAAGAACCATAGAGGCAATAGAAGAAAAATTCTTAATTCCGTTAAAAGCTTTCCAAACCTAATGATAGTAACGTAATACCTAAAGTGTTATAGAAGTATTCACGGCAACGTTAACTTGCGTACTTTAGTAAATATTTAGATAGATAGAAATCAATCTCTACTCCGTGTAACTTATAGCTCAATCATAGACTAAAAATAGCCTTAAATTAAACAAAACCAATATTACTCATACCCTTATATACGTCAAGTAACATATTAATCTAGTAACACCTAGAATCTTGGATAATTCCTCGCCAAAGAAAATACGTTTATGTCTGATTATAAATTATCATGTAAATCCAGTCGATCATCATTAGTAATTAATAGGTTTTGGGTATATAAGCAATTTTTTCATACTGGAAATTGCAATAACTTTAGGATATTAATATATTCGTTGTAGGACTACTTAAAATGCGGTAGTTTTGTTTTCCAAAAAAGTTAACTTTGGCATATAAGTAACTTTTTTTTAAATAGAAATAGCGACGATCTTCGAGGATATTAATACGTGTCTATCCGCTGTAGGACTGATTTGAAATCATTTTGGCTATTTTCTACTCTCTGCTTTAGATATTCCATTCGCATTGAACACAATTATTGAGTCATTATGGAAACTGCAGATACACCCTATGATGAAGAAGAGTTTGTTCGACAATTTCAACAAAATCGAGAACATTTCCATGGCTTAGAGAAAGGAAAATCACTGAAATCTCAACGCAATAAAAAGAAAAAGCGTGCATTATCAACGTCTGATCGAGCGGCTGCTGTCGCTCTAGCATTAATAGAGGATAAAGACGAAGCACATTACGGAACTCAGCCCCGATCTGGTAATTTAATTAAATTGATTCAAATCTTTGAAAAAGACTATCAGCTAAGAGAACACTTGGAATCAACGGGGAAAAAGGGAGCCAGTGACGATGATTTAGTAGAAGTTGTCAATACAAAGACAGGCAAAACAGCATCCATTCGCCTGAAAGATATCAAAAGGGCTTCCATTACCCTAAGAAACTATAAAGAAAGAGGAAGTATTCCAGCCGAATTCGGTAACTATCAAACAAAACTATTTTTCTTTCGCTAATATCCTCCTTTTATTTAATTCATAATTAAATGTGCCGATGGATTTTTGAATGATACACAGATTCAACTATATACTCATTAATCATGGCCTAGTCGCTATGAATACTGTTTACAGCGTTGGCTAATGCCTATCGCGATATCGCATGATATTGATTGCAAATTTTTATCTACATCTTATTCGATATTTCAGTGTCAATCTTATTGGCTGCAGTCTAATATTAAATTTTCAGATTGTATAGTAGCAAAGGGCATAGAGTGTTCATTTTCTTTCAGTGTTGTCATACCTGCCACAGAATAAGAAATTAATTTAATGCGATATAGTTTGGCATCGTTTTCAACTTGCGCTTCCTCGTTAATTATAACGGATCGAGTTCCGTGGATAAGCTACTTCTGGATGCTATGTATAACTACCTATTAATCTATATGATACCATGTTAGGCTGCAGTTCTAGATTATGTTCATATGGTGTGCATACTATATTTAAATTATACGTAAATATACGTGTATACCGAATTTTTCTATTGGATAGTGATATCGATAAAATCATGCTCAACTCGTTAAAAGGCGCATGAATCAACAACACCAATTGCAGCAAGTAGGAATTCCATATTCACATGATTTATTGACTTCTATTTCTGTTCAGGAAAACACGATACTGAAGCAGAGGCTGCTGCTGATGCTATTATGCAAGCCATTGAAGGTGTCGATTTCGATGACGATTATGATTCCACTGACGATGATAATAGCGACAACAACGAGGAGCATATGATAGAGATTGATGAAGAAATGCGAGCTAAACATGATTTACCATTGATAAAGCTAAATTTACCGGCGTCTTTCCAGGAGACTATTAAGCAAGGCGATCAAACAGCCATCGCTTCTTCAAGTCCACTTGCAAAGAGCCCTCATGAAACAGCAACGTTTTCTACTGAAGGTAGGAAATGCTTTCATCTATGCAAATGATCAATATTTTTGAAACATGCAAAGCAATCTTATCGATGTCATTTCTTTATTATGATATTCTTGAAGAATCTAGCCGTGGAAGTGAAACTTCAGAACGAGTTCAATATACTTCAGGTAAAGAAATGGAATACCTAGCTGTTCTACTAGGGCAGTAGTGTTTGTTCATCACCATCATGATAAATTATTATTTGATAACTTATAAAAATAGATTACTGTTCTACTCAGCCAAGAGTGTTTGTTCTTGACTATCTTGATCTATGAGTTGATAGCTTATAAAAAATAGATTACTGTTTTACTTGGCCAAGACTGCTTATTCTTCATCTATTAGTGGATACCTTGTAAAAATAAATTACTATTCTACTTGGCCATGAGTGTTTATTCTTTATCTATTAGTGGATACCTTATAAAGATAGATTACTATTCTACTTGGCCAAGAGTGTTTATTCTTCACCCTCATGATACGAGCATATTACTTGATAGCTTGTAAAAATAGATTACTATTCTACAAGGTCTTCATCTTTGACCGCCTCCACGCAAATGCTATCGATTAAATTAATCAATGGCGTCTAAGAATTAATGACTGTCAAGCAATAGTGTTCATTTGTGACCATCTCCACGCCATTACCTTACTGTCGATGAACTTAAGTAATGGCTTCTAAAAATTGATCGCTGTTGTACTTGGGCCATCTTGACACAAATACCATCGATTAATCGATAATATTCGAAGAATAGATGACAGTTTTAACTTGGCTATTTTTTGATGTTGTAATTCATGTAGTGATGAAATCGTCGGAAATACGCAGCATTATTCGATCTCCATCAACAGAGCCACAAGATTCGCCAACATCACCTTCAAGCTATGATTTTAGTAGAAATACTCCGAGTAGAAGTATTCTTCAAGGTAGTAGCTATAGCGACTATGTCAAAGAAACGCGAGGCCGAACCAGTTCCTTTGGTAGTGCTCGTAGATATAGAGGTAAACATCCCATTGCTAGGCAAGATTTCGTTAGCTAAAGCCATTGATTTACAATCTCTTATTCATTTTAATGCTTCACATCGCTTGATTCTTACGTGAAACCATGGACTACTAAATAAAGAGTAATTAGTAGTCCATAGTTAAACTGACATCGAAATATTGCTCCATCATCTCTTGCAATATTATTTTTACGTCAATGTCCAAATTATTCCCAATTAACTTGAACCCTCTATTTCATGTTAAAGGCACAAGCGGCTCAGAAGTGACCACTACAACTCAATCAAGTGAAGATCCTCAGCAAAGTTCGATTCATAAATCGACAATAGTGATAGAACCCAAAAGTGGAAAGACTCCTAATCACAGTCAAGAAATTATTCCTTCATCTACAACTACTACTCGCACTTATCATACTCAATCAAGTATAGAGCAGCTACATGGATCCATCACTAAATCGACAACGATAGAATCGAAAGGTGGAAAGATTTCCAAGCACAGTCAGGAAGTGATTCCTTCATCCACTACTACTACTACTCGTACTTATCAGGTTCAATCTGATCCGAAGCAAGGATCGATCACCAAATCGACCACTGTGATCGAATCTAAAAGCGGAAAGACTTCGAGCCACGATCAGGAAATGGCTCCTTCGTCAACTACTTCTACTGGCAATTATCAAGGTGGAAGCACAAAAAGAACTGTTATACGAGTGAATAACTCTCGTAATAGAACCATTTCTAGAAGCGGCAAGTACAGTCGTTGTTTTCCTATATTAGTTTTCCATATATTTCCAAGCATGCTTATGCTCATGAGGTCTTTTTTATACCTTGATAAGCATTCATGATACACGCATGCATGTCCTGCTATCTGAAATTAGACGTATTTTGATCATTTTTTAGACTCATCAGGACATAGTCCGAGTAGAGAACCGTTGAACGCATCCGAAGCAATCGTCGTCTCTCAAACTATGGCAGAAACTTCCCATGCAATAAATTTTGAAAGTCTGGACGAAGGAACAGTGGATCAACCCGCCATGACTAGAGCTAATAACCAACAAGGGCAAATCAAAGCAGTCGTGGGGGCAAAATCACCAGACAGCCATACTCTACCGTCTACAAGTAATTACAAGTCGTTTAATGTTCAATATTGCACTTGAACTTATACAGTCGCTATTGCTCCATTTTACTATCATTGCTTTAGAATTGTCATTTCATCCGAGTATATTGTATTGGATCATGATGGCATTTCCCCTAAGCCATTATGAACAATCAATAAATAAGTTAATTCTACACGAACACTGTTGAATATCACAAGAATGTAATAGAACTGACAGTAGTCCTGACCTTCCTTTCATAGTTTGGTTAGAATATATCCAATTAACCATACTATTTGCTACCATAAATAGTATTATAGTTTTGTTCAAAAGCTCTCTTTGGATGTAACGAGGGTGCAAGCATCTTATTACTGTCTATAAATCATACAATATGCTTTTGTAGATTGTTTAGCATACTACTATCCGAAAACTCTTCTTGGATATATCACCATTTCATAACTTATTCAAAACATCAAAACAACGGTGCTATCCGCTACTGTCGATTTTACAATTCTTCCCGAAAACTCTCTAGACAGCCATTTCATAGCTTGATTAGAACATCCATGCTACCGTAGACTGTACAGTTTTACAATCCCAGCCGAAAACTTCCTTGGATATCATGAGGATGCAATAGAATTAACCTTGCTATCCGCTACTGTAGATTATATAGTATAATAATTCTACCCGAACATTCCCTTGGATATGGCAAGGATGTAATAGACAGTACCTTCGACTTTCATTGCATAGGTCGGCCAGAATATTAAATTAACCATGTTGCACGCTACGATAGATTGTATAGAGTTTTACTATGTTTCGCTATCCACTTTCAACCCTTTTTAACTTGTTTTTTGAATCTACTACGCATCTTTTTCTTGTCTGCATGGATTAGCTTAAATACGATTTAATTTTGGACTCTTTTTTCTATGTCATGCAATAGCTACAAGGAAGGTTTCGCAATCAGAAGTAGCGCAATCACCTGTTTTGCAATCAACCCATTTGGTCAAGACTGAAAACCGATTCCAATATCCCAGTGTTGATCATTCTCGTCAATCTGTTAATAACAAAGATGTGGACAAGCAGAACATACCTAAGAGAAATACGGAGAAAACTTTTATCACGACGAGTAATCATTCGTCCTCTCCGCAGTATAGAAATAGTCCTACTCATACTTTGCCCGAAAATACTTCAACAAGAACAAGCATCTCTAATCGAGATGGAACATCAATTGCTACTACTGGCCAAGCCGTAAATGAAGTAGATCACGCTAAGCATGCTGTTAGCAGGCCAAGCTACAAAATGAACAGCACAAATCAAGTAGATACAGCGCCTAAATCCGATACATTCGCTTCCAAAATTGCTAGCAAAGATGGTCAATCAAATAAGCCAATGGGTCAAGCAGCCAATCCTATACATGCAAGCCATATCGTTCATGAAGAAAGCCAAAACAAGGATACAGCCTATCCAAATCAGATAGACGTAAGACCAAGAAATTTATCCTCTACACAACAACATGATCCATCATTATTAGAAACGTCTAGCAGCGATGCAACGCATAGTCCCAATGATACACAAGACAGTGGATACCAGATTCATATTACACACGAAAATTTTTCATCTCCTGGACAAGAAAAGATATTGATGTCAACCATCTCAACTGGAGATACTCAGTTCAATGGTCAAGCAGGTAGTGAAGTAGATCATACAAGTAGTGCCGCCAGTCGAAGTAGTTTACGTTATAAAACAAGCAATAGAAAGCAAACCGATACCACATATGCAAGTTTATCCTCTGCACGGTATGCCAGGTTGAATACTTATAATACGCAAGAAAGTAATTCAACTACTTCCAAAACTTCTACAAATCAAGCAGTAGACGAAGTAGATCATGCAAGTAATATCGTTCGTTTGCGCACTCTACGTGATCAACAGGATGATAGAGATCAAACAGGAATGACATATGGAAGTTTATCCTCCAAGCGGTATAGAAACCCCGATAGTCGTCATCCGCAAGCAAATGACTTAATAACATCGAAAACAACCAATAGAAACGTTAAATTAATCTCATCTAGCGACCAATTCGATCATCCAAATCATAATGCTGCTAACCTGCGTGGTGAAAAAACCGAAGATAGCAATCAACTGCGCCAACAAAATGAAATTAACCATCGAAATGTATCAACTACGATCAAACAGAAAAATATAAATGGTACCGAAAATATTCATCGAAATGATGCACATCGAAATGCAAGTAAGGTATTATCACCTACTATTGAGGCTACTGCCCTTGCTGCAACGGCTTCTGATCCATCTGCAAAATCAACGGATTTTGTTAGCCATCAAGTTACTCCATCAGAGAAGGAGAGAAAAATCAATTCTGTTTCATATGTCAAGCATAAGCCATCCAAAGGCATAAAATATCAAACTAACATTCATCATGTCAATAACGGTGAGCCTAAAATAAATACGAATGGATATCCTAGCGGTCATTTACAATCACAAACAGGTCATCATCAACTCACATCGACAGAAAATAAGATTCCGAATAATGTTGATTCTACTGTAATTGCTGCATCTGCGGTAATGCCTGATGAGGAACAGCCTACAAGAGATCTGGCCAACGAAGAAATTCAACCTCAAATCGTTGATAACGCAGAACAAGCCGTTGAGCTACAACCTGAACAATCTGCTGGAGTACAACCTTCAACAACAGAAAGTACAACTGAGAATGAACCAGTAACTGCTCCTGATTCGGTCGATGCCAAAAAATCAACAAATGATACTGCAGCTCCCGAAGTAACCAAAACGAATAATCCAATATCAAGTGTAATATCAAGATTTATTCCAATGAGCATTATCAAGAAATCTGCTAATAAATCCGGACAACGTGACACTGCCAAAGCAGATCCTAATGCATTCGATAAAACAGTAAAAGTCGATGATGACGACGATTGGCATATTATTTCACTTATAAAACGTGAAAAAGATGAATCGACGGCCGAGAATGCAGAAGACGTTGCTCCGTCAAGTATAAATGAACCAGAAGCAAATCAAGAATCGACCAATGCAGATAGTAGTGCCCCTACTGCTTTAGGTGTTACTGCTACTGCAGCAATGGCGACTTCAAAGGACGTAGAGAATACTCATATACAACGTGAGGAAGATAATTCTGTGAATCAGAATACCTCTTCATCTCCGAATGATTTGCAAAAGGGTACTTCTGAAAAGAATAAAATGAAAGGAGAGAATAATAATGCTGATATTGCACTAGAGGCAGCGGGAATAACAGCCGTGGCTGCATCGGCAGCAGCATATGAATCGGAACCAATGTCGGAAAAGCCGCAATCAATATCAGCTAAAGGAGACAAGGAACACGCTCCAGATGATGCACACTCACGCATAAAAACAACAGCACCCTCTAATAGTCGATACTCAAATAAGAACCACACCAATCTAAAAGACGTGAAGACCACTAAAGCTGCACCTCAAAATAGTGTAGAATCTTCTGCGGCAGTACCATTAGCAACTACCAATGGAGACATCAAAGTAGAACATAAGAATACTCAATCCATACATGAAGGTAATGAATTGAAAGCTGATCATACTCAAGAAAATGAATCTTCGATGTCAAAGCCTACAGAAGCTGAAGTAATTTCACCAAATCAGAGTATATTACCACAACAAACGCAACATAAGACAGTGGAAATGACAATGCAAAAAGAGAAACCCAATGATACTGACAAGGATAGGCCTACAGAACCTTCTATCGCCAACGATTCTAATATATCTAAGGTAAAAAAAGAGGAATTGCCAACTGCAGGTCGACAAGTAAGCCAACGTCCATCTATCAATCAAGAGGAAAATAAAGTAGTGACTAATCATGATGAAGTCAATGATTCTGCAACTACTCATAATGAAATAAATAAACAGGCTGCTGTGGATCAGGTGAAATCTACATCTTCCCATGGAATAACAAACCAACATAAGTACGAATATCAGGGCAAAGAAGGAACTCATCCATCTCAAGATAGC
>NW_002060947.1:1605575-1606586 GCF_000150275.1 Trichoplax adhaerens
CTGAAGATGAGTATCAGCTAGTCCTAAGAACAAGCATCAAGATATCGCAACTACCAACAATGAAGATGCTCAAGATGCAGATGAAACTCATATACAACATCACGAAGCTCGAGAGCCCGAACGTGAACAAATCAGTGAAGAAAAGGAGGGTCATAACGTAGTAGCTCCAAAAGAAGTAGAAAAAATTGTACCTGTACAGACACAAACTGCCGAAGCAGAGAATAATCAGAAAGTTTCTATCAATCACCAAGCGAAAACGGAAGACCATGCCTCTGACAAAGATGCAAATGACGAAACGCTGGCAAAGCATAGGATTCACGATAAAGATCCACATCTAAAAGTACATGATGTGCAGTCCTTGGAAGATCGTGAGAAACCAACTGAAGAAGCACCTCACCAAGATGAGAATGTACAAGAAACTTCTAACGCCAATCATGTAACAAAAACGGAAGATCATGCTTCAAAGATAGCTACAAACGATGAAACATTAGAAAAGGATGAGACTCATGATAAAGATTTACATTTAGAAGCACATGACGCCCAGCCGGTGGAAGATCAAGAGAAACCAACTGAAGAAGCACCTCACCAAGATGAGAATGTACAAGAAACTTCTAACGCCAATCATGTAACAAAAACGGAAGATCATGCTTCAAAGATAGCTACAAACGATGAAACATTAGAAAAGGATGAGACTCATGATAAAGATTTACATTTAGAAGCACATGACGCCCAGCCGGTGGAAGATCAAGAGAAACCAACTGAAGAAGCACCTCACCAAGATGAGAATGTACAAGAAACTTCTAACGCCAATCATGTAACAGAAACGGAAGATCATACTTCAAAGATAGCTACAAACGATGAAACATTAGAAAAGGATGAGACTCATGATAAAGATTTACATTTAGAAGCACATGACGCCCAGCCGGTGGAAGATCATGAGAAACCAACTGAAGAAGCACCTCACCAAGATGAGAATGTACAAGAAACTTCTAACGCCAATCATGAAGCAGA
>NW_002060947.1:1606943-1620974 GCF_000150275.1 Trichoplax adhaerens
GTTGAAGGTCATGAACAGTTAGGAGTAATTGATGAAGAATCGGAAATAGAAGAACAAGATGAAGCAGTTACGGCTGCAACGGCAGGAGATGTTGCTGCAGAAAGTGAGCAGATACACGGAACAACCGAACATGAAGATCAAGCGACACCCGTTACTGATCATGAGGGTCATCAGTTACAAAAAAGTGATGAAGAAATTACGAAAGCATCGCATGACGATAAGGAAACAGAAGAGGAAGAAACAGATCGCAAGCAAGAATCTGCGGATAATATGGATGCAGTCGCTACTACTACAGTAGTCGCAGGTACCGCTGCTGCCGGGGCAGCTGCTGCGGCCGAATCTGAAGATGAGCCTGCTCATCAGTTACAAAAAAGTGATGAAGAAATTACGAAAGCATCACATGACGATAAGGAAATGGGAGAGGATGAAACCGATAGCAAACATGAATCTACGGATAATATGGATGCAGTCGCTACTACTACAGTAGTGGCTGCTGCTGCTGCTGCCGGAGCAGCAGCTGCGGCTGAATCTAAAGATGAGCCTGCTAATGTGAATGTGGCCAAGTTATCAAAGCATGATGAAGAAATTGCTGAAAGTATTGCACGACATCCTATCCAAATTCATATCTCTGACGAACGAACCTGTGGCGAAGAAGAATCTATGGCTGAATGGATTGATTGGCAGGAAGAATATGATCATGCTTGTTATAAGTATTACAATAGTCAGATCAGAAGATCTTTGCAGGAAGAGGTTTGTTAACTTTTTGGAATTTAATTAATGAGCTTGGTGCGTGCTAAATGCTACCGTTGTGCTATTACAAATAGGGAGAATTTTCATCGAGCAATGAAAGGAGTGAATCGGAGCATACTTTAGTGGCTGGAGCTACTTTAGCAGCTACCACTCCCTCGAAAAGTTCTAGTCCAGCTCGTTCTCCATCGGGCAGAAGAAAATTCTTGCCTAATAGACTTCGACGTAGCATGAAGAGAAAAGCTAACGCCAATGAAGCCGATGACGACTTGGACGCAGAGGAAATCAAAGCTAAGGCTAAAATATTGCACGAACTATCGATGTAATGCGCTTACTAATCTCTCTTTTGAGTTATAATTCTTTATTCTAAGTATCAATATCACTGATTTATCCCTTACCATATCTCAATCTAGGTCGAGTGAAGAAAATGAAGATATGCAACAGAAAAAAGCTGGTTTAGGCAGAGTGTATGTAGGATGTTATATCTCTCACATTTTCTTAAGTAGAGTAAGATCTTATGATGACAAAATTTTTGGCTAGTTTAAAATTTAGCCTTCTGCAGAGAAGGTATATGCTCTACTCCTTATAGCTATCAACATGATAACGATATCATCTTTATAATCTATAGCTTATCTAGTTTGGGTAAAAAGAAAGGAAATGAAATTCTTCAAAAATCTTTGAAGCAATCTAACAAAGAGAAATTAGCTGCAGACACATCAAATGATTTGCAAAGACAGATTCATCAAAAAATGCAAACTAAGTAAGTTTGTAAATTTAAATAAAATTGATTTTATTACAAATAGTAATTACTAATCTTAATTATGCAAAGTCTACAGATAATTGTTTAGGAAAATATGCAGACTTTGAAATAGTGTAGCATTCGTAATGCGTTTACTATCGGATTCATAATGGGATCACACAAACTTTGAATGTTATAGTATTTGTATTATTCCATACACTTTTCCGAAATTGCTAAATTATTACAATAATAATGATCCCAAATCTATCTGTACATATGGGTCTTACTACACTAATATTGGATATACTGCAATATCAAGATATAATATATACTTGTACGGTATCATTTCTTAAAAGGTATGATTGTATCGTAAACTCCTTTATTATTTTTCAGTTTTTCTTATCTGGATACGCCAGAAGAAGATGCTTCCTCAAATAATAAAAGTAAGAGATTTCGAATAGTTTTCTTACGATAACTATGGTTACCTATCAGTGGGCTGATAGCATAACATGCTTGCAATTCAAATAAAACCAAACTATTAGCATTAGTAATTCTACATCTATTGTATTTTTAATACGGCAAACAGTTATATTAAAGGAATGATATTGACATTGGCTACAATTGTAGAACTATTACAGATTATTATTTATTATATAGTAACTTAACATTTATTGTATTTGTATTATCCAGTAAAACTTTAAACCGTTATAACGTTACCATGTAATAATAACTATTTACTACTTTTCAATAGAAAATTTACTTATACGTCATACGATTGATACCCAGAGAAGCTTATACAGCAGCAAGAGTTTAGACCTAACATTCTTGAATTCGACGGTAGGATTCATGAATTTCATATCATTATGATCTGTCAAGATTTAATGCAGCTCCGTCACTATTACTTTTCAATGTTACCCGTGAAGAATCTGCATTAAGAGTGTTAATATAAGCAAAATGTACATTTTTGTTAGGATGCATGCATTACCGGAGCAAGAGCTTACTTAGTGGAATCCGATAAGCCGAAACAGAGTAAAAGCGAAATAGCGAGAAAGTTATTTCCCACAACGGAGGACGATGAGCCTATTCAAAATGGAAATGATGATGTAAACGCAAATACTGAAATTCATCACGATTCTATGTCCGATCACAGTAATAACTCTCAACACGAGCAAGGAGCAGATGATGAGCCTAACGTGATTGGAGAGACTGTAGAAACTCCAGACAATCTCAATAAATCATCAATTGTTTGGTTATGTACTAGGCAAGGGCATGTAGCGGTATTAGATTTAATTGATAAATGCGGTGAATGTATCGACTCTTTTCGAGTATGTGCCTCGCCGTTGCTGTGTATTTCAGCAGTTCCAGGATTTACTCCTGATGTTAATCGTGCAACCGAATCACATGAGCACGATATAACTGATCATGTCACAACAACAGCTGAACAGCAAGATGCAGCAGCGATGGAAAGGTATAAAGCTTTAATGGGTAAAAAAACCTCTAACGATGTAAATCTGCCTTGCATGTGGATGGGATCTGAATCTGGATGGTAAGATGCTGTGCAACCAGTTCAAAATTCTATATTTAATCTTGCAGTATCTGCATGTTATTGCGTTGAATAACATTCTCTGACTTAAATTGTCTCCTATAATCTCCGCTAGTAAAATTTTGAAGCTTAAATCGTAAACTATTGACACACTTAAAATGAAATCAGTTATTGTAGTATTTTGTCCAATTTATTTAATTGAAATCATTACTCAATTAAATTACAGAAAGTTGATCAGATAATAATTAAGCAAATTAATATTATAATGCATACGTATAGTTACAAGCTCTTAGAGAACTGTAGTAGACGATTGCAACATTGTTTTATAGTTATCATGATATTCACGTAGGCTAGATATCTGTACATGAATTCATATATTTAATACTTGCTATTACATAGGCTTTATATTCATCCTTGCGGTCCTAAACGCCATGAAGCAATTCATTCCATGCAACTAAGAGATGCAGTTCTAAGTATCCAGTAAGTCATGCCTTAATGAAGCGAATCTAAATCGAAAAATATTATTTAAGTGACGAAGAAGATTTATCATAAAATCGTATATATTAGCATTAGAACTATAATCAAGCTAAAATAAGTCAGGAAATTTCGGCTCATGAAGCTGTTAGTGTCGTATAAGAAATTTTTTTAGATATTTTTTTTGATTCCTAACGTCGAGTTTTTTGGTATTCTAAGAGTAAATAGATTTATATTCTATTTTTCTATAACTTCTTTATAGTTACTTCGATAATCGGGTTTATGTTGGCCTTGTCAACGGTACAGTGACTGTTTTCGAGCGAGATAAAGGTACAAGTTTTGAATAAATTAATTGTAAGGCTGTATGAATGACGTCTTTAATTTAAAACTTTAATTGATACTGTTAGAGGGATTATGGAAGTTCGATGATCATAAAGTTATAAACCTGGGAAGTCATGCTGTAGCAC
Organism: Trichoplax adhaerens; assembly: GCF_000150275.1. Lineage (NCBI taxonomy): Eukaryota > Metazoa > Placozoa > Uniplacotomia > Trichoplacea > Trichoplacidae > Trichoplax > Trichoplax adhaerens. The sequence continues at coordinate 1,610,914 of NW_002060947.1, forward strand.
CTGTAATATGTATAAAATCATCTGGTAAAAAGTTATGGGCAAGCTGCAGTAACATGCTACATGTTATTAAACCCGAAAATATGCAAGTTGAGGTTAGTTAGAATTTATGTACTGAAGCTTGTTTCTTTGATTCGAGACATTAGTAAAATTGTTTATACCTATACTTACTATGTGCGGTGTATTCTTCAAAGCTTATTACATATTAGCATTTACAAGAGCTCATAGTACAAATACGGTACATGCGTATGATTTAAGAAATGCTCTAATCTTTAGGCATCAATTCAATGTCATCCCCGTACGAAACATTATGTAACACATGTGGTATGCGGTGGTGACGTCGCATGGGTTGCTACCAGAAAAAATAGTATTATCCGTGCAGTTAATACAACCAGTTTTCAAACGATGAAGGAAATAGATATATGCCATCATATCGAAGGAGCAATCGGTAATCAAGTTATATTTTGTATTAGTAATTACAAATGACGTAATTGCAAGTAGCTTTATTAATACTGCATAAACGCCAGCATTTTAAGTAAGAACATACATACAACTACTCCTAAAAGCTACTTCATGTTTAGGAAAAATGACTGTTCTCTGCGTTACTGCTCTTGCAATTAATGAGAGTTGCTTATGGATTGGTACAAATATCGGATTATTGTTACGAATTCCAGTCATAACTCCGACCGCTGCCAATACAGCAGTATCTAGTAAGTCAATTAAATTAAGCTTCCGCAAACGAATATCCGAATTATTCTTAAAGAAATTAGTATAGACTGACTGTACGATTCATTACTAATAATTATTAATTGATTATTTATGGATTATTTTAAAATATGATTAATAACCTTGATTAAAATAGCATTCTCACTTATTTGCAATCATTTTTCACTAGGCGGAGTTTTACAAACTGCATGGTCTAAGTTAGTACGTGTATGTCCACTACGACACAAAAGTACGATACGCTTTTTGATCTCCTCTCCAGCCCGATTAAATCCAAAACAAGCAGAGGATAATTTGCTCGATTTTGGTGTAAATTCAGACAATTTAGTTGCTCAGCGCTTTGGCCATATGACTGGTGCCATGGTCTTTACCAAGCAAGGTTATATGGTTAGCCGTACAATGTCACCGATAGAAACGAAAACTAAATTAATGGTTTTTAGCTGTGGTGAAGGTATCGAAAAGACTGCATCGACTATCAATACGTCCCGTTAAAAGTTTAATTCTGTCCAACAAGATTTATGGCAAATAAACGTATTAGTAAATGAAACACAAAGATATATATTGCAAAATCAACGTATAAAACACTGAAATTTATATGTTTAGATTTATAAAAAATTTTAATATACACCTCTCTTCTATTGCATCACCTCGATTAGTTTATTAATATTTTTTGACTAATTTTGTTATATGCCACAAACGAACGAATAGGGTCGATATAAGTACAATAAATAATTTTTATGGAAGGCATAAGTGAACGAGAATGCCTTATAATGTGTAGATATAAATTTTAATTTTAATGCCAAGATTAGGTGATTGATAAACTCTGAAGTTGTTACAACTGTTAGGCACGCTATTATTTTGCTTGGCAACTATTCTCTATATTGAAATGCAAAAATTATCTAGCCGTCGCTCGAAAATTGTTAAAAAACTAATTGACTCCTGTACTCTTCTGTATGACCATCTTGATCGCCAGTCATTTTATCTTATAGCAATGAGGACCACCTCATGAGCTAGACGGAAAAGCAATTATATTTCGTCATAATTCAAGTACAAAGTCAAGATTTGAAAACTTTATTTAAGTTTTTGTATCACGAATCATAAGCTATTATTACTTTAACAGCTATAAGAACGACAATGATGATTGTATTGTTTGAAGCACACCATAAATATTAATGATATTGACATTTTACTGCAACCGATACGTTCCATTAAGACTAGACTAGATTCAGCAATATAACGTATCTTTACTATTACGATTTACAACACACAATCTTCTACTGTATTATCTTTAATAAAATGATGATCTCAATAATTGCTTAGTTTATTAATGATAACTACAGAATTATACTGTCGATGGTTGCCGTAATGCTTAACATATTGGACTATTTGGTACCAGTGCAAAATAGTCATATGTGCGTATGTGCAAAAAAATGTAGCAGCTGTTTCGCACGATTATGCACTATTTTACATACGTTTATGATACTACGCGTATACGAGTAGTAGTTTAATAGAACCTGATTACCGCATGGAAAATGTATAACTACTCTCTTTATCGTGAATAGAAATCATCCATCAAGTATACCAGTTTGCCGCTATAACTACAATTGGCAATGTAATGTTCAGAGCCATAAGCACCAGAGTACAATATTTAATTGTAAGAAGCGTATCCAAAATTTTATAAAGTAAGATTATAAATGACTTTGCAGGTGCATTTGCTGAACAAGACTTTCGGCTAAGCACCGATTGGTTGGCGAAAATTACTTTTATAGTAAACCTGCATAACAATTAAGTAACTCGTGCATGTCATACGCGTACGTTATTCAATTAAATAAATTCTGTGTACTATGAGAGTATTGCTTACGGTAAATTTAGAACTGAGAGAAGTTAATAATTTGGTGATAAACTTCTTGTAGACTTGCAACAGTAAAATATCCCCGGTTAGAAATAGAGGTGAGCTATCGTTGCTTTCATGTATTACATATTCGATATAACACAAAGTATTGTAAGCCAAAATTATTCAATTATAGCTTATAAATCTTATCCCGATGAATCATAACTTACAGACAATCATCATAATACACGGTTGCATAAAAACATATAGCATACTAAAATTTACTTTGAACAGTCAGTTTTCCTATAAATCAAGAACATTATGTAAAGTGTGTGAATCGCGAAGGTTTCTACAATAAATGCAGTACATGATTTGCTTTGCGGCCAAGGAATTTCTATCAGCATGTCTCTTAAATTCGAAAGAAATATCCTTGCAATCTAGATATAGTGATGTCTAGTATTTAAAGCGTACTATGTTGCAGCTACATATAATACAATAGTTGCAGAAATTATCTATAACTTACGCAAATAAATTAGTCATATTATGATTGCTCTAAAAAATGGTATCATGTCAACTTCAAAAACTGCATTATAATGAGTGTAATGACATCTAGTATTGTAATATCCAGAAGTAACCGTGGACTTTCTAGTACGGTAAGAATCAACACGCACAGGTCAAAAAACGCAATACTAAGGCTTCACCTATAATGGTACATTTCGGAAAAGGTACGAAACAGATTCACCGTTGTGAGTACGACGGATGGCCTCTGCTAAGATAGCAGAAATATCAATAACCTGCGTAAAGGTTACATGTTAGTGAATAAAAGTATAATACAGTTTATCTAAGATTGGAGGAAATTTGTTAATTTTTTTAAATTTGCATTGACCACGCACCGATATCTTTGAACAACTTTTCATTTTGTCTTCCTGCGGAATAGTGTTGGTAACAACAACCGACTCTATCGGAGAATTTTCAAGTCTTTGTAGAGCTGGACCTGAAAGAACACCATGCGTCATAATGGCGTATATCTGCGCAGCACCAGCTTCTATTAATCTATAGAGAAAATAAAATTAACATTTACGCCATTTCTACAAGAATAATTAGAATCTAACACTAAGACTAACTTTTCAGCGGCTGTGCAAACAGTTCCACAAGTATCTGCCATGTCATCTACCAGAATAGCAGTCGTGTCCTTGACATCACCAACCAGAACCATTCTTGCAACTTCGTTAGCCTTTTGACGCTGATATATTTTATATGATCGATAATATTAAAATACCGAATGTAAATAATCTACTTCAATTTTAAGATAATAAACCTAATACAACTAAATAGCCTACCTCCTTGTGAATAAGGGCGAATCCTACATTTAAGCGATCAGCAATAGCAGTAACCCTAACATTACAAGACATACATTATAACATGAATCAATTGGTATTAAATGTAGTGATACAATGGGTAACTAGGTACTGTAGCCATTTTCAATACTGTAATACAAGTTTATCACTATGTACAAATCAGTTGATAGCAATAATTATTAGTACAATAAATCTTTGAATAGATAATGTGATATTTTTACCTTTTAGCTCCACCAGCATCTGGAGATACGATAATGGCTTTACGCCAGTCTGGAATATTATCTTCTATATATTGTAAGACCGCGGGTTCAGCATATAAATTATCAACAGGGATATCAAAAAAGCCCTAACAAAGCAAAATAACATATTGTCTGGTAAATTATGAGCTCAGTTTCTTCTGAAAGGGGTTATTGCAACTATAGCATATACAAGTTAAAAATTGTCAATTATACTAAGCCAAAACTGTTTCATTTACTTGTATCTGAGAAGCATGTAGGTCCATCGTAATAATATGGTCTGCACCAGCCACAGATAGCATATTAGCCACTAGTTTAGCAGAAATTGGGGCTCGGCTCTATAATTGAAGTATATATATATAACAGCATTCTCAGCATTTTAATAAAAACAATACTTCATGATAAATACAGTAAACTTGAGTCAACTTTATACCATGGCAACATTGCATACTAATTAGTATCAACTTGTTTACGGCTAGCATGAATATTCAGAAAATTAGGTTACTTTTACCTTATCCTTTTTATCTTGGCGGGCATATGGATAACAAGGGATAACTGCAGTGACACGTTCGGCAGAAGCAATTTTACATGCGTTGATCATGATTAGCAATTCCATCAGGTTATCGTTAATGTCACCACAACCGCTTTGCAAAATATAAACATCTTCACCACGAACGGACTCACCGATCTCAACACTAAATTGATATCAATTAGATATTTGTTCATTAGAGCATTACTATTCATTGGAGTGCCACTATGATATTGTGATGGAAAATGGTATAAGAAATTATAAGGATTTTATTCTATTAATGTTGCTATTGATAGACCCTATAAGAATTTGGATATTAATTATCACAGATTTTAAAGGCAGTCTAGACAAATACCGTACGATAATGATATTGTAGAAAGTCAAAAACAGACGGAAAAGAATTGTTAATGTCATTTTAACCTCTGTAGACATGCAAGTCTGTGTAGGACAGACATAGAAGCGCATGTTGTATCATTTAATATGTCAACTTCCTAGTCGCTCATTGTGCATTATCCCATGTACTCCATTTTGTAACGTACTATGGACTAGTGACCGGAATCGCAGATATGCAGAATAACTTGAAATTGAATGGCCTTTGGTAAATTTGACATGCATAGCGAGTTGATATATAACATTGCTAGTCAGGAATTAGCAACCTTGCTCTCTATCCTACATTGTACCAAAAGCTAGTGGCCGCAATTGGTTATGAGCAGAATGGGCTGAAATTGGAACACTATCGCCCAATTTGCAAGCTTAGTCTGTTGATAAGAAATGTTTCAAAGTTTCAACTTATAGTAGACTAGCTAGTTGTGCGATGGACGTATGCTGCTTGGATGTAATACTGCACTACAAGAATATCATCCATATCGAACTTTGTACTACAGCTTTCATTCTCAAATTGCTATAAATTAACGGCAAATTACACATGTTTCCAATTTAAAAGAGTAAGATGGCTATTAAAGATGTAGAAGTAAAACGGTGTTGCTAGATTGGTATCACCTGTTTCTGAGGAATGTTGTACAAGTGGCCTATGATGCTTTTAGCCCATTTGCAAAATCTACTCGATTGAAATACGAGTATTATACGACAAGATAGCCGATCGGAAGTGTCTTTTCTGAAGAGAAAGCAGATCCAAAATGTAATACGCAGACAAGATTAGCTACAGTATATACATCGCCTTCTTCAGCAGTCTACTCTATTGAATGAGAATATGATGAGCAGACCAATTTAACAAGGCGTTTTATATCAAACGTGCCCGCGATGGACAAGAACAAAGTGAAAGAAGACAAGCTTTCGGTACGATATCTCTTTTCCAGCGATACTTTTTCATTCTTTGGTCATCATGATCTAATCCATGATGAGTGATGATTTCAACTTGTGCTCTCAGAGTGTACCGCTTGTCATGTACAGTAATCGATCATTCGACTTTAGGGCATAGTTATTACTGAATAAGGTAGTAGTCGCAGCTGGCAAACACTGCAAGATAAACTTTCTCTAATCGTCGTATCCAATGATTACAGATGACATCCAATGTGCCATTTACTAGAAGCATTATCTTGGCTTTGTACTAGAATGATAGAATTGTACTTATTCCCGTTGTATCTCTTTTAAAAAGCATGGACTACCCGCAACGCCCAAGTGATTGTGCTAACGTGTGCAAGAACAATTTTGTCATCGTCTATCATGAGGTCAACGATTTGGTCAATTAAACTAGTATGAGTTTGCTAATAGGTCATTTTATCCAATGATACGATGTCAATGAAGATTAGCTATTCAACAATTGCATCAGCACTATTTTACTAGCAAATAGAAGGCATTTTAATCAGCTATTACTTCTAGCTGATAATATAGAACTGATGAATGAAATGGCCATCCATTACAGTCTATCGTCCACTTGGTTGCCTACTACGTGACTTTGTCCATCGATGGGACTACTCGCTCTTACCATGTCTCCTGATTAGCAAATTTTTTCAGTACAACTCTGCCAAGACTAATTCCTAATCGATCCGATATCCTTTTCCCTAAGTCAGGATGAGAATTACCAGCAAATAACTTGATATTAGGCATGACGAGCTCGTCGAATAAGCAGCAAGAACTCAAAGTAGCAATTTCTTCTTTCCAATTGAGCTGTCCGATCTGGCAGAAATCCAAAGCGATCTGGTCCGACTGTTCAGTATAGGGCAAGGTAGAACAAGGATACAGACAGACATAGGTTAGGACGTCCGGGGCAGGATTTCCAGTGGCGCAAACCATACTGGCGTGTGAGTATCTACTGTATCATACCGTCGTGCTGTTGGAATACGATAGCACATAGTTCTCGACACGAGTATGCTTTCCTCTCACCAATCGTCATGGTGATTCATGATTTCGTATAGACATAATTTTGCCATGGTGCTTATCCACGATAGCCTGTGTTGGACGTCCTACCATTGGAAATAGAGGGATAGGACAGCTTGAATGGCTAATTTCAATTCTATTTCGACAGCATTGACACTGTCCTAGAGCAGCTAAATTCCATCATCGACAACATGCTAAGGGAGGCGGGGACATCATCATCCTTGCTAGTTGATCAAGTGTACTGTCTAAAACACTACCATAATCGTCAGGTAATAGTATGGACATGACAGCGCAGTGGATCCACCCCACGTGGGCATGACGTCAAGGAAAGCTTTTGGCGCCAATTAAAATGGCCGCTCCATTTGCAGCTCCTTCCTGCACTACTACAGCATACTGTAGGGGATAGTAGAGGGAATATCGATCATGGTTGCTGGTGGGCTCATGAACGATGTTATTGGTGTGTTTTGACGTTATAATTTTGTCTTGCTAGCCACTTTTACTGATCTACGATGGACAACTCTTGCTGCTCCATTTGCAGCTCCTTCAGCATACGGTAGGGGATAGTAGAGGGAATATCGATCATGGCTGCTGGTGGGCTCATGAACGATGTTATTGGTGTGTTTTGACGTTATAATTTTGTCTTGCTAGCCACTTTTACTGATCTACGATGGACAACTCTTGCTGCTCCATTTGCAGCTCCTTCAGCATACGGTAGGGGATAGTAGAGGGAATATCGATCATGGCTGCTGGTGGGCTCATGAACGATGTTATTGGTGTGTTTTGACGTTATAATTTTGTCTTGCTAGCCACTTTTACTGATCTACGATAGACAACTCTTGCTGCTCCATTTACAGCTCCTTCCAGCACTACTACCGTAGAGAGAATATCGATCATGGCTGCTGGTGGGCTCATGAACGATGTTATTGGTGTGTTTGTATGTCAAGTTTTGACGTTATACTCTAGTCTTGCTAGCCACTTTTACTGATCTACGATGGACAACTCTTGCTGCTCCATTTACAGCTCCTTCCAGCACTACTACCGTAGAGAGAATATCGATCATGGCTGCTGGTGGGCTCATGAACGATGTTATGGGTGTGTTTTGATGTTATACTCTTGTCTTGCTAGCCACTTTTACTGATCTACGATAGACAACTCTTGCTCTCTCCTACAGTAGAATTGGACGCTTAGTCAGATGTAAAAACTGTTGTATGGTCAATATTGTTGCAAGAGCTTCTTTTACTGCGTTATGCCTTCGTCGACCATTCAATCAATTCATTTATAACAACTAAAGTAAAATGCCTTACGTCCAGTACACCAAATGCATGTGTATTGAACTTGATCGACATTGGTTATACTATTCTTAGCCTCAGTATACTTTAGCCAACGTAGCAATCTGTCTAAACTCGATTGGTATTTGATAGCAAGTGGCTATAGCAAACTCAATCGTTGCGATGCGCAGCTCAAAACTTTCTTACTGCCATCACCCGATCTACAGTAATACTTCAGACTATCAATATTGTATGCCCCAAGACTCCTTGAATAATGGATCATCGTTTAAGCTATTGACGCTGAGTATCTGCATCATGGGGATTATGATCAACGGGCTTAATGCCCACTTATGGTAATCATCATCCTCCATTCGATTCAGTCCAGCAATGGTTGAAATGCCTCTTATTCATTCGCCATACAGGTACTTTAGATATATGTCTTGAAATCAATGGATTATTCACTATCAAATAGACATGTTTCAAAGCTCAGAATTGACTTGCACAATGGAAATACAAATCACCTCATAAGCTTTGAGCCAGTTATCCAACTTGCAAAGTACAGTAAGTTCTCAGTTTACACCGGAGTTCTCACTTTATTTTGAGTAATCACCTCACAAGCTTTGAGCCAGTTATCCAGCTTGCAAAGTACAGTATGTTCTCAGTTTACACCAGAGTTCTCACTTTATTTTGAGTAATCACCTTACAAGCTTTTGCCAGTTATCCAGCTTGCAAAGTACAGTATGTTGTCAGTTTACACCAGAGTTCTCACTTTATTTTGAGTAATCACCTTACAAGCTTTTGCCAGTTATCCAGCTTGCAAAGTACAGTATGTTGTCAGTTTACACCAGAGTTCTCACTTTATTTTGAGTAATCACCTCGCAAGCTTTGAGCCAGTTATCCAACTTGCAAAGTACAGTATGTTGTCAGTTTACACCAGAGTTCTCACTTTATTTAGAGTAATCACCTCACAAGCTTTTGCCAGTTATCCAGCTTGCAAAGTACAGTATGTTGTCAGTTTACACCAGAGTTCTCACTTTATTTTGAGTAATCACCTCACAAGCTTTGAGCCAGTTATCCAACTTGCAAAGTAGTACAGTATGTTCTCACTTTATTTTGAGTAATCACCTCACAAGCTTTTAGCCAGTATCCAACTTGCATAGTACAGTATGTTCTCACTTTATTTTGAGTTATCACCTCAAAAGCTTTTAGCCAGTTATCCAACTTGGATAGTACAGTATGTTCTCACTTTATTTTGAGTAATCACCTCAAAAGCTTTTAGCCAGTTATCCAACTTGCATAGTACAGTATGTTGTCAGTTTACACCTGAGTTCTCACTTTATTTTGAGTAATCAATCAATCAATAGCAATTGTCGTAAGTTCATCACCCACTGTAACCAAGCTTTTGATACAGGATATCCTAGTCCATGAGGTCCACCTTTCTTGATGCCCATTGCATACCCTCACACAGACGATAGTCTTGACTCTAGTGGCCATTTGGTTTTGATTGAATATTTACAGTGGTTGACTTGGTTGCACAATTGAAATTGTGAGAGGTTTCAAAGAAAACGCATGCCATGACGAGTCAAGTAAATGGCTAAATACATCATTCAACTACATCCAGCACCGGCATCCGCTTTACCCATTCTCTCTTGTACAATACCGTTGAAAAAAAACAGTAAAATAGTCCGTCTCTGCCTTATTAGTTTACTGAACGACCATTTGGCGTTTCTCTCTTTCTATCGAGTAGTCCTTCCCATCGATCGTGTCAATTGCACATCAACC
>NW_002060947.1:1621024-1736340 GCF_000150275.1 Trichoplax adhaerens
TTAGTAATATACAGTAGAAATTCAAGGAAATGAGGTTGTACTGGATCTCCATCTGATATTGAATTTGATAAATCATTATAAATTGAATCGCTGCTTGTTTCCGTCAAAAGAGCAGTTCATGTTGTAGATGGCATGATGGTGGAAGCATGATATTGAATTTGATAAGTCATTATAAATTGAATCGCTGCTTGTTTCCGTCAAAAGAGCATTTCATCATGTTGTAGATGGCATGATATTGAATTTGATAAGTCATTATAAATTGAATCGCTGCTTGTTTCCGTCAAAAGAGCAGTTCATCATGTTGTAGATGGCATGATATTGAATTTGATAAGTCATTATAAATTGAATAGCTGCTTGTTTCCGTCAAAGGAGCAGTTCATCATGTTGTAGATGGCATGATATTGAATTTGATAAGTCATTATAAATTGAATAGCTGCTTGTTTCCGTCAAAAGAGCTGTTCATCATGTTGTAGATGGCATGATAGTGTAGGCATGCGATAAACTTGAAAATGAGCAAGAAAATCGCTGGTCGGCCTAGACATATTGATTCAACTCGACGACCATTTCTGCTTGCCATCCTCTCTGACTATACTGCCCTATACAGGCCTACGCACAGCATACGGTAGAGGTCATAGAAAAAGCTTTCAAGGGCCACTATGACGATGGCACCACCAGCCAGGTGTTGCATGGGCGCAGTTTCTGTCTGTCTGTCTTGCTACCTAGTCTGTACTGGACTCGGCGTTGGAAAATTGGCTCCTTGGAGACGTCGTTGCTGACTTGGCGCAAGAGAAGATTCAACACATCCTCCACCATTAATTAACTAGCAACATGTTTCGAATTGGCGGAAAACCTGACGAAGCCGAGCTACAAGAAGCTAAAGAATCAGCTAGGAAAAGTGTCTGGTTTCAGGCAAAGATATTTATCGGTACAATCTTGGTCCTAAGGATAGGTAATAAGCAATCAATCAACCACTTGTAATGGCAGGATGACGAGGCCATAAGCATCTTGCTATGCCAATAGGCTCGCAATCATGAACCGACATTAGTCGACAAAATCAATCAATTTCATAGCGGTATATATTTCTATAGCTGGATAAAAATGATGCACTATTTGACTCATATCATAGACTGCATTCGTACCTTTTGAATAGACGTGGTGATCGGTTAGTATTTTTACGGAGCTAGACCTTATGATGCAGTCACACTTTTCACGGCGTTCTGAAAATCGCTGTGCTGTCTTACCACGATACTCGTACAAGAATTAACTTCAAGGATGCAATCATACTCTTTCTGCTCTAAACATCAATTGCCATAGGTAGTGCTGCAATAGACTACACTTGTACTTTATGAATAATCTTTGTGCTGTGAATCAATACTTTACCGTCTACATGCAGCTATACCTTATGATACAACAAGGATTTCTAAAGAGAGAATCTCTTTCTTAGTAGTCCCTGAATGAAATCAGCCGATCACACTCTGCTAGCGATCCACGTAAATCGTCATGGCTACTGCTATGGACTGCTCGTGTACGTTTTCAAATAGTAACTGTTGTGCTATTGATAAGAGACCGAGCTATACCTGATGATGCCATCAAGTAACTTCGAAAATCCCAAAATCAAACTTGTATCAACTTTTACATTGAGTCTCATGCTTGACATGTTACGCTAGAGTGGGACTACGTCTTCAATAAAACAGGGCACACTACTACAGATGGTCAAGCAAGATAGTCCATCTAGCCGGAATAGGTTGCAATGTTTTGCTAATTTGCTTATACTGTACACTATGATGCATAAACCAGCTACGAGTTGGAAATACAAACTTGAATTCGACTTCCCTTAACGAGAACATCTTACTAATAATGACTCCTGTCGACATTTAATGGACAATGTCTGTGGCATGACTAGCATGTTTCTCTAATTGTATCTGTATAAACATGATCACTTGTTAATGACGCGATCGTCAAACTGATATCTAATCTTATTAATAATCGCTCTTTTTGTCATTTCTACCTAGCGCCATATATAACCAACCGCTTCTTGGACTAAAGACTGATGGAACATCCTAGTAACCGTTTTAATGTAATCAGAAATATAAATCAACATCTCAGTTGACGGATAGACGAGAACAAAAAATAATTGTTGTGTATTATCTCGACAACATACTGTAGTTCCATACTATCGGAGCAATACTAATGACTTGAAAGTTGGCAGGCTAATGGTAACAGTAGGACCTCCAAAAATCCATTTCAAAATTCTTTATACAACATACCGAACACGATGCTAAATTAGAAACTATTGGATCCATAGATCAACCTATTTTCGTACACTTAGGTCTCGTAGCAATATTGTTTGGTTATGCTTCAATCGGCTAATCAATGATATTTACTCAAGTTTTGACTTTGTAATTTGTATCAATTTTCAAAATATGTGTACTGTATACTGTAATTTGTTACACCAACTGTGGGTCTGCTGGAAAATGCGTTAGTGTTGTCAATTTCAGCGCTCTTTAATGATTCATTAGGACTATACTGTCAACTAATTTCTGAATGTCAGCTATTAAATGCAAAGGTTTTGCTATTAAAAAACGTTGTTAAAGATATGCTTAAAAATGAACATAAATGGGACCTGTTGTTGCCTTAGAAAAATCCCGAGGATTCGTCGTGCCATGATCTTGCTCGTCCTCGTTCTTATCGTGTAGTAATTATAATGAACGGAAGACTTTTCATCCGTCATGGATTCCGATACATTTCACATATTATAGAACCTCATCATCAAAGTACTCCCTATGGCAATTCGTTTCCTTTTTGCATGCCAGACTTTGATAGGCTTATAACTAAAGCTATATTTCGAAACAAAATTATATATTAGTTATTGCTGACGAAACTCTTTCCCTAAAAAGAGAAGAGCCATATGATAACATTACCATTGTCGCTTCTGTAACATTTTGAGAGTATAAACATGTTATCAAGAGTATTCTCAAATACTAGGAAGTATCACTAAATCTGACTTTGTATGTAGAATTTATTGACAACCGAAACTTTTATGAACTATTTGAATATTTTCCGGTTGCAACGTGCACCGGTACAATAGTATACTCTCACATGCTTATGATTCAATAACTACACTGCAAAGTGTTATAGTTTCCCGAAAAAATAAAATGCCGTACAGTAGTTGCTATGGCCCCAAGCATCCTCGCTCTTTCATCCGTTGCTTGGGTTTAATCTGATACCCAAATAAAATTACAATTTCTCCTTGCTCAAGTCGCAATAACACGTTACCATCAACCACTAACTAATGCCTATTACAAATTTACCATACTTTCCATTTTTACAGTATATTACTAGCTCAGACTCCATCAAGTCATGCAACAATGACGTCTTTATTCAAGTCGGAAATCTCATCATATTTAGCATCAATACATCATTAGAATTTCGATTACAAATAATATTATTACAAATAATGTGCAGGTGATATGTAAAGTAGTCTTATCAAGACACGCCATAAATTACACTAAAATAAAACACGTGTATTAGACGAAATCGTTTACTCTGATCCTTCAATATCACAACTTGAATTATTTTCTCTTCGGCATCATTACGTTCTTGATGTTGATACTATGTTGATATCAACAGCAATGCTAAATTACTCAGTTACTTTCATTGAAACTCAACATGTAATGTCCATATCAAAATAAGTATAAAATAGCCAAATGTCTATTGCTGTATCATGTCGAGTTGATGGCGATTCTTGCACTTTAAAATGCAATCCACTAAAGCAAATTGTAACTATACTATAATCAATAAATCAAGATCATTTGCAATTAAACGTCTATGGAGAGCTCAAATACGATGCACATTGTAAGTATAGCAAAGCCAAATAAGAAATAAACGATAACCATAAAGACTGCAGTTATTTTGTCTTTTTATTACCCTGCCAAGGTAATTGAATCAGCATCTACCGCTCTCTTGAACTCTCTTTACTTATCTTATATTTAACCATCTATCTTGATTAACACGTATACCAATTAGTTACGCACTGTTGCAGCATCTTCATTTTGTGGTGGCACAGGATCTGGCTCATCTGTATCTACGCGTTTATAGATAGTAGTACCTTCCTCTCTGCAAATGAGATAGGTAGCATAGCTGATTTAACAATTTAGCTGTTAACCAGAATTCAAGTTACCACAATGTTCAGAGCAGCATTTGGAAAATGTGATTTCATTACATCCATATTACAGATAAAATAAAATTAGGCTAAATCAAAGTGTATATCGGCATCAACATATAGATCGGTTTCTATTTGAACTTCATATATGGTTGACTAATAGGGTGAATTAAGCTTCTTGAAGATTTTGCCATACTAGTTATGATGCTATCTAGCTTGGAGACCTGACGAATTAGTTACAATTGGTCGACGATGTCTTAATCCCTTCACCGGCTCATCTCTAATCCCTAAGCCCTTGTGAATACTAAAACTTTGAAAATTGATGTCTTTAATTACACTACAGTCAATCATTGGTAACGACATTGCAATAAATTTATAATTATAATGATGCTAAATGTAAGATATTAGTATCAACTAAAAATTTCTTTCTCGATACCAAGAGAATAATCAACTAGAAGGAAAGTATTATAAACAGAAATCAAACTTTAAAATACCACATACAGAATGCGAAAAGGGCATTGCATCAAATAAATATACAGTAGCGTTACCAATAGATCATTCAAATTTCGTAATTATCTCAGCTTATAGCAAATTATCCATTAATGAAATATCTGAAAATTAAAAGTCTTCTTCTATTATAATAATGAGTTATATTTGGAAGTTCTATAAACAGTAAGCAGCGATAACTTTTATACAGTAGATATAGAAGGTTCGTCATTCCAATCGATAGTAACTAAACTTCTCAAGTATCTTCTCAAATGTATCGGTCCTATTACTACCATCAAAATGGCCAACATTTAAACCACAAAATACTAACTTCTACAAGATGAAATTATTTATCAAATAATTTTGTAAGATTAGCGACTGAAGTTGGCATTGGTCATATATGCAAGAAATAGGTGTAAAGGACTTAAAGGAAATCAACCACTTTCTTATTAAATTAATATTTCATATTTAATATTTATATATATTCAACATCCTTTCCCAAAGTATAGTATTATTGTTAATACTGTATAAAAATTTCCTATTCTAGATAAAAAAATGTAATAGATAGGGATATGTTTGCAAGCCGTTTGAAGATGATGTCATTTGCAGTCAGTGATCAGGTATAGCTTATAAATTGACTATATTCCGCGTAGTAAGAATTAACTAGTCTGTATCAAATGGTGCAGATTATTTTCGTGCTAACATTTAGGACAATTAGGTGTCAGGGTATCAACATTGGATATAATTGGATCACTTCCCCTTTAGATAAATTAGTAAAAATTCCTGTATATGTGATATGGGAAATCTATTCACAGACATTATATAGCTGTTAAATTAGATTGAAAGTAGTGTACGTATACGTATTAATCTCCTAGTTCAAAGTACATTAGTTATATTGGCTCTGTTTACTAACCAGTAGAAATACCAAAGCAACTATATGTAGCTCATTGCTTTAATTATTACCTAGAAATGCTAGCAATGCCTTACCGTAATACCTACAAGTATAGTAGTAATTTATATTACAGTAGCAGAGTTGATAAATCAAGCTTCTCTACATGGCTGGCATTTGTAGACTAGATTAAGAAAGTCTCCGAATATTTTATCATTTTGTTTTCGTTCGTCATTTCATTTATACAGATACAAATAGTCTAGATAGCTCTCTATTCACGCTAGACATGAAAGAAATTGAATTATTATCTACAAGGATATATTGATAAACCTACTCGTCGACGAATGTTGGCATAGTTTTAAGTTTTTCCATATTTCTATGCCACCTTTTCATGGCGATAACGATGATAACAATCACGAATATGAAGGCAATACAGATGCCGAAAATCAAAGCTTGCTCTGTTGCTGCAAACTTGCGGATATCCGTTGCATCTAGTTATAAATTATCCAAGAGGATAGAAATCGTTTATCTTCTACATTTACATCATAAATCATGGCACTATTAGGTCTCTTTATCCAATATTTGATGGCTAATTACTGACTAACCTTCACACTCGCCATAATTGGATGGCTTTTTATGCATTATTTTACCATCACATATATAGACTAATTGTGTAGTTTCTGGCCCTAACAATATCATGAAAGAAAAGTAGTGGATTGAAATATATTAATAACATAATATTTGCGATAGCATTCAATATCAGTTCTGGATACCATGACATAAAATTGTTTTTTAAATCAATGCTATATCTTAAAAAATTGCTGTGTATTTTAACTCTTAATCTAGCTACCTAAAATCTTAATGATATAAAAGAGCAGTTTAATAATAGCAATTTTCGAAAATAAACCATGTTAAGGTGTATATGTCATGATATAGAATAGTACATTTTAGGTTATGTATCCAAACCTTATAAAATGAATGAAGGTAATAACAGACTACTAATATCCACTAATAAATAGGATCATACTCAAGAATAAAATTATGGAATAAAATCATGCTAAATCGGCATTATTTGCAATAATATGCCTATCTAATATTATACATACTGTACATTAGCTAGTAACCCAACGCTACCGGTGATCACAATAAAGTGCTATTAAATGCTTAGAAACTTGTAAAATAAATTTACTAGCATTTTTAAGTTAATTAACTAAAAGTCAATCTCGTAACTATACCATAACTTATTATATTTAGACTAGCATAGTGCAATTTTTGATTATTTTTAAAGATTGAGCTGTTACTGTCATCATTTACCTGGAACTTCGACAGGAACTAAATCAATAATAACGTCGTCTCTCTTTTGCCTTGCATGATAGGAATGATCCATATCGCCATAAGCATGTACAACATGAAGGGAAACACCCTGTGAAATAATAATCCATCCATTAACGTCCACTTTTAGCAGTATATCATACCCATGCGGTAGTCTTTCAAATCATGCTTAAATATGATTTTAATTCTCGATATTTTAAAATAAAATCATGAAAGTAAATTCAATTTGAAAGATTTGATAACCTCATCTGAAATTTGATTATTTTCACTATCAATGACTTGCGTGAATGTCATATACTTGTAGTCGCCATCTTGTACCACGCCATGATATTGATGATGATAGAATGACGAGACTGATTCCAGAACTTCTCGGTACTAGATCATGATAACATTAATGGCAAAAGCAAACTTTAATATCTTAGCGCTATCCATCAATGAGATACATATAAGACAGAATCGACACATAATGTTAAGCTTTGGATATAGAACGTCCAAAAAGTGGATAAAGGCGACGGATTGACAGTGGGTGTAGATGCGCTTATACTACAATTTTGATTATAATAAACGTATTATTCAAAATTTATCATAGCATTTTTAAATTTTCTGCAATATACTTGATTTTATGTCATTTCCCTTCAAAAAATATATTTGAAAAATTCCAAGGGTAATAAAAACTCGCTTTTCGTTTGTATATATACAATCTTTAATATTACTATAAAGACTTATGGGTATAGTAACATATTTAACAAATGCTAGAGTAAAGTCGAAATATCGAGCTAACAGCTTATACTCTAAAATTCAGTTAAATTAAATATTAGAAAGTTGTATTAATGAAACTAAAAAGTACCGGTATACTCGTATCATACTACGGGTAATAGGCAACATTAAGTTCTACCAAGACCTATGAACAGTAGATTGCTATAGGCTATACCTAAAATCAGGAGCTCAATTCAGTAAATTTTATCACAAATTCACAATTTGCTCTAAAATACGTTGAAAAATACTGTGTAGCATGGAAAGCCCTGTTATAGGTAGTTTTTTAACTATTACTAACGTCTATTCCTAGATCATCAAGTATTATAGAATATGAATCGTTTAAATTTGATCTCAAATGTAATACGATTTATAAAAGATTATATATGGTAACTAGTGTCCAGTTATAAGCATATATCCAACGGTATCATTAAGTTTCACTAATCGATTTATATACCATAATTTGCAAAATGTTGCCCTATTCGGCTGTAGACTTATTGAAGAATTGTTATATACTATAGTCATCAATCTGTATTCAACCTCTTTTTCATGCGGCTTTTGCTCACGAGCCCAACCAAAATGCCATTCAAAATCACCAGCTCGTCCAGTCCGAGATAGACCGATTCCAATCCAACTATTTGATTTAGCTCGAAAATGGAAGCTGACAGAATTACCAGCTATGTCTGCTTCCCAAGACAATTTGACTTGATCTGGGCGATGTAAAATTCGTTCGCCACGGAATATGTTATCATCTTCCTCGGCGGCAATTAAGGTAGCATAAATGGCAATTGTTGCTATCCAGAAAATTCGTGAGTGCATATTCACAATTTATTGGTATATTAATGAAAAATAGATATTAAAATGAATATTCTTAAATTCTCTGAATCAGTCTTGATGAAAATCGGAAATTTTATTAGTGTGTTCTAGCCAGAGATTTGATAATGTTGTTAATCGAATGTAATTTTCATCATCAGTTTTCAATACGTTAAATTGAACTACAACTTGTTGTTAGATGGATTTTTATCTTCTTAATTGCAAGATATTAATAAGAAAATCGAGCAATTGCATGTCATTAGTAATATAATAACAATATTGCTAGCATATGTTCAATCTAGTGGTATTCCATATTGATCATTATCATATGGCTGTTATAGTTATGTGAGTTCCAAGAGTAAGTGGATAATATGATTGTATGATAATTAGTATCGAAATACGATCACAGCTGTGGTCATCATCATGATATTTAAACACTAATTAATTAATATTGATTTAGTTGTGATGGCCCTGGCAATATCTATATTGATCGTAATAACGAATCTATATGTTAATATTCCTACAATAGTAAAGTTACCGTACTGCACCGGTATGAAATCTACTGTATTATATCAAGGAATCAATATGACTCTAAATCATATTTTTAAGTTTGTAGAATAAGAATATTTGGTAACGGAAAATTCAAGATTTTATTTTCTTATCATGTAATAGATAAAGTATTGGATCCATTTTTCATTTCGGAAAATTAGATTATGGTCTAGATTTTGAACTACTTGATAGGTCTACTCATAAATAAATAGCTATTAACTATATCCTACTGCTTAGATATACAGTATTGTAGAATATATAAAATTAAGAAATGATCATAGAATGATATTAGGATCTAATCCCAACTTGTATAAACACTATATCGGTTCTTCCTCCAATTTGCATCCTGTCCTTGATATTTAAGAGTGCTCTGATTAAGCAGATGTTAAACTGCAGGATTCGATGTTACAGGTTTGCAACTTATCGCTGCTCAATGGCTTGCATATCAGAATATAGAAAAGTGAAAATGATTATTGATTACCTTATGTAGATCTGATGTAAATTATATGGTGAAAATAGTCACTAATTACATACATGATACACTACAGGCACGAATTAAATGTATCTTCAATGACCAATTCTACCGGAAATTGTAGATGTAGCAAAAATGGTAATGAACTACTTCGCATTATATAATGCATTGGTGGATTTATGGTTACTTATTGATTAATCCTATCAGAAATTATAATATAGTAAAGATGGTTAAAGATTACGATGTGCAATAAATTATCTCAGCTGAATTATGAGGTATTGACTATTTAATGATAAAGTCTATTGAATAAACTACACGGTTCATCAGCTATACGATATATCTAATTATATACCTATATTTTCTACCTCCCCTTTGACCGAATCTAACATAATTTAATGCTATAATATAGTTTCAAGTATCAATAGAGAATAGATTAATTACTTCCTGACCGTCACTAGACGATGTATTCAACTATGCTGTAAAACCATACCGGATAATAAATATTCTGAGTAAGTGAAAAGTATCTGTAATAGCTATAAGCATTAATTATTAATTGGGAAAGATCTAACTTCTATCTATTTCAATCATCGTTATAATTTTTTTGGAAATTTAAAATCTTAAAAATACAAAATAAAGTCCTAAATGAGATCGCATCGAAAAATTTAGGTAAAACATCAATACTAGATTAAGTAGCGTCATGAAAGTAATGTCTAATATTTAATTCAAGATCAATTCAAATAGATGAAATTGCTATCTCTTAAACCATTACAATGATAATTCTGAGCAATGTAGAAATTACTGGTAATGAAGAATAAATAATAATCAGCTGCTGTATTCGTCATCCATTCAGAAATCCAAAAGTATTTATCGTATTTCTACATTTTTATTATTTCGTTAAATAGAGCTTAAAAAACAAAAGTAATTATATGTTAGAATGGAATACTTAATAAGAATATTTAGCCTCTGGTATAGCATTGCTTAAAGAAATATTACAGTGCAATATGATGTAAAATTGATCGAAACATAGACCTCTGCTAACAGTAGCTGATATAGAGTAATGTCGTTAATTTAGCGAATATGTCATTAATAGATTTTGGTCATCATTTCTGTAAGCTTGCAGAGTTTAGCTATAAATAATGATTCGAATTAAAAACAGTATTAACTTGATTCAAATATGACATCTAATGATGATTACCTTCAGCACAAAATTATGCCATAATAATATCATATTATACTATGTTCAATAGAGAACTTTGAATGAATTTAGCAAACAAATCTCGATACCAATATAATAGGATATAAACATTTGATTATATGTACAAAATTTGAATAGAATTATTAATAGCTTTCTGATTAATACTATAACAGCTGCATAACGAAAGATGTTCATTCTTTAGAGGCCTCTGAGATTGTAGTTATTATTTCAGATCCAAATAAATTCATAATTCATAGTAGTAGTCATGAATTCAAAAATCGTACCGGAGAACCATATTTTATTTCAGTAATTTCTATCTAAAAAATTATAGTATCTTAGTGTAATAAAATAGCTCAATAAATAGATTTTATGCAGTATTGAACCACATGAAGAATACTATAGCTAAGGCCATGTCATCAACACAATGATGTAAAGTAATTATGTTGTAATCCATCATAATAACTACCTAAAATGCAATCAATATCTTTATTATTAACGGTAAACTGCCAAAAACAGCATGAACAATGATAATTTTTTTGTTAGTGAATTTTTAGTTGCTATAACTACATCCAAGTAAATATATAAGGTTAGTATAATTGATAGTCGAATAATGATATTTCTATTTGAAATTAAAACATCCGGAACGGTAATCCAGTTATTAAAGTGCCACAGTATTAAAATATACAATGTACTGATGTTATGATTTTTAATTTAAATACTTTAGATAGATAGAAATATTAGTAAGACCGCATTATTGGCATCGATAAAGTGCTACAGCATGAGTATATACGCGTATATAGTACTTTTATATAAATGCCGGATGTAATATTATTCGATTATGTGACCTATAATTACTTTTTCTAAATTTTATTATAAAAATCAGATAGCAATAAAGTACAGTATATGATAAACTATTATTACATTTATTTCAATATTGGCAGAAATAAGGTAGCACATTAAATTGTTTCTGGTACAAAGAGAGTACTCTAAAACTGTAATGAACGGCACGCAGTTTCGTATAAATGGTCATGCATGCTTCCTTAACCAATTAGTACCCTGCAAAAAGTATTAATTAAATTTTTGATACATATAAAAGTAAGGTAGTATCACCAGTATAACTACTACAAACATGATCAAATACGCGTAGAGATCAAAGTTATGATATTCTTACTAGCAGATTTATTCCAAAATACTTTAATTTTTTAATTTTTTATAAGCTAATAACTTTTATGTAGGTTTTGACATAAAAACTTAACAGCAGCCGTTATAAATGTTGAAATAATTATGAATTTATCAAGACCTTCGAAAAACATGATAAGAATTGTATAAATTTTAAATTTGATTAATAAACGATGTAGTAATAGCAATAGCACTGAGAATATTCGTTAACATCGTCAGTATTACCGTATCTAATTACTATTCCTTATTGCCAACCGCAAAAGTTAAAATATTATTTTGCTGCAATGAAGATAAATTTATGGAAGGTCATTTTTCTGAAATAGAGAAAAAAACTTAGTTCATTGATATAGGCAATTTTAATCTACACGTATATCAAACAACAATGACAATGATTAGTGACTATAATTTTCATAAGAGGGACTGAGCTTTGCGCAATGCTGTGGCTTTCATTATTGCCATAGCATCTGTTCGTAAACTCCGAAACATCTAAATTTCACTATAGACATTAAAATAATGATTACCAGTTCCTGAAAATTTATCCATCTTTATACATACGAATAATCATGTAATTACTATATATATGAACGTGGCCGTATGCGAAGTCGGTCATTTTGCAAACTGCCCAGTTTGCAAAATGACCGATTTCGCATACGGTCACGTTCATATATATTATTTATAAAGGAATACGAAGGAGTAATTCTAACACGCCCCATTTTTACTATTATGTACAACATTTTATAATTTTATAGATGTTAATCGTTTATTTCATAGATTGGATATTGTAGTTTGGATGTTGTATGATCTATATCAAAGTTACTAAGAAAGAAATTAGTGTTGATAATTTCCTAGTTTGACTAAAGAATTTTCAGCAATTGATAATACAATATCAAAAAAGTTAATCGGATACCAAAAATAAGATAAAGGTAGAGGAAGCTATGAAGACTTTAATTTGTGAAGAACTATCTATGGGATAATGGTAAGGTCAAAAGACTCATTACGTTTTCGAACTGAATTAGTGTGTGGATAATCTTAGCCTTAATTAGATCGCTTATGCAACCTTAATTTATAATTTATCTTGACCTCTGAATCTTTTCATTTGTTTGTCATTGGCTCAGATTTGATCCCTATAAATCAAGCCGCCAGTTATTATAAGTTTATTAAGAATGTAATATAAAATTTTTGCCCTTTGAAACAACGTGGATAGAATTTTAATAGCGACCGCCGGTAATGTATTCCATAATTTATTTGATAACATTCTGATAAATGAGGTAACCTTAATGTAACTCGTTTTTTAAGAATAATATCCTGATCATTCATATTAAGTCTATTCATGGCAAGTTATGCCATCGACTCCTGAAGCTGAATCATCATTACTTTTAAAGTAAATCAACGACTGCACACTTGATAAAAATTTTTGCCGTATTAAAATGCGTTAAAATTTATGCTCAATCTGGCATAGTAGAATAGCATGCTGGCTATTCTACTAATATGCCTCAAATTTACTGTTAATTAACATTATGATCTGTAATTTATTTTTATTAATTAATTAGATTTACCTATAACATTACATATTAAATCTTTTATTTATTGATATCATTGTATCTCTTGGGTGATTGCAATACGCTATTTATTTCGACTAGTCGTTGAATAATAATATAATCAGACAATTGTAAGACCTGAAAGGACTTTTAATTTGAGACCGTCTTGAATGTTTCATAATTGTTTGTGAAGTAATATAAATGAATTAATGAAATTTCGGGTTTTAGATGTCATTTTGCTGCTTATGTAACATGCGTTCACCTTATATTTAGATAACGATTAATAACTAATCAATTTATTCCTGAACTTAAAAAATCTTTAATTTTAATTGTT
The DNA here is from genome assembly GCF_000150275.1 of Trichoplax adhaerens. Taxonomy (NCBI): domain Eukaryota; kingdom Metazoa; phylum Placozoa; class Uniplacotomia; order Trichoplacea; family Trichoplacidae; genus Trichoplax; species Trichoplax adhaerens. The sequence goes on from NW_002060947.1 coordinate 1,634,727, forward strand.
CTTACATTGGCTAATAATGTGCAGGTAGCTATAAATTGAATATCGCCAACTGTAGGTGAAATAATTACGTAAAAATTGCATATTAATACCTTGAAATTACTATCAATAAAATTGTTCACAAACATTGGCTGTTGTAATTAAAATAATTGATTCGCTAATACTTTATAATATTATAATTAATTTGAAAGGGTTCAAAGCAGCTAACAAATATTATTATGATAATTAAATACTGTACCTATAGAATCTAGCTGAATAGATTTGATGACGCAATTTAAAGTAATTCTGTATTCATACGCGATCTATCATCATAGCTCATTTAAACCGTCATCTACTCTATGTAAGATTAATAACTATCGAAAAGATATTAGGTATAGTATCAAAAATAGTGTTAATCTGGTGTAATCTAAGAAAGCTATACTAATCTCTATCCATATGTTACTGAATATATCATTTATATACGTGACCCCTTATACGATGGGTTAGAAGCCCGTCAATGATCTATTTATATTAATACATCTCCCTTTTGTTATTTATTTTGCTTATTGCTTTCCTTATCTTTCTCGGCCAACTATGATATGATCGAAATAAAATGAAGTGAAGATGGTTAAAAAAAACTATTAATTATAAACACCGCTATTATTTATTTACAGTTAGTTAATCATTGCTTTTAGGAATCACATTATAAGAGGAAAAATAAACGTTTACATAGAATAAAAAATGATAGCTAATAACAGTATCGATCGAACACGACAGTTTCAGATGATTTTTTTATTTGGCCTGACTCTACCCTGTAATTTGGTCTTAATTCTAGTCAATATTAGCATAAGCGCTGCAATCTTTCAACTATCATTATTTCGACATCGAATTTATTGCTTTACTGTGAGTATCATGTTTTCAGATATAGTAAATGCAATCTTTGCTATTGCTAACGTGACGGTAAATGCTTTAACTATAAATCGTACAAATACATTGCAATTAGAAAAGATTTCATGCAAAATTATTCATGCCATATTTTGGTCATCCTATTGCGTATCAATATTCTCGTTTACTGTCATCGCTGTTGAACGTTATTTAATAATACGAGGAGCTGATCATGACTTTGAAGGATCGCACAGCAGTAGAGGTGTTAATGTTAGTAATAATGATACCCTGATTATACAATTATGTCTTGTGTGGTTTCTTTCAATGCTAATAGGTGGTTTATGTGTACCACTTGTAAGTTATAATCCTTTTTCACTTTATGCTCGCTGTGATTATATTGCAATCGAAGGATATTATACCACAATCTACTTTACAACGCTTGCTATCGTATTTTGCTTACTTCCCATTAGCATTATATTGTATTGCTATGTCTATATCTTTGTTAAAATTTCAACACCATCCAGAAATTGGCTAGCTTTGAATACTTTAAGACTTAATCGTTATTCTCGCCGATATCATCTTATACGATTACCATTTGCAACTACCGTTATTTTTGTAGTGTTGATAATTCCTTTGATAATCATTATACCTATAGCAACAACTGCTGGACAAAGCCTTCGTCAATTTGCGAATAGTCATGCTACGAAAGAGCTCGCACTAGCTACAGCGCATTTAATGTTTTATTCAGCACCTGCTGTTAATCCAGTGGTAATTTTAATTACCAACAAACGCATACGTCGCAAGGTTAAAGAAGGTTTTTCAATCCTTAAATGCAAATCTGCCAGGCATATTCGTAGAGTAGAACCTGTCTAAATCATAAATTATGAGTGATGGATAAAAATCTGCCAACGAAATGGCTGTATCTTTATTCTATGTTGCTAAATTGATTTCGAGTAAAATTTCTGCTACAATTATGGAAATCCGATCGATAGACATGATATCCATATCGTATACTAAAAATAATATTATAGGCTAAATGTATAAAATAATATTAATTTATACTGTACGTATACATGTTTGTCCATGTCGTCGATGGGTAACATTTAGTTAATGTCAAGAGCTTTATGAAGGATCTTAGTTGATTTTCTAAGGGTTATGCATAGATGATGAATTTATCTTTTTAAAATCTTCAATTATTGTAAAGCATCCTGGTTAATTTAACATTCCACAATCTTTCACTACTCTTAAAAATTTCTTTGCTATCATTCGTAACAGATTATATATCGGAATATATTTTTCAAATTAAAGCCCAATAAAGCAATAATCAAACATATGAGAATATTCTGTAAATAATTTTTTTTCCAATTACAATCTCTGATATTCTTGCGTGTGTATTCATAATTAATAGCTACTATTGTGACTAGGCACATAATAGATTGGAATGGAAAAGTTGTGGTTGCTAACGACTACGTAGACCAAATTTCATCAATTTAATTAGTTGACAAGAAATTTGATTTTACTAATGGCCTCTAAAGGGCAGCATAGATGTACTGCTTATCTGGATAGCTTACCATATGATCATGAGTCACTAGAAAAATAGGTTCTCTTTTAGAGGCTCAGGCTATTAATGATATGCCTGTCATATAATATTGATATAATTGTTGTATATTATTTAAAATATACCCTTCACTCTTAGTAATTTATGAAATTTCCACATTTATGCTAATATTTACTACGAAAAGCTAACATGACTGTTACTTTTGGTGTAAGACATTCTTTATTTCGTAGACACGTTAAAATTTTCCTATTTTTGCTTTCGTAAGATACTAGTACAAACTCACGTCGCTTTGCTGACGGTTTACGTTAATGTACTTATTTGTTAATAATTAACAGATAGTATTACCATTCGACATTATATATCCCGGTAATAGCCAGGCACTACTATATTCACAGCTATGCTTGTAGAATGCTACTTTTCAATAATGCATTGACGGATGAAATGCTATATTAAGATTAGTTCATGGTCCAAAGCACATTATGATAACTAATGTACGGTGATGGACATACCAAATTAAGATTAGCAGGTACTGTAAAAACGATATCGATAGTGCGGTACAATATCCTTAGTACTGCGGTCAATTCTACACCCATTATGATAATGTGTCTAAGGATCGCTTACTCTGTTAATAAAACCGCTATAAGAAAATGGAACAATCAAAATGGCCGTGCCAGAAAACTCTATAAAAAAGATTTTTATGTTTATTCAATTTTCATCAGAGTACCTTATCCAAAATTTAGCCTCTTTAATAAAATAAATAAAAAATGCCACCCATTCACCCTTTTAAACGAGCAGCGCGGGGTATTCATACTACTGTTCGATGACTGATTATGGGTTCATTTTAATAGGTCAGTATAAGATTCTTCAGTACTTTTTACCTCAAGATTTCTTCATGTAAAACCAATAGCTCTAAGATTTTTAATGGTATTTTGGCTTCTAGATTTACTATAGAGTAGAGAATTCTTTGTTTTAATATATAATAAAATGGATTCTTCTTTTTTATTTCAGTACTATAGGCGCGTATATACTATACATAATTACTGCATCGAAGTTTTTTGATTTTTTACTGACTTGTGTGAATACTATTACATTTCTAACAATATGATACTGGCTGGAAAATTTTGGAATTGAATTGCCTATTCTATATTTTATGAGCATTTTACCTTAGAAATATCGATTACAATACTTAATAATGGATCACAATAGAATTTATCTCGATTGAATAATATTCAAAAGTTGAAAAGCAATCAGCTTTGTTTTATTCTATTGGTGTCCAATTTACTCTTCGAAAGTTAATTTTTGATTTGAAAGGATGATGCAATAAAAAAAGATCATTTAATAAAGGAAAAAATTCATTTCACTATTTAAGATGAATATTATTGATATAAGATTGAAATAATATTATTATTTCATTCATTTCCAACGTAAGAGATACTCAAAAATCGTCGAAATCGGATTGCTTGATATTTATCAAGAGATCAAAGTGTCATGGATGGCTATTAAATATGTTCATTATTCATTGACTTTGGTAGTTTTTGCTCTCATTTTATGAGGAATTGCTACCAGTTTTTTCCTTTGTCACAATAGTCATGCACTTCATTTTGTTCTGCTAGCATTAGACTTAGCTTCATAATTTTAACTATAAGGGTCATAGATCGCGGTTATACAAAAATTTCATTAAAAAAGAATTAAAAAGGAGTTCTTCAATGTCTTTATTACAAGTCTTAGCTGTTATTTGCACCCAAATTATAATCATGATGCTCTTTCGGTCAATTTTGAATAATGGAAAGTACTGCCATAATAAATAAAGTACTTCTATGGAACTTATCTAATTGATTACCTAGTCAAATTGCAATCTATTAATAAATATAAAATTGATTCATAATTGCTTTAGTGAAATTTTTTGTTCTCGATCTCTTTATTGGGAAGAATAAAGTTGCTACCGTCAGCGTTATTGTCTAGAGAACTTGACAACTTGTCCATCAACTATTAACGGTATGAATTCTTGTGCAAAATAAGAAATAAAAATAAAATAATAATGTTGCTACGATAAGAATTTACTAGATTGTTATTTGTAAGATTATACGATCACACACTAGCACAGGGACCTTAATTATTAACTTAGTTTATTTTTGGTAGTTCAATAAGACAAATCTTGAAGGCAGTTTATAATCATAGAAGTAATAGAGCTCAACGTGATATACTGTTTAAAGCTGTATGATATGGGTTCATTTCAATAGGTCAGTATAAGATTCTTATAGCACTTTTTACCTCAAGAAGGCAGTTTATAATTATAGAAGTAATAGAGCTCAACGTGATATACTGTTTAAAGCTGTATGATATGGGTTCATTTCAATAGTTCAGTATAAGATTCTTACAGCACTTTTTACCTCAAGATTTCTTCATGTAAAACGAATAGCTCTAAGGTAGTCATTTCTGCAGAGTACTAGTTTTTAAAATAGTATTCATTATATCGCTAAGGGTGGATACTGGGCCTTTCAATTTTGATTTGATGTAATACTCTAATGAAAATTGAATAAGCATAGAATCTTTATAGAGTTTTCTACACAGCCCTTTTGATTGTTACATTTTCTTATAACGGTTGTTATCGACAGAGCTAGCGATCCTTAGACACATTATCATGATTGGTATACAATTGGCCACAATACTAAGGACATTGGACCGCATTGTCGATATCTTATAGTACGTCTTAGACACATTATCATGATTGGTATAGAATTATAGAATTAAAATTGACCGCAGTACTAAGGACATTGCACCGCACTATCGATATCTTTTTTACCGTCCCTGCTAATCTTAACTTGGTATGTCCATCACCGTACATTAGTTATCATAATGTGCTTTGGACCATGAACTAATCTTAATATAGCATTTCATTCGTTAATGCATTATTGAAAAGTAGTATTCTACAAGCATAGCTGTGAATATAGTAGTGCCTGGCTATTACCGGGATATATATATAATATCGAATGGTAATACTATCTGTTAATTATTAAGAAATGGGTTTGCTCTAATTCGATATTATGACTAATAACTCCGGCTACAATTTATAATATCCATGGATGATTGAATATTGAATAGAATGATGAATTTCGTAACGATTGATTTTGGATTATGATGATTATTACTTTTACTATGACTAGGAAGGTATTTCAAAGATAAAATAGCAGGGGCAATACCTAAGTAAGAAGTATTGTGATAGAGAAATTGTTCAAGCAGACTAGGGAGTACAATACAAAGATTAAAAGTGATTTTGTTTAATCCTTATTTTTTGAATAAAGGACATCAGGTGTAACTATTTCCAAAATAATTAAAAAAATATTACCAATTTATTATATTTTAGTTATATTATCCGTTATAAATCAAAATAATAAGTAATGAAGAATAATAGTTGTATCTCACCGTATTAAATAAAAGGCAACAACTCAATCCATTTCTACACCCATTTTTGCTTGGAATCTAAAGCGTCAAGTTGATGACCATCTTTATTCTATAGAAATTTTAATGGACAATTGACTGAAATTACAATTGAGCATTTAGGGATCTGGAAGTTATCGTACTGAATCCCTCCCATTCTTCTTGAATGTATTCGATAATTGATAAGTGAATAGTCAAGGCATAATGACTTAATTCCATATCCAGTCATGAATAGATTGGCGTCGAATAGGTTCCCATGAATTATTAAAATCTCTCACATGTCTCAATCATGCTTTTCATCAAGTCTATACCATTAAAGTAGTGGTAGCAGTTCAAGTCATGACATCTAATTCCTGTCTAGACTATAGATGAGTTATTTTACATCAGATCTACATCTCAAGGAAACGTTCAGATATCTAATATACGCGCACTTGAAAATTGGACTGGTTGCTAGTAGTTATGGATATCTTCATACATATGTTTATACTCAACTTTATGTCTACCATTAACAAAAAGGACTTTAGGCCTTTTGAGCTTTCAATATAGGATAACATTGGCAGATAAACGGATGCAATACTAAATCCAGAATCTCCGTTATTCTATGTTAGAAAGTACTGTTTTGAAAGCTCATGATGCCTAAAGTCCTTTTTGCCACTGTAATATTAATAACAAACATCAAAGTGGGCTTGAACATATGTATAAACATATCCATTACCATTGCAACGAATTCAGTTTTCAAGTATCATCGATGTCTGACAGTTGCCTTTTGATGCAAGACAATGATGAGATTGATTGGCGTTGAAATCAATACATGAATTATATTGACTATAGCTGTCTAGCAATGCAAATCAGCACTATTAATAGAATAGTAGGAGCTTTGAAGAGAATAATCAATTAATCCATAATTGCCATTTTTGATCTCTGTTAGTGTTGAAATGTCGTCAATATTTTCTATACAATTTGACAGATGGGTATTTGTCATGGATGTTTGGTTGAGCGTATTCATGTCTAGAGAATAGGTTATTGTAGAATGGTAATTGGCTAAAGCGATCAACTCTGCGTTGATGACGACTTTCAATTTATACGAAAATTTCAATATGATCATTCTGTATTAGTGATTGATTGATTGTATGGCAATACGAGTAAGGATTAGAATAAAGTCATGAAAGATGGAAAATAGCAACTGGAATGATCACGTCAATAATATCTATTTAATAATTGAAGGATGTGAATTCTACTATCTCAATCAAAGGCAAATTAATTGCTCGCTTCATTGATTTCCATAATTCAAATCAGCTGTTATAATATATTCACCGATTGTCTGTATAGTTATAGAATGATCAAGTATTGAGAATGACATTAGGTAGGTGAAAAATTGATAACATCGCCATAAAGAAGGAAAACATGCAAAAATGACTATTAAAACAAATCTAGTTTATTGCTTTATTGACTGTAAGATGAGATAGACGCATATGATGTTGAATTGTATATTACAGTATTTTTCAACGTCATTTCCACCAACTTTCCATCTGATTCATTTTTGTTGGATAACAAGTGTAGATTGGATAATCGCTTAGTGGAAAGATATATAGTACGGTATATAAGTAAGAGTGCCTACTGCCTAGCGTTTGAAAGGGAGGCGCCTATGCAAATTTCAATAGTGCTGTAGTACTCTATTTTGATTAATTAAACAAAGTTTTATTGATTGATAAAATTCACGTGGAGAATTCGCAGCAGCATATGAATAAATTTTTCTATTCTATTTAGATCATGAAAATGATATACTTTTATTGTACACATACATGTACAGCCAATAGTAAAATTTTGGATCATGAAAATGATATACTTTTATTGTACACATGTACAGCCAATAGTAAAATTTTGACTGTACAGAGAGAGAGAGAGAAAAAAAAAATAGCAACAGTAAACAGTGCATGAGTTTTTGTCAAAGAGAGAAGAATTTATAAAGTGCAGTCTATGTGCATTTTTAACAGGAACTATCTATGAACTTGGAATAGTATTGTCATAGACTAGATACAAAACATCCTTTCATTCTACTATCATGAATACCAATGATTACTTTTAACTTTTTACATGTCGAACTTTGAAACAATGCTCAAGAATCATAGTGAAACGTTTGAATGGACAAATAAATACATGAATACTGGCTTAAATAGCTCGACAAGGTGCAGGAAATTGTCCACTGATGTACAAAATGTGATCACTAATGAACGACGGAAGATAGGCCATTAAGGATAGTATATTGGCTTCCAAACCTACCAGATATCGTTCACGAGGTTTAGGGGAGAATAAGGCATTTTTGATAGCTTTGGTTACTTTAGCGATATTATTGGAAGCACGGGATCGATTGAATTCAGTTATTTTCTTGACACCTAAATGAGAAAGAGACGACGAAGATTGTTTTCGATTCAATTCAATCATAAACTCAATTGTATCCAATTGGTTTGAAGTATTTTAATAGTAATGCATGATGGAGAATAGATTCTTTTATGCATTGGTATACAGTACATGTATTGTAATCTAAAGTACTGGCAGTGATTGATGATAGCAAGAACGATTGATTACCTTCTTTTGCAAAATGGTCGCCATAATCTTGACGTATTGTGCTATTACAGTTATGATAAAGTTGTAGGAATTCATCTTCTAAATTATCTAATATATGAGTCTTGAAAAAACCAGGTTCAATAATGTGTACCGATACATTGAATAGTTTCATTTCTCGGCGTAATGAATCGGAGAAGGCTTCGACAGCAAATTTGGACATGCTGTAAGATGCAGAATAAGGCACACTAAATCTGCCTAGCATACTCGCCAAGTTGACAATTCTTCCTTGATCGATTTTAATCAACGGTAGCATTGCTTTGGTCATTTCAACCATACCAAAAACATTAACATTGAAAATTTGTCTCAATTTGGATAGTGGTGTCCATTCGATAGCCCCTGTGGATGCGATACCAGCATTATTGACCATACCCCATAAGCCTTTCCCCATAGGTAAGTGTTTTCCAACGAGATCGACAGCACGATGAATATCATCACTGTTGGTCACATCGACTATGATAGGATAAAGACGATTACTACATATGCTTGTTAAATCTTCTACACCTCGTTTAGTTAAGCAACAAGCAATAATATTGCAACCACATAGATCTAATTCAATGGATAACTTTCGGCCGAATCCGCTATCACAACCTGTAATAAGAACATATTTATCGTCCAAGTTTTTGATTTGAGGTCGAGGTGACCAATAGATGATGGCTGCAACAACAAATAAAATCAGGCCTAACATGGCCAGTACTACCCATTCATTCATGGTAAAGAGGAATGATTGACTTTTTTTAGCTATGATTTGTCAACTAGAATAACCTTATGTAGTGTAGAGAGCCCAATCCAGGGCTGCACACTGCATCATCACGCCAACTTGCTGGACGCCATTCCACAGTCTATCGAGTATGAGGACAAAAGGTGATTGAAGGAAGTCAGCGTTCTGGTGATGCTTCCCAATGGATTTCAGTGTATGATACAGTAGATTGTATGCTATACAAGTCCTCTACAATGTGGCGCAGCTATTATATCGTATGGGTTCGCTTTTGTTGCGCTAATACTAGAATAGTAAAAGCTACCCTTATTAAGGACTAAAAGCATTTCCAGTAGTTCTTGCTACAGTATAGCAAGCGATGAGCGAGAGATTGGCTAATAATATCACTGTCCACCGTGCTTATTTTGTTTTCAGATGTAGAAAATGGCAAAAAATATTGCTGAAACGAACGTAAATATACTGCACTTTATGTAGCTCGAGTCTGTCCAATGTCCACGCAAGAACAGTCAAAGCACAGAATGATAATAATTATTAATTATTATGAATTATTATGTGTTGGACTTTGCCACAGTACTGTACAGTGTACACTATACTACAGTATGTACAACCAACATGATAACAGGGCCGTGCATAAAAATTATCACTTCTGTCCTAGAAGGACAGCACCTCTTTCTACGGTAGAGGTGATAACTTTTATGCAACGGGGGACAATTTTGATGGAGTCAGTCCCTGTTAATAGCCACTTAACCATGGCTGAAAATAAGCCCACACCAACCTAATTTAGAGTCCTGGTGAGCAATTGTAGATGTACAGAACAGTTAAAATGACCAGAGAAACCAGGGTTAGCCTTCTCATTTTTAGACAACGAAAGTCGTTGATAGTCCTTCTCTCTTTCATGTAGAACTGTAGTTTAGCAGTCCCTGGTATTACTTATATCCCAGTCCATGCAGTCAGTGTATGTAATGGACGTTGCCACAGTGCACTGTACTACAATATGCGCAAACAACATGATAACAGTGCCGTGCATAAAAATTGTCACTTCAGTCCTAGAAGGACAACATCTCTTTCTACGGCAGGAGTGATAACTCTTTTTATGCAACAGGGGACAATTTTGAGTTAGTCTCTGTTAATAGCCACTTAACCATGACTGAAAATAAGCCCACACCAACCCAATCTAGAGTCTTGATGTGCAATGATAGATGTAGAGAACAGTGATAATGACCAGAGAAACCAGAGAAAAGGTTAATTAGCCATCACATTTTTAGACAACGAAAGTCGTTGACTGCCCTTCTCTCTTCATTTAGTACTGTAGTTTAGCAGTCCCTGGTATATCCTAGTCCATGCAGTCTGTACAAACAGATTTATACCAGAGGTTACTAAATATGATATAGAATAGCTGTAAGTGTTAGTTTAGGAAGGCTTACTATAGACTCTGCAGACACCCTGTGCTATAATCTACCGTCGACGGTATAAAAGCCGAGGAGTTTTTAAGGGAGAGGGTGGTTGGAGGTGTAGACACCCTATGCTATAATCCACCGTCGATGGCATAAAAGCCGGGAGTTTTAAGGGAGAGAGTGGTTGGAGGTGTAGAAGGTACTTCAGAGGAATATTCTCTAGCTGAGGCGGGAGCCTTTCTCTGCCACCGTACTTTGCCAACGTTGTCTACATTGTATAGGGTCCAGCAGGTATTCGTGGACTGAATTGTTGGATCAACATCAATGTATCACTCCCCTACATTCCATGTATAAAGTACAGTACAGTAGATTCCAATTTTATGCTTGTAATATAGCAGAGTCGTAGATTGATATTGATGCAGTATATTTGATATATTCCGAGAATTCGGGCAATATAACCAAATACCCGGGTGCAATCAATAAACCACATAAGTATAGATATGGATTGTTGCCATTCTTTATTTACGTTATACAATTCAACAGGTATTGAATCAGACGTAAAACAGAATTAGTTTTAGACGTCTGTCTTGTTGTTATTTTCAGAATATGGTAATATTGCGTGCTTCTGCAGTGATTCATCAATGTACAGTATAACAAATTATTATTAAGCAGGAGCTAGCTTTAGTTGACACTTTATTAATTTAAAAATGTAGTTTCATAATTAGTAAAACTGCCAAATTCATTGCCTAACTTGTTGGCGTGTTTAGGTCTAAATTGGCATACATTTAAGTTCAGTAATCGTTCCGCAAGTGTTTGCATCTTTAGACCTGCCAAAATTAAGTTAATCGTTAGTTTCTGTACTGTTACGCCATGCTCAATATTATATACGCGTATATCGAACACAGGCACTCTTGCACGCCTATACGTAGATTGGAGCTATTTGCTGCGCATAACATAGCATAAGTTACTTTTATGAATATGCAGATATTACAATAACTGACAAAATAGTTTTCGATTAGCAATGCCATCCAAGTATTTGGAGATTGCGCTTTAAATATTAGTGTTAGGCTTAAATACGCAGGCATAACATTATAATTGCTATCGAAACTTACCTGTACAAAGTATTATTTTGTCTTTAGTAAGGTAACGTATACTGCAAGCGGTCTTTGTAAGACACTCCTCTGTCAGAAATGGCGGATCAGCTACTACTACATCGAAGGAATTTTTACCAACAGAAGAAGGAAACTTCATCGGTTCATTGTAGTCATAGAAAATAAAATCATCGCCATATATCTCAAATCTCTTGTCGTATTCGAATATTATATATTGCACATTGTCCGGATTGAGTTCTACCAACTTTCGATACAAAGTAGGGCAACTTAAACAAGCTATACTATAAAAATAAAAACCCAAAATATTCATTATCGCTAGACATTACATTATTGATGAGTATAGTACTTGATAACGATCTTAACATTCTGATGGAATCTACGAGATTTTATTGCTGTATGTCAATCTTAGTACAAAACGTACTTACAACGTAGATAATTATAGAATTAGTAGTAGATTCTAGTGGGTTGTTGTACAGTGTGTGCCAAGTCATTATGTCGTATTCAAGACAAGAACGTTGCATACGAGTATTAGCGACAAGATAATGATAGAATCCTAATACATACCTTCCATTATTGCTCGCTTTTATCGCTTCTTTGGCTAGTGTTTCTGCAGTTTGGTTATCATACCAAAATTGGCTTAATTGCTAGATTTACAATACACGTGTTTAAATAAAGTTAGTTTAAAAATTAAAAGATTGACAGTATGCGAAATCTTTACTGTTAAGATCAATTTTTCAGTGCGATGGAAACACCTCAGTCATGACTGGGCGTCCAATAGAGTGTTATCAATTCCCTTCAATATTGAGCTATTACTATGTGGAGGATTCTAGCGTAGTCTAAGTACGAGTATTTGACAGTACGTATCATTCAAGTGCAAAGTAGGACAACATCGTTCATTACTATTACTTTTAATTTTATTTCAAAAAGCGTTGCGGTAACATGAACTTGTGGAGGTGCTAGTAGTCCATGGTAATGGATAAAGCAGAAACTTAAGTATGGTAGCAATTTGCAAAGTATGATGTACTACACCGTAGTCTTATTTGCAATAAGATTAATTCACTAAATGCATTGTACTCTTTTGCACGACCATGCTCCTTACCCAATCCTCACCAACGCAATTTTGATCTTGAGCTTGAGATTGCTCTTGGTAGAAGTCTTGTAGGGCTGCGAGAGTGTTAGCAGACAGTCTTGGGACGTCATCGTCACTATCATTGATTTGTTCAGCCTGCTGCAATGACATTATTACGGATTCACAATAGTGAAATTAATTAAAATTTTGTTCAATCTAATCCAATGGAGTACAAACACTATTAGTGTACTACATCGGATATTTATTATTATAATTATTGATATATAATTATAATTATCGGCGGCACTACTGAATAGATAGTGACTATTAGATAGCCGCTTGCTTGATCGAAATCTAATGCTCGAGCTGAGCAAGTACCAGTACTGTACTCTGTGACGTCATGACTAGTAGGTCTCGGACAAGCGGACATAAAGGACCAAATAGGCCGAAAATGTCGAAAAATAATGACTTTTACTGTAATATGGATCTTCTGATCTTGTGCATCTATTTACAATGATTCACTTTTATTCATTTTAAAAGCATTTATGACGTTATAGAAGTGCTTTTGAGCAGAACTGAAATAGTAAAATGAATAGGATTCAATGAAATATTACTTAATTTAGAAAAATAAGTCAATTATAACGAAATGTTTTGGAAAAGTTTTATCCACAACACTATGTATTAGTACTGTACTATTGCCTCAAACTGTGATTAATTGTGGAATATTGTAATTACACTTGCTATGTGCAGTAGTTTTAGATTGCACGTTTTACCGTAAGGAATTATTAAGGACTAGTTGGGTATTGGCCTATGATTCTAGTGCTCTTACTTGTACTTTAATCCATTACATATGACTGTAACTTGTAAGGATTAGTTGGAAAGTTAAAAGACTACAGCAGTCGTTTGTTATTTGTTACACGGTGATACATGAACGACCTCGATTGATACTGCCGTTGGTCGAAAATCTGTTTACAAAAAATGCAAAGTTTTTCATCGGCAATGAATTGAAATTTTATTTATGCAAACCGTACTAAGGTAGTATGAATGGAACTCGTTGAGAGTGTACAGTATAAATAAATAATTTCCCTCATTTTCAAATAAAAATTAAAAATTATTATTATTGGGGATAATTTAATTCGAAATAAACGACACGAGTATACTTGTACAATACAGTAAATCGAACCTGCTGAAGTTATGACAGCGTACAGTACTGTACAGTACTGTAGAGGTTTTTCTTTTCTTTTACAGTACAGTACTGTACAGTACATCGATCAGTTGAAGACTCGGATTCACTCCTCCTTTTGTACCGTACAGTACTGTACAGTCTCTATTGTACAGTACTGGACTGTACTGTCCTGTCCAGTAATTCACTGTGGACTGCGTCTCGTGTCATCCTGGGGACTGAACTCTAGTAACTAATCTCATGGGAGTAATAGCTGTCCTGGTAGTTAACGGCAAATTTGACTCATTCAAAGTTCGAGTTGAAAATTGAGGATAAAAATGAGCTGTTGGTGAGTACAGTGTTTAACAGAAAAATGACTGACACTATTGACAGTTCCCTGGACGATGTGGATAACCCGCGTACGGAGACGCCTGGATTTTGCTTATCCTAGATTAGGGTTGGATGTTATGCTAAACAATGAATGGCCGGCCATTGTTCAATTTGTACGAGTATAGTAGGCCAAAAGAATAATAATAATATTGATGGCTAATGGAGTACATGCTGAACTTTTAAAAACATATCGTCCATTTGAAAATGATTACCGTGGACTGTGAACAAGTGACGGACACTACCGTATACTGTATAGCATTGTTGCCGGACTTGGCGCACCCGGACAGCAACTTACTGACTAGGCTAGACTTTTCAACAGATCTTGTGTCAACCTGTATATAAACAGTCCCTATAATGTACTCTACAGTACAACACAATACTTTAGTCTGGGGACAACACTTTCATTGTTGCGCCATTGCCCATACGGGACTACATTGACACAAGTGTACAAAGCGGAGGATCGATTAATGTCGAAAATTCCATTCTCTTGTAGTTGATTAACTCTATGATGAGTCGATTGGAAGTTTTTTCCCCCTTTGTTGCAGCCAGTGAATGGGGGGCGGCAGCACTGTACTGTACAGTAGAGTCAAGTACTGTAATAAACTAGCAGTCAAACAGTACAGTACAGTACAGTAGGGTACAGTACTATCGACTGTAGGCTGTAGAGTACAGTACTGTATAGGACAGTCCTAGTCTACAGTACTATACACTGTACTGTAGACCAAGACAGTACGGTAGAAAATTGGCTGAAAAAAAAGGAATAACATCCCAAATTAAAAATTATACGACGTATGCGCATATAAAAGGTAAAGGACATTACCGATTGACAGCATTTAGTTGGCAGTGACAGTAGTAAAGCGAGAGACAAATGAGTAGAGAGATACTGTTCAATATGCATCATCCATCACAGTCTGGCGAGTCCATCAGTCAAGCATAACAAGATCGGCTCGAGTTTTCATTGATATCTCCTATACAAATCACTCTATTTGGTTGTCCTATCTTTTGATGATTGGCGAAGGATCATTTTTTAGTCATAATTCATGTCAAGAGAAAATCATAAATCGCATAGTATGTGGCCTAGGATAATTAACATTCTTACCGTAAAAAATCCAAAACCGGAGGAGAAATTAGAATTTAAGGAGTTACTGGAAGAAGACGATTTCAGTGCCACAAAGGTATGTCAACTATTCCTTTTGCCATGTTCAATTGATGCAGTGGACATGGTCGCCTGTTGTTGATTCATCATTGCAATTTTTCTCTCTCTGTCTAGTACAGAGGATGCAGATAGAATTTGATATCAGTCTTTCTTGTTGATAATCAACTTGGATGACCGATTACACCGAGTATTACAGTATCTTCGAACTTTCTCACCATCAATCATTTTTTTAGTCTACGCGTTGAATACAACAGTACTGTCTATGTACGTCCAGTACAGCAGTGGACAGTGTCCATACAGTACGTCGACATGCCTTCAACACTTTACTCACGCTCGTAGTAGACCCCACAGGCAATGAGTGGTGTGGACCAAACTGTGTTGTCATGTAGAAATAAATAATCTTCTTCGCTGCTTTCCACAACTTCCATTAAACTAGTCGAAAAGTAGATTCATATTTTGCTACGCCTCCAAGACTGACAATCTACCAAGCAATATTCATCATTGACAATAGATTATGGGACAGGCATAAAATTTCAACTTCTATTTGTCAAGCACCATTCTGAGGTGTGCCTGTTTATTGTGCTCTATTTGCTTTTCTTTTAGTGACCGTCAGCAACCTTACCTTGACTTCCACTCCGTTTACTGTACTTTATTTTCATTAGTATACAAAAAAAAAGCTTGAAAGTAAAACTTGGATCGTCTTCCTATCCAGGGATGCTTCCTCTTTTAAAGTCGTTGTACATTATGGTATAAAAATAATACAGTACAGTAGATCCCCATGACTATTCCAATGGTGAGGAGAACATTTTTTCTACCACGCACAGATTCTACACCTTTCATTTCGATCTCTATTTTTGCGATCTGGTTGTGTCCTACTCTGACCTGCAGTCAAACAACGACTGTACATAATTCGTTCATTTTCACGGAATATTGCTACAGCTTTTCCCAATGGCTAACATAGTGTTGCTAATGCCAACTTTTCTTCCACACCTACTTCATGTCCAACTTTGGCAGTCGTTGTAGTTTTTGATTGATCGATTTTATGAGAGATGTGTAGGAGTGTGTGCCTTATCAAGTACAGTGGAACGTGTAAGCAGTAAAGGATGCCGTGCTCGTGCAACAAACTCAACTGTTTATTATTGCATGAATTTACTGTTGCCGATGACGTAGAGCATCAATATTCTAGTGGGATTAATTGGTCATACACTTCTGTAGATGTTGGCACTATCCAGACGTATCCTAACGCCGCCGCTATCGGCATAGCACAGTAATGATATTCTCGGCTTGTTTTACAATCGATTCAATTGCAGAAATGAGTTGATTAGGTACAGTATACCGTATAAAGATTACTAATCTTCGTACATGCTGATACTTTTTTCAACCTTTGGCTAGGCTTTTTTGGGATTAATTTTCACTATCGCTTTTACTTCGTTAGTATCTATTTGACTTTGACAGTAGTCTACAGCGTTCTAATGTACTTGATCTATCTAGGTGTATCACGCCGGTAGACGCTTATTTGTTGCTTATACTGGATACTGAATAGTGTACAAAATGATTCTCCATAACAATGATAATAAATTATCCTAAAATCTCTTGTTACGTCGCGTAATTGCTATACATTGACTGCGTCAATCTAGCATTTGTTGGGAGTATTATAATTGAAAGGTCACTTTATACCATGCAATCGAGTGTGTAGCTATTTTCATCATGGATTACTAACAAAGGGAGATGTTTCGAGTAGATTCTGACTTCATACAGTGTTAGATGTTCTCTGCCACTATCATTGTTGAGTATGAGAGGGCGATTTTGCAATTAATTTTATTTTACTACAGTATGCCGTATTTCATAGACGAGATACCGGCCGTTATACGATAATGGTTTGGTATTGATCATGGCTTATAGAAAAGCTGCTGTTAATTAATTAAATATGATTAATATCTTTGATACTGCTGTGTGCGTATCACACATGTACTGTTCTACAAAGATGTCTCGCTCAACTATATGTGCTAGCTTTTAATATTAATATTATTCTAATGAAACTTCTTGAATAAATTACAACTATTTAGGTTGTTTGTCATGGCTTCCCCTATCAACCAACAACTCTAGCTTATGATCCTGTCCAAAGCTTATTAGCGGTTGGAACGAGAACTGGAGCTATTCGATTGTGAGTATGCCGTCCATTTTTTTTTTTATACCGATAAGTCCTCTTCTTTCACAATCAACCTTCATGTATACTTCACTGATAAAATGTTATAATCGCCTCCTTGTTCATATTCGATGTGGCCAAGCTATTGGGCTGTTGAAATGATCGCGACTTCTATAGTACTATACAACAGACTAGTCCATTTCGATGGTTATCATGAATCTACTGTCCAGTGTCCAATTGGCAAGATGAAAGGATTGCTAATTCATGATTCTTAGTTACAATACAAAACAGGCAACAAGGATAGCTTACAAAGTTGAAGCTATACATTACCCACTACTATAGCTAGAATAACATCCAAAACAGTCTATAGACTGGATCGTCATAGGCGTACAAGATATTTCTTACCTTGTTGTTTACTGCATATGTGTACTGTAAATTCGATTTTGAACTAATATAGTAGCCAGTCCTACCTTGAACTGTAGTTAATGTACGATACCTGTAAACGGCAGTTATTTTCTAATTCTACAGTATAGCCAATTATTATTATTTTGTTTGGAGCTATTCTCTGTATTGATTCCAAATGGATCATGTCATACTGACATTGACTGTCCTTGTTTGGGGAATGGTATTCAGTAATACAAATGGGTATTGAAATTTCAGCGCCGTTACTGTATGTTGATGGTAATTATTTGACTCCTTGATGCAACTCAAGCGTTTGAGATGATAGTAGTTCTTTACAGTATATTGCAAAATATAATGCTAGGTAAGTATACACTACTGTGCGATAGATATAGCGTATAATCTGCTCATGGTGGGCCCAGTGCTATTTTCAAGGAACAATTGAATGGTATTTTTTTTTTTGCAATTCATTTCTGTCGGTGATGTGCTTGCCAAGTTAATTTGGGAAATGCATCGCTGTAGATGACTATGAAGATTGCTTTGTTATACGGCATGTATTTGACATGGATTTGGACCTAAAATGAATCATTCTAAGTGAGAAAGATTCATTTTTTTCTGCTGTTCTCCTTTGTATTTACGTTTCTTTGGTTTCTGTTGATGGAGGAGTGAACAATTTATTGTTCGCGTTGACCTTAACGCCATCGTCTATAAATAACATGCGCTGGATTCTCGACTAATGATAATAACATATTATGGTACTCTATCTATCCAGGGAATGCATCTAGTAATCAGTCTACATTCATTTTGGAATGGTATTTCTCTAGTGCCATCTTGACTTATTAGCAATGCATGAATCGGAGTCGAAATAACATTTCAATACTTAGCCATATTTAAAAGCAATTTGTTCAATGCTAGAGTGTGGCATTGTATTGCGGTGTCCATTCACCGTCGGTGTACACATCAGCTGACTCATGTCGGCTTGAAGGCATGGTCCAAAGCGTTGAGCTTCACTCATCGCCGTCAGTCAAAAAACTCATGCGCACAAGAACGATAAGAGATGCAAGCACCATATCGAAAGTACAGTGCAGTACACCGTACAGCTCAGTACTGTACTGTACTGTACTGTACTGTACTGTACATGTACTGTACAGTACTACAGTGTACAGTACTGTTTGTACAGTATGAATCATGGGATTGGACTGTACTGTGGAGTATTGGCAGGTGGGCCAGTGTTGATGAATTACAGAGGATTACTGTTCTGGACAATGGTGACTGTATACTAGACAATATGCTGATTAGCGTAGAGAGGCGGCAGTTTGATGGGATGCGATGGCAACTGTCGAGTGATTGGAAACCTTGACTACGGTATCCAAATGAGTCCATGTTGCCTATCATTTAGCTAATGATAATGATGGTGATCATAAGAGAAGATTGTATTACTATCGTCCACTTTGCAGTATGATTCTATTTGCCACTCTTCGATACGTTACCAAGGATAGAAGAGACAGTGGGTGATACGCGTAATTTGGTACAGGTGAATTAGCTATGCTCAAGATATCCTGTAGTGCAGACATAACATATCGACCAAGTTTCTTCTTTCCTATGTACTATAGACGAGGATAGGCTATACAACTCCGAACGAGATGAAAGGGTGTAACATTGGACTAGAACATAGTCTGAAATCAATCGGATTACCACTGGTACTACGCAATGATAGTAATACACAACATACTGGTAGCCTGGATAAAGTAGCAATACTTGCAAAATCGTTCAGTTATTCTCTGAGAATATAATCTAATTTTGACATTGACAATGCAAATGGCTACGGTTGTGTTTCAAACATAGGACGACCTTTTTGAAAAGTAATCTCATAACTGTACTGTACTATTGTCATTCGTGACGATGATAACTGGAGTAGTTCATTGTCAATTGATCAAGCTAATTTCTCGTACAATCTGGACTGGTTACCTCGGCTACTATTGACAGAATAGATGATGTTGACATGAACACAGTAGAAGATAAGGCGGCAGTTTTTACGTGCTTTCAAGATAACTTTACGTCAATGGTACTTGACATTGAATAGTATTCCAGTTTAGTTTATTGGTGTACATGTCGTGGTATAGACTGTATCGCAAAGTAATGGACGTACTATCGTACATTGATCCCCTTTTTTTGAATTTCCAAAGGTTGTCATCTTGTATACAGTAAATGCTGTACTGTATAGAAACATTTCCCCACTGCTATCGCGTCATATGTTATAAGTGTTTGACCTTAAAGCCGTTAATACCACTAATCAATGGTAGACGAATGAAAGTAGGAATGATGCTTTTGCCAAGATGACAGTGCGTAACATGCTTATTCTGCACGCAATTTGGGTTATTCATTCATAAAAATTCCTACAATTCATACAATTCCCAGATTTGCTTAATAAGGGAAAAGCTAATTCATGATAAGAGTATGCTTGAAAACGAGTAAATTTGACATAGACGTCAATTTTAAATGTATTCATTCCTATAGCTTGATTCAATTTGTAGCTTATACCCTGATCCATGCAGTGACACTTTAACCTTTTGCTTTCTATAATGCGATCAAAGTGTATCGTTTTATCATTCAATTTGTAGATAATTATTCTTCTTTATGCTATATTATAACATTGAACGAGATACTGACTCTTCAAATTTTACTGAAATACCTACAAATAGATTATGCTTTACTTCCTGCATTGCCTTGTGTCTTCATAACTTTTCATGCTCTATAATCTCTTTTTAACAATACAGGTATGGTAAGGTTGGAATTGAGTGCCATCTTCTATATGAGCATGACACAGCAATCAATCAATTACTCTTCATGGTGAATGAGGTATTGCCTTGCTGCTTTAATGGTGTAAAATTTATAACTTTTATTTATCATATATCTCATTGTAGAAATAAAATTTAAAAAAGCTACTTTACAAATTATTCAATAGCCATTATTACCTACTGGCGCTTATAACTTCTTTAAACATTCATTATGTTTATCGAAGCTTACTGTAGAAAATTGAAGTTGCAGTATTAATTGCTAATAATCATTGATTATATTATCCGACATTGCGCAATATTTAACGTAAACTAGATCAATTGTTGTTATTGCATTCTGTTATTTAATGCAACGCAACTGTGGATATTAATCTAGGGAGCTCTAATTAGCGTTTCAAGTGATGTTGTCCATTTATGGAATTTACGTCAACAAAGACCTGCAGTGTTGCACTCTCTAAAGTTTAAAAAAGAAAAGTAAGTTATAAATAGTACTGCATAGAGTATTGATCTTACTTAAGTAATGTAAAGTACAAGTGGTAGTGTGATTTTGAATATACCATTACACTTTTATGTAGTTTGTCTAGATAGATAGAAACAATCGTAAATAACTCATTCTGTAATTTTCGTTGCTTATACAGTTTAACATGTATCACGGTACAAATTGTTCGAGAGTAGTATTAATTAACTACATTATGTATCGATGTTTGCTGTTATAGTTTATTTTTGTCTTGCTGCTAGTGGTGATAAGCGATCAACCATCATTTCTAATCTTCTCGAAAATTGATAATATTTACTTTTAAAGATTTTTTATTTGTTAATGGGATATCACCACGATATCTATGACTGCTAATTGCTTTGATATCGTAGAAAACTATATGAATATTGGATTGTTTGTATTTATTCTAGAGTCACCTATTGCTACGTACCATTAAAATCAAAATGGCTTTATGTTGGCTCCAAAAAGGGTAATACATACATTGTGAACGTTGAAACTTTCGAAATATCAGAATATATTATCTATTGGAATCGAGCCATAACTACGTAAGTATTACTATTCTTAGGCCTTTCTGTAGTCAGTGCAATTTAAACTTGAAAACGCTTAGAAATGATGATTTAGTTTATTATTGAGAGTTATCGAGCTTGAATTTGTAAAATATTTTACTTGGTGGCAGGTCTTGCAGCACTCATCCCGGTAGTGTAAAATACATAGGTGAAAAACCAGATGACAGTAATAAGGTTGGTACTTGTTAATTAGGTCGAATTTTATTCGTTAAACAGTAAAATGTTTTGTTTAGCCTATGTAAATTTTTAGCTTGAGTAGCTCGTTAAAGATTTGTTTTGTTTTAGTTGCTGATTGGATTTGAATTGGGTATGTTGTCGCTGTGGGATTTAAAGAGTCAACAGACCGTTGTCAAAATTCAATGTCAACTCGCACTAATGTCAGTATCATGGAATTTTGACGGAAAGACATTGATGTGTAGCCATCCTGATGGCACTCTTACTACATGGAATATTAACAAGACTAAGAAACCAATTCAAGTTAAAGTTCCTCATGGTATGAAATAGTAAAAGTTTTAAATCGAATAAAATGAATCGATAACACTAAAACTGTAGGTGTACTATTCGGTATTTGGTGATATTTGTGGCAATGCTATTTGTCGTTACAATAAATGATACAGCGGATAATTGATACGATATAAAAATCGAAATATTCTCAGCTTGTCATAATGTATGTACGTAGTGCAGCTTGATAATGACGATTGATGTTATATTCCATCTCCACTTCAGATTAGTCTTTCAATATTTGTTGTATTATTGTTATTTCGTTAAATATTTTGAGTATCAGTGTTAATTTGCAACGTTTTGGTTATCTATCTCTACATATCTTGCAAACAAATGAATGTGAAACCATTTCTTTAAATGCTTGTATTAGTGATTAAAGTACTGTGCAATCTACAATTCAATTTATTGCCATGTTGTAAATTGCATTTTTACAAGATATCTTGTTAGAAAAGGTAAATTTTTTATGCGTCTAGTCTCTCTAGTTTCTTATTCGTACTAAATGATCCATAGCTCTTAACTAAATAGATTGTACTAAGTAGCACATCCTCATCTAAATCAAATATTACGTCCTAGTCGAAATTCTGTAGAGGGTGATAGATGTAGCTACTATACAGTGTGCTTATCATTATGCACATATCCGAATTATATTAATTGCTTTACTGGATAAATTAGCATCGTTATTTATTGGTATTTAATAATGGTAGTTATTAATATGAACTCTTTAGGACATGTTAAAAATTGGTCAAAAACCGATAAATGTCAACCGTGTACCATTGTTAACAAGGTTGCTTGGGTGCAAGGCAAAGGGAGGTAAAATGCTCTCTTCAATTGCATTAATATGTCATCTAAAACTTTTACGGTGCACGATTCATAGTTTCTGTCAAATTTTTTAGCGAGCCATTCATTATGTTTACCGGTGGTGTTGCCACAGATCGACCAAATCGAGATCAGTGCTTTACAATAATGCAAGGAAGAGAAATGACTTTGTTTGAAATGGAAGATGATATTATAGACTTTACGTGTTTATATGGCAGCCCTTGGCCGAATGGTATATATTTTCCAATCAAATTTCTAGGTTATAACTTTCAAAACATTAATCATTTTTGATTGCACGTGATATCTATTTAGACTTTGAAGATCCATTTGCAGTCGCTATTTTACTTGAAAATGGCTTGGCGGTGTACGACTTAACATTACCAAAGTATGGAAGTAGGATAAATATCTTAAAAGGAATAATACAGCAATATGAATTCATTTTACTCGGAAATTCATCCATTAATTTTGGTCGATGTATAGCGTCTGCTTTACTACTTGGAATAGCCTGTTGTATACGTATATAGCTTGATTAGAAATATCCGCATCTGTTACGAATTTGTATCTAATGTCTTAGCTGTGTCATATTTGTAAGATCAGATATGCACCGCTAATTGGCATATTAAGATCTTCATATAATTTTTGTTCGCATTTTGTGCTACAATTAGTTATCCGCCGTATAAAATCCCATATACCATCAATATTCACGAATCAGCAGTTACGTCAACTCAGTTTTATTCTGACTGTCCAGTGGATTTGTTCACGTGCCTTTATTCGCTTGGAAAGAAGCATAAAAAGAGTGGTATTAGCTATTCAGAAACGGTAGAGTGGATGACAATACTTGACTGACATAATCTTTATTATTTTATAAGAGATTATACAATACGAACAGTACCCCTTGATCAAGTAGTAACAATTTATTATTTAGGAATGGCCCTTGAAAGGTGGCACTTGGGGTGAATCTTACAAAGATTCTTCACTTGATTTAGTTATTACGGGGTAATTCAATAAGGATCTAATTTGATTTTTATGAGCGTTATCAGCACTGTACAAGTTACTCATCATTGGACTCTATAACATTAACTTTTAGACATTCTGATGGATCTTTACGATTTTGGGACGCAACAGCTAGTAAGACAATAATCATATTGTGTTTGATAGATTCAACCTAGTACTCAACAATATCAAAACGTTTCAGTTGCATTTCAGTTCATGTTTAAGTTCTCTACAACGAAAATATTTGATCGCGAGAGAGTGAAGGAGAGCAGTGAGATGGACGATGAACCTTATGCAATACAGGATATTATTTTATGTATGAACAGTCGTACACTCGTAGTATCAGGAGCCGCTGGTTATGTAATATTATACAGGTTTAACTTCAAGGAAACAACAGCGGAATTATCGGTAAGTATTTGCACACTTTTTGTTAATACATAGTACTATTTATGACGCGTAAAAATGTACTATAACTTTATACTTCAGAAGAACTTATTTCTATTTTTTATCATTTGAAATGCAGGTTATGGATGTGAGTGTAGCAGATCAAGTCAGTGATACTGGTAACGATTGTCACATGCCTATGAGGGCTGACACCGATACAAGTAATATTTTACACCTGGCTAAGTTGAGATCAGGTCCGATAAAACAGTCTCCTGGTTTTCAAGCAGACTTGATCTGTCGTAATGCTCAACCTGGTAGTGATATGGAAAATCCTGGTAGTAACAGCATTCTTTCCTTATGTTATAGTTCAGGATTTGGCATGTAAGTTACTAATATCACTTTTCTTTAGTAGATATATATAAATCTATTAACTTTTGCCAATCTTTTGCTGCAGAATGGCATTCTCTAATATTAAAGGGTTAATAATTATCGATACAGTTCAAAAGCATTGCGTAATGTCTGTTAGAACTGTTGATGTTTATGGTAAGTGTTTGATTGCTTTTAATTATTCTATGTCTTACTTTTTAACTTATACTTAACTTAATTTTCGTTTTATTATAATAATAATTAGCATTAGCAGATAATTCCCAACTTCCTAAAACTCCTAAACCGGGAAGTTTTCATGTCCGAGATCAAAGTGACCCAGATTCGCCTGTATTTTCTGGTTCATCTCATGTTAAAGCTGGTGAATCTCCGCCTCCTTCAGCCGGCTTATCGAATGGAAGCGCAAGTCCCAGCACTCCAAGGAAAATGAAGTGGTCGTACGGAGGAAAAAGAGGTATGCAATCATGTCCTAGGGTTAGCTTTATATATCCATGTAATTAGGAAACGCTAAAGTCTCACTTTTGGGATGAATATTGCTTTTAGTTAGTGGTAAAAGCCAATCAAATCCATCGATTGAAACAGATAATGAAGATTTAAGCTTAAGATCACGCAGTTCAAGCTTATGTAGTGTTGATAGGGAAGGCAATAATAAGGAAACTGTTCGTTACTTAAATCTGTTGGAAACCTATGCACGCAAAGGAGGTATGATTATTAGTAGCTGATGATAAGCTAATTCTTTATGATAATAATAGTTATTATTATCAGGTGTTGTATTAAGTTGGTGAGTTTTCATAAAAATCTATCATATTATATGTTAGACGCAACTGCTACTGCATCTCTATGGATCGGAACTAGTTCCGGAAGCATTCTTGTTATTATTCTCAACTTACCTCCTACTGGCGTAGAACGAGTGAAACAGCCTGTGATAATCTCCCCTAGTGGTCACTATCTTTTTAAATTGGTTTAAAAATTTTAGATATAGCTGTTGGATTTTAATTGATTTTTATTTTTTAAATAAATAGGTACTGCTCTAAGGGACAAGGGCAAAATTATCTCGATATCAATCTTTGATAGGAATCGACGATCTGTTGAAGCGCCAACTGAGTACTGGGTGGATGAAAAAAGTAACTAAATTTGATTAGAACCTTTACTAGGCGTTGGATCTTTCAATGCTGGCGTTAATAAAGATTTTTAATTCTTGTTCATCTAGAAACCTCAAGAAAGAGTGCAATTGGCAGTCACAACGCTAATGATTTAGACGACGTTCATATAGCTGTAATATGCACAGAGAGTCAAATCAAGGTTACAATTCGTTTTGAGTTAACACTTCTGCGATAATCCTTGAATTCGATTCGATTAATAATTGTATTTATGTTCATATTAACAAATGATGTACCTTATAAATATATATTTTGTAGTGAATTGACATATTAATTGCTTAGTAATTCTGAATGATACAATAAGATTGTATTTACATGTTTTTGTTTCAGATTATGAAATTACCTCAGCAGACAATTATTAGTAAACCTAAGCAACTAGAAGGCGCCAGCTTAGTTAAAACATCGTTGGTATTTGTAAAAGGAAAAAGCAAGTATCTCGTTTTCTGAGCCAAGTCTAATATATGCATCAATCATTACTGCGATTATATCATGTAAACATTTTAACTGCTTTAATATGTGTTATAGAGGAATCTTGCCTCGCTTGTGTGAGCTCTGCAGGCGTGATTTATGTCTATAGTCTCCCAACCTTAAGACTGCTAATGGAAGGGCAGTGTTTTCCCAATACAGACGATAGGTTAGTTGAAACGCTTTTAACATAAAGATATAAAGATTTTTGAATGATAACCATAGTAATTACTTCGTAGATTGATGAAAACATTTTCATGGAACAAAGACGGACAAGTGATTTTTATGTCTTCTCCCTCAGAAATTCAGAAATTAGCTACTATTAGAAACGAATGGTAAACCATTCATAATAAATACTTCTGCTTGCTGTAGTACTTTGTTGTAAAGAAATAATGATGATAATGTACTTTTGGTTAGTTTAAGAACCGGTAGTTACTTAGGAAGTCCATTTGTGGTGAAAGATATGCCTGAAAAACCATCTAAAGGGTTAATTGCTATGTTTCGGCAAGCTAATCCTGAAGTCGACAGAAAAAAGCTATGTTAGTACTTACTATACTCGACTGCAATTAGAATATATTTTTAAGTAGATAAATTTATAATTGCATTTCTATGTATATGTATGACGTGTATATACATATGCAATGCTCTATTTAATTGTCAATATCATCCAATCAGTTGGTACTACAACCGAAAGAGGTAGTCGTGTTGCCAAGAAAGTTACTGATATGGGTAACATAGATACAATCCAGCAGTCCAGTTTTGGTGTTGCAGCTATGATGAGTAAAACAAAAGAGGTTTGATCTTAGTACTGTCAATCACCATTGTATGTCTTTTAGGGTATAAACGTTTTATATTCAAATACTGTATAGGCTGCAATTCAGCGTGGTGAAAAATTAAACGAATTATCCCATAAGGTGGAAATGATGAATAGCAAGGCCATCGATTTCGCAACTAGCGCACAAATGATTCATCACAAATATAAAGAGAAGCATAAATTGTTTTAAGGTGTAATTCGTAGATATTAGAATATCATTACATCTGGCCCAGCCATAATATAATATTCGGTTACATTTAAGTAATTTATTGTTAGATATTGCAGTAATGCTAACTACTGCTGCAATAACTAAATCTTGAACTTTTAACCGACTCTATGGTATTTGATATTTTAATAAGTGTAAACGATTTCGAAGAAGCTGCTTTAATCAATGACCAAACATCATTACTGTTTTACCGTTGTTAGAAACAACTGTATAAAAATTTGGCTATGGTATCGATAACGTTTGATGTATATTAACAAGCTATTCCACAATGTATTATCATGTTTATATGCATAATCTTATTCTGAAAATTATCCTATTGCGAACTATTGTGAATAGAAAAGGAAAGTAGTACTACGAAGTAAGCTATCGAATTTATAGTTTATTTCGGAATCCTTTATAATATAGTACAGTGCTAGGTTAAGGTAGTTTTAGTTAACACGTGTAATGATCGACTTCTCTAACTTTATTGTCAAACCATATTTTTAACACCACAAGATAGATGAATTAGTGCATAATTATGGCATACAGAACAATTTACTGGCTAGTTATTTTGATGCAACATAACTTATGTTATAGTGATATCAGTTTTATGAGATCTACGTACATCTTAGATAATACTTATTTTAGGTTGGAATTGTTAGTTGTAACTTGTAAGCACAGTATAATAGGAAGTATCGTATAATAGTTATATTGAGGTAACTCTTAGTAGTTCACGACACATTGCAGGCTTATTAAAAGGGAAAGTAGAGGATAATTTCTTAGTTTTATTCTACGATATATTTATAATTATAATAGTCTGTATAATGCATAGGGCATTATTCTATTACACAACTTATTCTGTCACTATCATCGGTCATATTTCATTATTTGTTAGATGATTTACAATTATTATTTATTGCTATATTCGTACAAAAATGTTACTAAGAGAATTTCTATTCTATTCATATTAATGTATCGATGATATCTAGTTGCAACGAATCATATTTCAATTCATTATACATATCACATCGTCATTGTTTTGATGTTTACTGGTGATATACGTGCAGTCAAAGTTATTGTCCCTTTCTTGTTTTCGTCTATATGCATTTTTATGCAGATAGTACGATAGCATAATGATGAATACTTCTATGTAATATACGTAGTTTTGAAATTACACTATTAGATACGATTTGCTACCTTTATGTGACATTATGGTATCTGATGATATCTTATGATATTTTATACAACGTATTATATCATTTATTTAATTTGGTTTATCGCATTAGCATATTTGTATAAATGAATTGTAAATTAACAGCATTACCGACTTCTTATATTGATTATAATATCTATAGTAGATGTTATTATGCACCAATAGCGGATAAAATCACATTGTATTACGTACAGTATGGACTACATCGTACATTAATATTTACTATAATAAGCTGCAGCATCACATGTACGATTTATACTCGTAGTCTCATACTTAAATGAGGTGGCTGTGACCTTAGTTGTTAGAGCTATACTGAGTCATGGCTGATTGACGATGTAATGGTTATGATTGTTTACAACAGTATGCTAATATATGTAAAACTCGTACTCGTTACTTTAGCAGTATTGAATAATAAAACTATGCCTTCGCGTGAGGGAGGTAAATCGTCCATTTTATATTACGGTATTTTGATTTGATGGTGTTATATAACATTTATGTACTGTACAGTACAGTATAAATGCCAGCTCATGTGGTATGCAAACGAGTATAGCTAGAAAATTTTTGTTTTCGCTCAACTATGTCTTTCATCTACTGTACTTGTACAACTATACCTACATCCGCTTATAATCAAGAACAAAACATTTATATCGACACTGGCATGACTATGATATAATTTATTATATGGGTGTACATTTAATCTTCTTCCATGTAGCGAAAAAGGCAACCGTGTTCCGAATAGTAAGACGGTGATGCCTTTCCGTCATTAACACATCTAATCTTGAAGACAAACGAAAGCCGATCGATAGTATAGTTTACGTCTATAAATTTTTTATTAATACTTGTATACAGGCCAATAAATTATGAACGAGTCAATAAACGACTGCGTACAAATACATCCCAGTCATAGTCATAAATTACATTCGAAGCACCTTCGATCGATGATATTTCACCAGTTTAATTTATTTTGCTTTGTAGAGTCAACAATTCAGATTGATTTATAATATAAATAAGGCACCGTACACTGTTCTGTACAACTTTTAAAGATTGATTTGGAATATGTACAAAATTTGTCTAATTGTAAATATTGGCTTGCACCCTCGATTCAATGATCGAAAAAAATTACGCTAACTATTGCATCTACAGTACGGTAATATATTGCAGAAAATATACACAGTATACAAATATCAAAAATTGTTATCGCTTAAATTGGTGTTTCGATAATCCCATCGAGTGGTTTCAAGAGAAATGGCCACGATTACTAACATACGTGAAATTCATATATTTTCTAGTGATGTATTCACTTTTGTTTTCGCTAGAAAAATCAAAATTACTCACTTCTTGTATTGCTTGCGCATCAAAATTACGAGTATCGCCTTCTGTATCAAATGTAGGTTTTATTGGAGCTTCTAATTCTCGTATAGTGTCAAAGTCTATTTTTTTAAATAAGCCATGTTCTTTAATTTCAGGTATTGTTAATCGATATTCTTTGTCGCAAATTAGCTTCTGAATTAGTTCTTTGCATTGGTCTGAGGCTTTCTTCGGCGGAAATTCCAAAGTTTGACGCCAATTTCTTATCTGTATATATGTAGCATATGCATAAAAAAGCAATATCATAAGATTTACGATATCAACATTTTATATAGTACATCGTTTCTAATTATTGATGACATTAGCTAACAGACATGATTGAGCAGCAATTGCCTTTTAATTAATTTAACACAGGTGCACTATTATAGGCTTACATTTGCTGGCACTTCTTCTACATTTTTGCTATAAAATGGCGGTTTACCATAAACCATTTCGTATAATATTACACCGATACTCCAAATGTCACAAGCACGGGAGATTTCTTGTGCTTGTAAAACTTCGGGAGCAATGTAATTTGGCGTACCTACAACACTATGATAGCGGTGATAGGATTTTTTGCCTTGATTTTGGGCATTAAAATTGCGACCCTGCGGGCTATCGTCGTTACCAAGATATTTGTAACTTGATGCCAATCCAAAATCAGCGACTTTGATATGACCACGACCGTCGATCAGTACGTTGTCAGGTTTAATATCACGATGTACAAAACCACAGCTATGAATCCATTCCACAGCATTTACTAATTCGGCAATATAAAATATGGCCGTCTCTTCTTTGAACACTCCTTCCTTAATAAGTAAATTGAGTAAATCTCCACCTACCATATACTCCATAATGAAGAATAAATTTTTGGAATCTTGGAAGCAACATTCCATTTTCACAATCCACGGTTGACAATCTTCAGCAGCAATCATAATATCACGCTCGATACGAATTCGTTGTAATTCCTTTTCGTTGATAACGTTGTCTTTCTTGATCGCTTTCATAGCAAAGTGTTTTTTATTGCTTTTATGCTGAACTAAATAGACTTGGCCATAAGCACCGCAACCAAGACCAGAAATTACTATAAAATTATCCATGGTAACTTTAGATCGTTTGCCTCGCAGTAGGTTGGTTTCATGTTGCAATAATGCTTTTCGGAACTGTGATTTGTCTTTTTCTGCAAGAGTACTTTTTTCCAATTCTTCTTCAAGTTTTTGTTGTCTCTTTTCACGTTCATCTTTGTACATAAGGGTTTTACGATACATTGTCTCTAAGTATTTTTTGGTTACATCTGGAGGGAAGTTAAATCTTCCTCTTAATTTCTTAGCGTGTGCTGGTGATTGCGGCACCAATGTACGAGTACTATCATCATTCGGTGGCATTTGGCTAACTTCACAACCATTCATCATTTGTTCATAGACATCGTTGAAAGTCTGCACAGAATCGTGTAAATAACAATTCGTTAACCTTTATGGACGAATACAGTGATTACAGTACAACAAGTTGGAACAGATAAACTGTACGTTACAGACAGCTAGTATAATTTTTTAAAGGATCCTTTATGCCCCCTAAATTTCGATAGAGTTACAATGTTATATAACGAAATTGGAGATGCTTAGTCCTATTTGGCTGCACTGAAAGACGATGCTGATGAAGCAAAATGGAGGTATCATAAAGTTGTAATGTTGTCATCAATGACTCGGTGGCTCTGAGCAGATCGTAAATTTGAAGGTAAACTATTCTATTCTATGTTCTCACCGTCATTGCATCTTCATGCCGATATACAGTTGTATCGCTTGCTGTCGATATTTCGTCAAAAGCCGGGTTTCTCATGCCTAATATAGTATAACGAAATATGAATTATACGCGTCAATATCATAATTTGAATATCAACGTTTCGTCAGCCGGCCTAGAGTGGCTGATTTCGCATTATTCAAAAATTTAAGTAATAACACTATCAGTTATCAGTATCGCTGGCTAAAGTTGTAAATACTTGAAACTCTTTTTCGTTCATAAAGTTATCATAAAAAAGTCTACAATTACAAAAAATTTTATTCTACAAGGTACATACAGTATAAGCCAAACCTGTACAAACGAAGTTAAAATAGTATAGCACGAACATAAGACAATCTATTGCATTCCGCACCTTCCATAGCTGTGATTTGCAAATCTTCTTGGTATGGTCCGGTCATGTAGTTATCGCCTGGCGGTGGCATTCCATAATAAGCGTAATTTTCATTACCGGACAGCTCTTGCTGAGGAATTCTATTTTCTATTTGTATATATATATCCAAAGTGAAAGAAGTTGAGAATTTTGGACATGGTGTCAGAACTCATAAGAAGCACAAAAACACAATCTACTATGTTATTAATGCACGAAAATGAACATACGATTGAGATTATGACCCCTCAGCATTGCAACATTGCCGTGCATAGTGCTAACTAATGGACGGTTATCAAACTGCGTTGGGAACGTCGTTGTATCTGAAACATAGAGTCATCATTGATTGCATTACTTATTTATTGGAATAGTTATGAAATAAAAGCTCTTGTATCATCCATTTGACATTTTTCCTAAGCAAATTAATGTATATCTTTTCGATCAATGGTAGTCTAACACTGTATATAGATACAATAATTTCGTGGTACAGTGCACTATTGGTATGTGTATAACTACTGTACATCAGCTAACAGTTTTTTTTGGTTTGTAACTTTTATTGATTGTAATCTAGTGATACATGAGCTCTAAAGGATACCTAGATGAGATGGCGGTGGCCTTCCGTTATTATCGTAGTCGAAGATAGCACTACTGTCATAGAATTGATTGTAGCCAGCTGAAAAAAGAGAATACAGTATATGTTATTAAGGTAAGAAACACTTGAGTAATGTCTCAGCAAGTAGTTTCAAATACAAGCAAATTGATCTTAAGGTCAACAATGCTTCAACATATCCGTTAGTACCAAGCAAAGTAATTACAGCTAAATATCATTCGATGAAAGCTTAGCTTCTTCTGGTGGTCTTTGCATCGTAAAGTATGGCAATGATGAATCTAATATCTTGTCATAACTCACCTTCATACATGTCGGTATAAGCACTGGTATTGTCTAAATTTAAATTGTTCATGCTATAATTGATATCTCCAGCATTGACCTACAAGTAAAAATAAACAGTTATCCAATAAGACTGGGAAGGGATTGAAAGTGTATTCTTCGCACATTATCCGAGCGGGCATGTAGTCTGTCGTCAAATTACTGTACACGTAGAATTATTGTGGGCAGTCTTGAATTGCTGTTTTATCAATTTCATCATCAATCAAGGTAATACTGTAAGCGATTTAGCCTGTTTTGATAGTGTAACAGCTCAAATTAAAGCACCTTTCGTCAGGTATCCAGTATT
Source organism: Trichoplax adhaerens (assembly GCF_000150275.1). Lineage (NCBI taxonomy): Eukaryota > Metazoa > Placozoa > Uniplacotomia > Trichoplacea > Trichoplacidae > Trichoplax > Trichoplax adhaerens. The sequence continues at coordinate 1,668,290 of NW_002060947.1, forward strand.
GCATAGACTATTTGGCAAAGACGGTGTTTATTCAATACTACCGTCTTGGCAAATGTCGATAATACAGGCGTTGGTAGAATCATCTTTGATTTCTTGTCGTCATCATTTTTATTTGATTCAAGATGTTCATTGAACACTACCTTAGCTAGGGTATTGTCATGATTTCCTAGTTACTGGATGCATCTACCTCCTGTCCGGGCTATTGCCTATACACGAGCTACAGAGCTCATTGGAATACCCTTTTCGCTAGTGTATTCTAATGATTTAGTTTATTATTCGATGATGCATCTACTAAGTCAATTTCGTTGTCGTGACTGCATCATTTGCATTTTACAGTTTATCCCTTTATGTTATTCATGTCCATTTCTTCTTGCTAATAATTGTAACGCATTGATTTGATGCATCTGTAGTACTTATGTTGATGGGATCCATCATTACAGATATTGAAGGACTACATGCTGAATAAGAAGAATGTTTTCAAGGCAATTTCCTACTTACCGAGTCACGGAAAAGTGAGCCATCTTCGCTGTTGGCCAGGTAAGATTGGCGTACATAGTCGAAAAAGAAGACATTATTATCAATTAAATTGCAATTCATTTTCCACATCGATTAGTCAAGCAAAGAGACCAGTCGTGGGGCAAGAAGGAAATTCTATTCTACAGTAGACAGCCGTTGAAATTACTATCCTGCAATTTCTCTTTTGTGAATGACATTGGAGTGGTAATTTTTTGCACCGTTTATAGCATCAGAAGTAGTCATGCAATTTGTGTATGGTACCATAATCTATACGTAGGATGATTAGCGTTGCAAATACATCCATCTCCTCTTTTATCAAGGGAATTTTTTCTACATTCTTTGCCATAACTATGCACAACCATAGCGCAGTCATGATGGCAGACTAGACGCTCTCTTGATTAGGTGTCAATATGTCATCAAGTGCGTCGCGGTATTTGAAAAATTTCCTTGTAGGCCGATGTATCTATCCTATCTATCAGAGTCTATGTTATCAATTGGTGGCGTTGTTGATTAAGTTAAATTGGTCAAGTGTAAAGAGACATTCTGGATCATTGCCAGCCAAGCAAGCAAGAGCAATGTTGATATCGCACTTGACTATGTGCTTTAACCTTGATCTTCATGAATCAGCAAGTGCGATACTATGGATGATCAACAACAGCCAGTAAAACAAGTTAGAGCAAGTTGGAGAAACATGCCACATATGGCAGATAGCAATCGGTGAAGTCCTGGATACCGATAGCAGCGATAATTATCGCTGCTATCGATTTGCTCTAATTCTACAATTTGTACTAAACAAATTGTAAAAAGACGCAAATGGAGATAACTCCAAGGATGGAGATGAAGGAAAAATTTTGTTTTTCAAGGCTAACAAAGACATCGCTCCTACTGCATCGATGCATCATCATGGAGCAAAAATCATGTTTAAAGACTGGACATGGATAATTTACTCAACGATATAATGCATTAACAAAGTCGCAGTATGATGAGCATAGGATTAGTCGTCCATTTTTATACTAGTTGCAAAACTACAAAATGATGATGTACCGTAGCTGGTGTCGGCATGAATTACCAAGTGGAAATTCCACCATCTAATCATGATACAGTATATGATAATTTTACAGAATTCGCAGTGATAACCCAATACTCCACTAACCTGATATCCGAGTATAAAGCCATTGCAGATAAGAACTGGTCCTCTAACATTTTTTTGATGCGTAAACGTTCCGAATCAGGTTGGCGTTGATGGCCAACCAAGTGCTGATTCGTAGAATTGTAATATCTAGTTTGAGGTTGTGGTCTTCGATGATAAAAATGATTGGGATTGACATGTTGAGGTTGGGAAAGTCTTTGCCATTCGGGATTGCCATTTACGTAATGTCGTTGTCTCGAAAAATCTCGATCCAAACCTTGACGATAGTGAAATGATCGCAGTTTCGTTCTGACTGCAACTGCTGTTTTATAATCATTTTGACGACGGAGTCTTTCACTGTACGAACTGACAATATTATTGATGATCGGCATATCTCATTCGCTGAAAAAAAGAGAAATCACAAGGATGGATTTAATTCCATGACAACACATCCAATTGAATAGTTATAACGATTACTCTTACACATTATACTACTGTACAATAATCAAAATCCACTTGGCTTTCATAGGGAATCGCCTTCAATCGAGTAGGATCAGAATTTGAGTTTGTTTGCATGTAGCAAAGCGGCAGTGTTGAAGTGGTCATACAAGCAAGAGCAGAATATTCAAGGGGCCCATCCTACTATTAATGTTAATTTAGCTCCACTCTCCAGCTGACTTTAGTACCCGTAGACTACGAAGGGAAAGAAAGAGTTACTTTTACCTTTAAGCCACCCAAAAAGCTTACTAAGGTAATCGAGTTGGATTGCTATGCTCGATACAACTATGGATCGCTTTTATTGACGATCGTGAAGAATGTCCGCTTCAAGTCGTCAGCAAGAGTTATCCAAACCGACTGTACGATTTAATTTAAAAAGTAAACAGCATGAAAAAGAAAGACGGATGAAGAGTAGATTTCAATGGCGACAGCTTGGCCACTTACTTTGGTGGTTATCTTAATGGGAGAAACAGTTTCTACTGCTGTTTATTGAAGTTGATGACATAAGACTAGTAGACATTTTTAACTTCATCATGGCACACAGTGGACTAAACTTTTCAAAAAGTCAACATCACTGCAAGGGGTCTTTCTTGCAATAGTATTGATCAATACCATGAGTAATCATGACGATTGATATTGCCATATTGAAAATCTTGTCTTTCGGCACAGATAGACGACACACTGTGGTCGAACGATGTTATACTGTACACTATACGAAAATCGAGCAATAGTGCAGTATCATCATTCTTGGGGAGAATTCGCTTGCTGTCAAAAAATCAATCAATCAAGCGACAACAAAATGCTGTTTATACTACAAGTGTTGCAAGCAATCCATTTTCAATCATTTCATATTTGACATTACTATTTGCGCATTTAGATAGGTAAGACGAATGGGCTGTATCCTGTTTTATAAATGATGATTCTTGATAACTTTTCACGGGCATCTTAGTATGGTATAAAGGCATTTTAAATAGGCTACTTTTACTGTACTGTATATCCAATCATCATCATTTTTATCAAGTAATGTACAAAGAGAATACAAATATTGTAAGCCATGGAAGATCGCGCAGTCTTGCTTGTATTAGCTCATCACGAATAATGAATGATATTACCAATTTACTGGTATGTACAGTAATATGGTTGGGTCTAGTGGGCAGTGATGACAATTTTGGAGCATCATTTTACTATATCTTAACATAGAATTAAAGAGGGATCTATATGTTATCACGTCGACGTCGATCATGGAGGTAACTCAATGTTCTTTTACCTCCATGATGTAGAACGAACAATCATCCAAGTCAGTAATAACTATATTTGAAAAAAAAATGATACTATTACAACTCCTTGAAGGTCGCACAATGTTTCTTGTTTTAGTGCATTACTAGTATCAGCAGTATGAGCAATAGCAATAATAATTTGAAGGATCATGTTGCTCTCATGAGCATAAAATTGGAAATTCTTCTACTGTATGTGATGGGGATCTCCATCCAAGAAAGATAATGTAGGACAATTATCATCATCATCAAGTAATAATAAAAAATGAGTACAATCCATTCAAGGTCGCACAATCTTTGTTGTACTAGTCCATCACTAATATCAACCATGATGACTGTTTTTTTAAGGATCATCTTGCTACAATTTAAAATTCTCCTTCTTCTGTGTAAAGATGATGTACATTGTACACTAAATGTCCAGTAGATGATTTCTTGCCTACGTCTACAGTCTTCAACTGGAAAAGATTTTGATATAGCAGTCTACCTTCTCTACAATTATTTCAATGTGAATTTATTCAGGTACTGTGGTCAACCATCCTCCTACAAGATGGTTGTTAAGCATTAAAGATTGCCGTAGAATGCTCAATTTACCCTCCTTTAACGCCTATTCCGATAGGGTTATTCTCGATAGCAGCAATGACGGATTCTTCTCCACTTGTCGGATCTGGCGTAGCCAAAAGCTTTCCTTCTCTCTCTCTCTCCTGAATAATCTGAACAACTAACGCTAAGACGACAAACGTTGCAGCACCACCAGCACTGATCTCCAGTACTGCACAGTGTTGATCATCGACTACACGATTAAATGGAAGCAATCGACTGGCGATGATGGAAAGCAGATGGAATTATTGAGGGATGCAATTTTTTTCTTGTCTTGATGGCTGAAATTCCTACCATAACATTGGCCAGGAAGGTTTTGCCCTTGCAGTCCTTGACTCCTTCTTTCTGAGGGCATCGTACCGTACCGGATCGATACGGTATCGTACGATACGGTATCGTACGATACGGTATCATACGGCACGGTACGGTACAGCGCGGTACGGTACAGCGCGGTACGGTACAGCACGGTACGGTACCGTATGTTGGCCAGGGCCCGAAGTCGCATCCAGACAAAATCCAGCGATTCACAATATGTATCATTAGCAAGGCAAAAATAACTCTAGTCATCCAGACAAAATCCAGCGATTTATAATATGTATAATTAGCAATGCAAAGTAACTCTAGTCATGCATAATTAGCAAGGCAAGATAGCTCTATTCATCCAGACAAAATCCAGCGATTCATAATATGTACAGTATAATTAGCAAGGCAAAATCATTCTAGTCATGCATAATTAGCTAGGCAAAATAACTCTAGTCATCCAGATAAAATCCAGCGATTCATAATATGTACAGTATAATTAGCAAGGCAAAGTCACTCTAGTCATGCATAATTAGCTAGGCAAAATAACTCTAGTCATCCAGATAAAATTCAGCGATTCATAATATGTACAGTATAATTAGCAAGGCAAAGTCACTCTAGTCATGCATAATTAGCTAGGCAAAGTAACTCTAGTCATGCATAATTAGCTAGGCAAAATAACTCGAGTCATCCAGACAAAATCCAGCGATTCATAATATGCATAATTAGCAAGGCAAAATAACTCTAGTAATCCATTGATCAAACACTTGGAATGTCTGTTCTATTGATTGTTGACATACCGTGTACAATACTTCGAAGTGGGTTGACAAATCCATGTAGTCATCGATGGCGTTGCTACACAACAGCAGTGAGTAATTATTGGAATACTGTGTCCAGTACGGGCGTACTGGATTGGACAAGAGGAAATATTGATTCTGTACACTATACTTTAAGCAATCAAAGACAGTATTACGTAACCATCCCCCCTAAAAATAAAGTAATAATTATCATGGGCAAAGAAACAAGGACAACCTGGAAAGAGGTAACAATCCATTAGCTTGTCCAGTTTCTTCATTTCCCCCCGACTCTTTCTCCTCCTTCAATAAATCATTATCAATGGCTGAGGTGATTTCGGCTAAAATACAGGATGTGATTACCAGCAAACTAAGACAGTATTACGTAAGCGTCAAAAAAATAATGAATGATCATGGACAAAGAAACAAGGACAATATGGAAAGCGGTAGCAATCCACTAGCTTGTCCAGCTTTTTGATTTCCCCGACTCTTTCTCCTCCTTCAGTATATCAATATCAATTGCTGAGGTAATTTTGGCTAAAATACAAGACAATCATCATCAACTGTTGCCGCCTTTGTGGCGGCTACATAAAGAGCAAAAAGATCAACTTTGCCACTGCATGATGAGACATCTAAAGTTTGGACTCCGCTTTGATCAGTGCTGTCCTGCTGCATACAGCATTTCTACTCTAGTGGATCAACGACGTTTTGGCCACAGTAGACTTTCATATCGTAAAATTTTCTTTCCCTTAGTTGCTGAATCAATTTGTAATCTACGTCCTCATATGATTCTTCCCACAATATAAATCGAAATGATAATTGCTTTGTATCAGACAAAGACGATATTGTTCTGCTATGCAATATCGATTGAGCATTGATCTATACCCGCATCAAGGTTGAAACGACTCTGATCAAGAGTTCTGCTGTCTCTGATTCATGCATACGCGTATATCATGAGGTATCAACACCAATAAAATTGGATAAACGCACCAATTAAATTGGATAAGCTACTACACTATTGATTATTTTATCCATTCGTTTGAGGGAAGAGACAAGACTCCACCTTACCTCGATGACCATATATATACAAAGAGGATGAAATTACAAGGTGGACAGGACTACAGTACAGCACCAGTAGGAACTACTCAACATTCCTACATCAAAATAAACTCATTCGCCTAATCTAAAATGATCTGAAATACGGATTGGGAGAGTGTGGGTTGTAGTTTGTGGATCATCCATGAACGACGGTCAAGTTTTCTCTTGCAATTTAGTCTAGTCACAACTACGTACTGTATGCCATCGACTACTACTATATCGTAATGACAGTGGGATTGCTCTTCTTGTAAAACCCTAATGATAGTAAACTTATTCTACAGTCAGGTCAGGGACTTCGAACAAGGATTTTCCCTTTTAATTCATGAATTAACTTAGAACTCCCTGATCAAGTACTGCAAATTGATTGAAAAAAATGACGTCATTGACTGAGCGAATTTCATACTACTCTATTACCTACAGTAGCTTTGTTGGCAGCTCCAGGTGATCTTTAAAAGTACAGTATTTCAAATAGTTTAATTCATCTCTTACTCTTTGCAACATCAGAGTCTTTCATCGTATCGATAAGCAATGTCTTTCTTCATCCAACATCAGGCAGAAACTGGCCCTAACTCCGCCAGTTATTCCTTTTCCTACGTATGACGACAAACTCGCATAAACTCGAAAGTAATGTCCTTCAGACACCAAACATAACCATTTCTATATCAGTAATGTGACCATAAAGTAGCGCTAAATTTATCATAGTAAGGCTTATAAGAAGAATTTTGCTAATGATGATATGGTTAGTAATTAAATACTACAGTTAGGGTATTTTAAGCTATGGAAAAATGGCAAAAATAATTTCATCACCATTTTGGAAATGACATTTAGCCAGATTTTACCATGTTCCATGCAAACTTCCATACACTGTTGTTGATCACATCGACCTGTTTGATACGTTATCCTCGCATATTAGACTTGGCTTCCTTTTGCTTGCTCAAATACGGACTGACAGAATTCCTACAGTACTGAATGGACCCTACTACAGTACAAAGTATTGTAACCCATACCTATACACTGTACCCATACATCGGCCTGGAGCTGCCATGGCAATCACACCCAGGCGGACTATCCTTAATCCATAAAGGTTAAGGCTCTTCCTGCAGCCCTTTACAACGTTGCATTTCTCAAATCATGAACAATCTCCCGGTCTACTGACTCAATGAACATGGTGGTATCAACAGCAGACGTGTGCTACTTGATATTAGGTAAGTTGATGTAATAGTATAGGTTACTATTGACCAGAAATTATTATCTGATCGTGGCCAATTTGTCAAACCTTCTTGCTGGTCTATTTTTGTAAATATTGGAGGTGCTGTCATCGTTGTTCAACTTGATTGCCATACGAGTGCACAAATAGGCTGTAACTAGGGACTTCTAAGAGAGCTTCCTCTTAAAAGTGCCTGGACTGGTCTTGCAATGCTCATCGGATAGGTTATAACACGTCGATGATTATTCTATGTGATGGATTTGTTTATGGCAATCATTTCTTTCGAACAGGAGGTTATCAATATTATCCTGCTATGCAATGTTGTACTGTAGGATACAACGTTTTGATACAACATCATGCCATGGCAAGACTCCACTGCAACTCAAGTACATAGGAACGATTGTAGTTTTTGCAATCAACTCTTTAATATCCCTCATTTTTTTAATCATACTGTACTACAATGCTCGACCTAATGGATTGCGGTCAATAACTAGTCAGGATAGAATTTACTAAAATGAACGATATACCGTAGGCAAACCTGCAATCAGTAACAATTTGAGCATAGCTAAACTGATACATATAATTGACGTTCTTTTCCAACAGTAAACGGAAGTCATTGCGATTGTTATTATTTGTAGCAGATAAAGACCAATTGATGTGGAATGAAAATGACAGTATGGACTGGCATGATCAACGCAGTTGTTTATAATTCTTAAACTCTTATCTTCTCAGTCCATTTTACAGAGTCAATATAAATTGTAGACTACAACTGAAGACAACAATCTTATTTTCAGTCATGTAGTGGCGTTATCGTCCAAAGAAAATTGCTTTAATAAACACTTTATAAAGATAACTACCAATTTTACACCTTGATAATACTGTCAACTAGCCTACCTTGAAATAACTATACTTTTCATTTTGTAGATTATTTACAATTCAATGGGTGGCAAAAGAGTTTCGAAATCTTCTACCAGGAATGTCCACACTTTAGGAATGAAACTCAACAACAGGTTGGCAAGATCGTATAAGATAGGAGTAGAATAGAAAAGAGCTGACTTCTGCTTCAAGTACTCTACTGTCGTCAGCCACTACAGTACGCCTACAAGACGTCCAATCTTTATTAATAAAGACAGTATTATTAGCTGTCGCTTTCAATATCTCGAGAATTAATAATTAGTAAGAGCTTCAACATTATGCTTACATACATTATTTTATAGCTAAATATGTCCATTTCATTCGTAACAATCTAATGATCTGTTATGTTTTTTCCATTATGTCTAATGAAATCTTATAAATATATCTAAAAAATGACAGGATTTATTCGATCGGAGGAATTTACAAGACATTGTACAGGGATTCGCTGACGTTTTAATCCAAGGTAAGATAGTCTTATAATGTACTACCCTATTGTATAATAAGATACATTTATTGACAAGTACTCTCAATGGATTGGGATCATACGTACAGGATATGGTCTTCAAGGCAATTTTCCTATTTCGTTTACCATTAACTTATAATTACAGGTTGTTCTTTGGAATGTATGAAACTTTCCTTGAGCAGATGTAGATTCTTAAAAATTCTATAATACAGAAACGCCGCAATACTAGTGATATGATTTACGTTTAATTTGATAATGTCTAAACAATGAGCTGTAATAGCATAGTCGGTTATCATTTTATCATCGATACTTTAGAACAGCCGATGCCTCCATTCAGAATAGGTACCTTTATATCTATATTGCGCAGGCATTTATCATATATCAACATGAAGTAAAATACAGTATTAACGATTCTCCTATTAAATGAAGTATAGCCATGTTATGCTATTTAGAATGTAATAGCCTAATTTTTATAATGATGTTATCCATTTTTTTATCCAAATCTTAGGCAATACAGCCAGACAACCGCAAAGTAACGCTGTCGTACTCGACAGCCTTTGGAAAAAATTTGACGATATTGTCAGTCAAATAAAGTTAGTTTTAATAGATCAATATAAACGTTTCAAATTGCATGCAGTAAAATTCCTGAAATAAATTTAAGACTGTTCAAACTTGTCTAAACATTGCTTCTTTAATAATTCAACGAGAGATCCTATTAAACAATAAGGAGCTATTACCAACTGCTACAATTTCTCCATTAATAGACATACATCGCGAAAGTCCTTCATCAAATCTGTAGAACATCCGACTTCTTCTCAACGAGGTAAATCTTAGCTTTCTCTTACTACGCAATTAAATGTATAAATTTGATTATTACGGAATCCAGTAAGAATTATTCACTTAATTCTTTCGTTACCCCTATAACTGTAAAAAATTTGACATAGTCATAAACGAATAATTGTGAAATAATTATGTAACAAACTAAATATTTATACTTTTACGTTACGTATACGTGAATTGAACGGCTATAGATTACTATAATACGATGACTACAATTGACTTCACGAAAGCATTCCTTTTTTTCTGCAAATAATGCTAGTTCGTACCAGGCAAGGACTAAATAAGCGGCGCATTGTACCACTAAAAATATCAACTGCAATGAATGACAGCCCTAACAGTGATAGTGGCGGTTCTACTGCTATTCCACTAGCTAAGAGAACTCTATATTCATTAGATTCTACATCGCCTATTAAGACATTAGTCAATGTTGCTAGTGATATGTACAATGAAGCTTATCAACATAGCGAAGAAACTTCAGAATTGATCCGTAGCGGCTATGGATCACCAAAGCGAAAGAAGTAGGTCAAAATGTACACTCTATGGACAAGCCAAGTTTATCTGTAAATCGCTATAGAAATTATTAATCATAACCAGTTTACCTTATTTCGATTTCTTAATTTAAAAATTGAAAGGTTTATGCCCCGCAAAAGACATACAATAGAACGAATTCCGGACAGGAATGAGTAAGTTGAAGAATTTAATCAGTCTCAGTGTATTTCCGTCTCGATATTACTACTAAATAGTGTAACTTTGTGCGATCTACGAGATATCTTGTTACCTATTTTATATGACTGAAGAGACCAATTATATTTAATCAACCACAAATAGTAATGCTAGCATATTGGTTTAACTTATAAAATTGTGATTATTTTCTAGGCAAGTGGTTGCAGATTCTGAGATGCCACAACATATTATAGAAACTCTACTCGAAAATACTGAATTACAACAAAGATTAGCTAGTAATATCAACAAAGTAGTATATAGGTAATAATAATATGCTACATGATTTTACTGTTTAAAGTAGTTGCATTTCAATGCATGCATGAAAATTATAATAAAGATTTTTGTGTATTAGCTCTAAAGATGATCCTGCCATCATAAGTGAAGCCCCTTTAGAAAAAGATAATGTTACGACAGATATTGCAGGTACGTCGGAAAACAATAACGACATTATTTCAAGTCTGCCGTCGAATGCTTCCGTAGAAAATGAGGTATTTAACTATTGATTTAATATCAATCTGATTTTCCAGTCCCTATAAATTAATCATTACAGTTTATTTAATTACTTTACATGTCAGGTTAAAGATTATAACTTATCAAGTGATGCTGTAAGCAATATCGTTGAATTGACTGAATCCGATCCAGCATTTGATCAATTGCTGGCTATACTCGGTTAGTATGAAAAACATTATTTTTCTACACATGTCAGTAAAAAGCATTACGGATTACGTAATAATATTTATAAATCATTGAAATAAGGAGGTATCGTCTATGATTCATTATGATTTCGTAGATACTGTTCAAGTTACTTTAACTCCAGACGTCAAATCTACTAATGAATCGTGTCAAACAGTATCACTACAAGGTTTGAGACATCCACCCAAACTAACCTTGCGTCATAAAACACTTATGACTTACCTTAACTTTGCTACTATGTGATTTTATTGCGGATGTATGAATCTATGTAAAATTTTAAGCGCTTTGATAATAAATGACTAGCTAAATTTTAATTGCCCATAACTAATTTTAGGTGAAGATCATCTGCAAACCGAAGGTGCCTCGAACGATGATATGCTGATGTCTATAAAAAGAAAATTATCTGACAATCACGTTCGAAAATTGTCTTTTGATGTAAATAATAAAAAATCACCACATGATAAGATGGAACATTTAAATCGAAACGAAAATAATAATATCAACGATGAAGAAAATATGACTGCGATGGAAGAACAAACTGCAACTAATGAGCTACATGTTATCGGCGATAAATTTTCCGAATCAGATGATTTGAGTGAACACCACGAAGAAAAGGAATCTCCTCCTGTGGTAATAAGAGTTTTAAATTCATGTTATGTAGCATATCAATTATGTCAGCTTGCTTTTTCAGATAAGCAAATCGTACTTGACGGTCGATTTGATTTTCAGTGCTGTATTTTACTTGTAGAGATCGGATCAAAACGTAACTGCCGACGGCAGCAACATGAAAATTTTTCCTACTGGACTAGATGTTGAAAATTTTCTCTCCAAATTACAGTATACAGAATAATTCTAAATACATAGTATGATTACATAAAAATGAAGTAATATATTTGAGTGCTATATATTCTTGAACTGGTTCTTATTATACTTGGATGCATTAATGGATTATATAGTTCCCAGGCAGTGCTTAACTGTAAACTTGGACGTTACTGATGATTTATTCATGATTAATTGTTAACATCTATGGTCCCTTAAGCTGTGTGTAGAACACTACTGTTAATGAAGTACACTTCGTTTACATTTTTATCGATATGCAAATAGCTTTTCTAACGTAATTTGATATTTATTCGAAATAGATACTCGCATACAAGATAATATACGCGCATTGGTAATATTTTCATGTAAATAGACATTTCGATACTATCGTCACATTTTATTAAAGTATTTATGTTATGTAAAATAACCTTGCCTTCGTAAAATTGACTTTTTCTTGCTATATAGTCCAATCAAGTAAAATAAATATTAAAATACGATCAGACTAGTTTTACAACATCTGAAATTGAGCAATTTAAATGATCACTAATACGTAATTATAAATGCTAAGACATCGCTAACTTCCAATGAAGACGATTCTACTTTATACAGGATTGAATAATATGTTAAAGCTAAATACTTACGATAGTATTTTAAAATTAAAAGTCATTCATGATAGAATATTATCGTCCACAATTGTAAATAAATTTTTCTTAACCTATTAGTTTAATGACTGTCAATTCGGATTTAAACGGAATTCAAAATGTAATATAATTCGATATCTTCTAATCAATTAAATTATTCGTGTTTAGAAGCTTTTATCGGTTTCATGTAGAATACAATAAATATAGCTGCTGCAACATTAAAAAGAACTGCAACTATACCTGGTAAAAATACATTTATAATTTGTAGAAATCCAACAATACTAGGTGACAGCATCCGTCCTAAAGATAGCGTTGATTGCCCAACTCCAATAAGTGCACCATGTTCCTTACCCTTTCCACTGCTAACTAAAATACTAGTAAAATGAACGCGCGCCAAGTTTGATGAAATGGATAAAGGCAGTAGGCAAAGGCAAAAAACCCATAAACTATCTGAAAAGGTACATCCGAGGATTGCCAAACCGACTACAAGATCGCAATGTAATACCGCTTTCACACTGTCACCTTTGTATAAGGCAGATATCTTGCCAACAACAAATCCACTCATTCCGCCTATCACCCCGTTATAGGATAGTACGTAACCAATTGTTTTAGCATTGGCATGATATCGATCTTCTAAGAAAATGGAGAAACTACCACGAAAAAACATAACCGACATTGCCATTAGAAATCGAATGGTTAATATACCATAGACTTTACCCCATGGAAGTTTCCAAAGATTATGAAAAATTGCAAGTAAGCCTTGTTGCTCATCTTGTTCATCGTCTTGTAGTAACAATTCATCTTTTCCATTTTGGTCAATATTAAGCGTTTCGTCATGGTGAGATTCTTGAGTAGAAAAAAACATATATACAAGCAAACTATTGGCAAAAAAAATACTCGACGAAAGTAATGAAACTTTTAAAAAGCCATTGTCAGTCATAGCTAAGTGGCCTCCACACAAGGGACCAACGATAAAGCCGGCATTAGCGATAGCGTTAAATTTTCCAAATATACCAGGTTGTTCTTTAGGATCGTAGATATCTGAAATGTAGGCTTTAGCCAATGATGAACTATGCTTAAAAATGCCTAAAGTTGAATAATTGAAATATTTGTCATTATGTCCTTGACGAATATATACCTAATATAGCATAATCTTATAATTTTATTGGGGCATCTCTTGCAAGTTAACTTTATCTGATATTATTAGCTGCTAGCTAAAATAAGTAAATAAATAATGAATAACTATGCAAGATGAGATAACCTGTAGGAATTCTTGCTAAAGCCATGAACACTAAAGTATTTGAAAAACCAAGTAACGCATAGCCAACGGAGGTAAATAAAAGGCATATAATTATTACACGCCGTCGTCCTAGTAAATCGCTAAGATTACCCTACAGACAATATACTTTAATGAGATTGTGAAAATAGTTATCGTTAAGACTAACACAAACATTGCTCAATTATTGATTTTTCAAAAGGAATTGAATTTTGCATTTGCCACGTGATAATGACGCGTATAAAATAGAGACTTTACAGTGACTTACAACTACTGGGCTGGAAAATAATTGAAGTCCACCATATAAAGATCCTACATTGGTAGAAGTGACATTAAAATTGAGTCCCTTGGCTGCGATTCTGTGCAATACTCATTTTAATAATTTATTGCAACACTATATTGTACAAACGCGTATCAAATAAAGTGTCAAATTGATTACAAATTTTGATTACTATTATTTAGTAAAGGTTAATGGCATTTTTAAGTAGCAAAGTTACAATATGAGATATGAAATAACGTAATTACCGAATACTCCAGCGATTGCAGCATTACCACCCAATTCTCGAATGCGATGTGATACCAATGGTATAATAACACTTACTCCAAATAAATCCTAGGATTAGACGTTAAAGTCGATTATTGATTACCTGAGTAGAATCAATTCTTCAATAGAAATATCACAACAATAAGTTAGATTTAAAGTGTAGAACAGGTTCAACATTCTAGTACGAGTATAATAACAGCGTAACAAGTATATCGATTTTCTTCATGATATTGTATGATTGTATTCAACAATCACAAATAGCTGGGGCGAGTTATTATTTTCATTCTAGTATACTCTTTGATGATAATCTGTAATATACGATTATAAATATCAATTCGTTTTCTATACTGTTATAAAGAATAAGAGCATTATAATAACAACACCATTTTCAATGCCCAAATTGGATCATGCATGGAATTTAGGGAGGTATTATTATTGACCAATGTAGGGTAAAATCAAATCTTGACATTGATACTGCTATTATATACAAAGTGTTAGTACAGCGTATGATTTGGACGACAACATGCATCATTTAAGTAGCGTTAAGATTAATAATGTACTGGAAAAGAATTCAAATCAGTTGCAGTTAAAGTTCAATATAGTTAGTATTAGCACAGACTACTAGAAAAGAAGCCTTTTTCTAGTAGTCCTTGGTATTCGTTACGACGGGAACAATTGGATTATATTATCTACAGAGTGCAAGCCAAGATTCCAAGAGTGAAGTAGTACAGAACAGTAGAGTATTTGAGATTAATAATAATATACTGGAGAAGAATTAAAGATCGGTTGCGGTCAATGTTCGATATGATTACGATGGTAACAGCTGGATTATATGGTCTTCCGAGCGAATATAATTGCCAGAATTGATACTGTCACTGTGTTAAGTGAGTGTGTCTAAACATACAGACAGTACTGTACGTATATGATTAGGCAAAAGTATACACATTTACGATTAAATATGTGCTGAAAGGGAATTCAGAATCGATTGCATTTGAATGTCTGCGAGATACGATGGCAACAGTCAGGGGAGAGCAAAGCTCGGAAGACTGATTCTAATGATTAGACTAGAAATCAATTGATTAGAATCATGACACTTTTAGGTATTGGCAGCTCGCATACTCGTGTACAGTACGCAAGCCAATCACAGCAAGTTTTCCATATTAGTGGAGCTAGACTCTACCGTGCAGAAGAAAATGAATTGAAAATTAGGCACAATTCATAACCAACAAGAGTAAAGTAGTCCAACTAGAAGGTAACTACAGCAAAATTTATACTGTAGACTGTTGAAAATGGCAAAATAGACTGGCATTATTTCTAGTAGGCTACGGTCACATTCGACGAATGTACAACAAGAATCAAACAGTAGCAAGATATTAGAAGAGATCGACAGTCAAGCGTAAGCTGCTTCTTTCAAAATGGCTGCAGCTAAAATCTCTCTCTTGAATTATAATGAAGAACAGTAGATTGATTACGATTGGAATATCAGTTATTAACTATACTCGTATATTAAATCCTTTTCGCAGGATATTAACCATGTCTAAGCCAAAATTCAGTACTTTAGCGTTTAAAAAGTTGGAGAAAGCCGTAGGAATAGGATGATTCTACAATCATGAAGAAAATCTAGCCATGGATTCAGTTTAGGTTGTGTTTACTACAGTATACAGCGCGATTAACTTGGATGGCGTCGAAAATTTAAAGTTGTAATTTGTTCACGTTCCTGTCCCAAATGGATATATATTCTAGGGTTACGTCTACGTATAGGATTTTATCTACTTTGGGCTTGATTTAAGTTGCAATTTGTTAATACTCTTGTTCCAAATGGATATGTATTCTTGGGCTACGTCTGCATATAAGATTTTATCTACTTTGGGCTTGATTTAAGTTGCAATTAGTTAATACTCTTGTTCCAAATCGATATGTATTCTTGGGCTACGTCTGCATATAAGATTTTATCTACTTTGGGCTTGATTTAAGTTGCAATTGGTTAATACTCTTGTTCCAAATCGACATGTATTCTGGGCTACGTCTGCATAAAAGATATTATCTACTTTAGGCTTGATTTAAGTTGCAATTGGTTAATACTCTCGCTCCAAATCGATATGTATTCTTGGGCTACGTCTGCATATAAGATTTTATCTACTTTGGGCTTGATTTAAGTTGCAATTGGTTAATACTCTTGTTCCAAATCGACATGTATTCTGGGCTACGTCTGCATAAAAGATATTATCTACTTTAGGCTTGATTTAAGTTGCAATTGGTTAATACTCTCGCTCCAAATCGATATGTATTCTTGGGCTACGTCTGCATATAAGATTTTACCTACTTTGGGCTTGATTTAAGTTGCAATTGGTTAATACTCTTGCTCTAAATCGATATGTATTCTAGGGCTACGTCTACGTAAAAGATTTTATCTACTTTAGGCTTGATTGAAGTAGCAATTTGTTAATACTCTTGCTCCAAATCGATATGTATTCTTGGGCTACGTCTGCATATAAGATTTTATCTACAGTACTTTGGGCTTGATTTAAGTTGCAATTGGTTAATACTCTTGTTTCAAAATCGTTATGTATTCTTGGGCTACGTCTACATATACAGTAAGATTTTATCTACAGAACACTTTGGGCTTGATTTGGCCGACATAGTTTATTTATTTTCCTTAGTGCCAGCGAAGTTAATCCCACTGTATGTACTGGTAAACTATAGAGAGTAGAGTAGAGTACCGTCCATGCAATATTGGACTGCTTGTATAAACAGAGAGTGCAACGCTTATTTGTCATAACTATGGTATTTCAACTTGAATTGTTATAACAATCTTGTTGATGGCTATTTTATGGGAAATACAAGTCTAGTGTAAGATACCAGAAGCGAATGGATCGGATACTGGATAGTCATGAAGGCTAATAGGAAAATACAGACTGAGAATATGGATTGTATTCGTCTACGAATTCTGGTCGGAAAGCAATGTGTTGGCAGCAATTGACACTGACATGTGTAGACAGCGCAGCATTGCAATCATGCTCGCAACTGATTGGAAATACTGTTGTAACCTATCCTAGAGTGGCAGAAAGAAGTGAATACTAGTCCATAGCACCACATGTCATGGATATTTTGAATACTGTCAAGGAAATGGTTGCCCAATGAGTTGATGTTTGTCGACAGTCAGAATTTGATGTTGAGTAAATAGTCATTGCAAGTATTGTCTATAGCCACTTTGCAGGAATGAATGGGATGCCTGTCGCTAGTTAGTATTTCATTAGTAGGCAACTGGTGATGGTTACAGTAAGCTATTTGTAGAATTAGTCAACGTTTGGTTTACTGGCGGCAGATTGCAATGGATGCAGAGAGTATTTGGTGGTAGAAAGAAGCCATGAGAAAATACAAAGATAAGTGCTGATACGACTGTCCCACTTAGACAGCACAGTATAGCGTTGTACTCACTAGAAAGCCGATTAGGTAAAGCCAACGCGTGATGACTTGGCGTTGTTTGTTTGTTATTGGATTGGCCATGTTGGCACTATGCTAAGGGGAACAATTCAAGCTGTCAAGCCAATGGGAAGGCAGTCCAACTATGTCGTCGCTAATAGACTAAATTCTACCAATGCAATTGAATAATTTTCGATGGCAATCCAAGTCCACTATGGAGAAGAATTGGCCAAGCAATGGCGTCGATTAATTGGATTGCCACTTCAATTGCTTGAACCTCAATCAATCGACGACGAGTCTATTACTAGCGACTCCACCCTCGGGGCCAGACTTGCCACTGGGTCTGCTGGTGTCGAGTCGATTGGTGCGTCAATACAGTAGGTGTCGATCGCACATGGTTGAGCAGTTTGTGGTACTGTAGTGTGCTGCACTGTACACTGTACTGTACAGTATGAGTACTGTACACTGTACAACACTGTATGCAAAACGACATCTGGACGGATGTCGTGGCCGTCACTTCCAGTACAGTACTGTCTAGTTGATAGTCATTGGCACACTACAGTACAGTACTGTAGGAAAATAGTACAGTACTGTACAAACGCAATCTGGACGGATATCGTGACCTTTTCTAAATTGGCGCACTAGTCCAGTACAGAACGTTGAATTTATACAGTTTAATACTGTACACTACGGTACTGGAAGTGAAGGTCACTATATCCGTCCGGACTTGGTTTGGACTACCTTACTGTACAATGTACTGTACTGTAGTGTGTACAGTACTGTAAATTAGTATGAACCATACGGTACTCTACTGTACTGTACTGTAGTGTACTGGAATTGAGGTCACGATATCCGTCCGGATTTGGTTTGTACTATTTTCCTGCAGTACTGTACAATGTACTGTAGTGTGCAAATTAGTTTGAATCATACTGTACTGGAAGTAAAGGTCACGATATCCGTCCGGACTTGGCTTGTACTCTTTTCCTACAGTACATACTGTACAGTGTACAGCATATAGTACAGTAGTGCAAATTAGTATGAAGTTCATACTGTACTATGAACCATACAGTACTATACTGGAAGTGAAGGTCACGATATCCGTCCGGATTTGGTTTGTACTATTTTCCTACAGTACTGTACAATGTACTGGACAGTACTGGAAGTAAAGGTCACGATATCCGTCCGGACTTGGCTTGTACTCTTTTCCTACAGTACATACTGTACAGTGTACAGCATATAGTACTGTACAGTAGTGCAAATTAGTATGAAGTTCATACTGTACTATGAACCATACAGTACTGTACTGGAAGTGAAGGTCACGATATCCGTCCGGATTTGGTGAGGAACTGAGTCAGGTCTAACTGAGTGAGTACTATTTTCATACAGTGTACAGACAGTCCCGTACAGTATAAACTCAATGGACTGTACAGTGTACAGTGTGCAGTACAGTCTTGTACGGTACTAGTGCGCAAATTCAGAAAAGGTCACGATATCCGTCCAGATTTGGTGAGGACTATTTCCATACAGTACAGTACAGTGTACAGTACAGTCCCGTACAATATAAACTCAATGTACTGTACTGGAGGTACTGTAGACTACAGTACGGTACAGTACGCTCTTTTCCACTACAGTACTGTACAATGTACAGTACATGTACTGTACTGTAGTGGTCGATGACTCCATGTTGCAAGCGCTCTCCATACGTACCGTACTGTACTGTACTATACGTAACTATAGGGGACCCAACCGACGGCAGTCGATAGAAACGGTTGGGAACCACACGAGCCGCGTCCTGCAAGTTACCTACTCTACTTGGCACACTAGACGAGGATTTCTAGGTGCCATTTTGCAACCTTCTACCACTGCAGGAAAAAGAAAACTTGGACAACCAATTCGTCGAAGGAAATCTTGATAACGTCTTCCATTACAACCACAATCTCTCGGTAGCCAACCATGGATTCTATCATTGAACAACAACGGGGATATCATGAAGAATTAGAACGCGTCGAAGATGCCATGATTAAAGAAAATCTTCGTAAAAAGATATCGGTAAGAACTCTTGATGGAGAGAGAGCCAAAGCTTGCTCAATTACATCATAGGATAAGCTTCACTAGCAACAACTTGCAATCAATTCACACTTCAATCATGCCTTATCCAGTACATATTGGCTGGTGGTGTATAACCTTGTATACTAAACCACTAGTCATGGACATAGTGAGCAATCATACTCAAAGAAAATAATTCATCTATTCTTCATTCACTGCTTGCATTGCACTGGCTAGTGGGAAACTCGACGCCTATTCTCATCATCATTTCCTTGACAATATTAGCTTTCATGATTGCTTCATCATCTATACAGTAATAAATAAATGCTTACAATGATGCTAACGAGTGGAGAAATGAAATAATACAAGCATTCCTAACACAATTTCAATCTAATTCTGCCCATACATATATATATCATCACATGAATGATACTAAATTCAGCTTTTTCTTACCCTATAGTATCGTGATCAAATCAACAGTCAACATTACGTCAAGCAATTACTCGAGGTAGGTTGAAAGCAATCTTGCACTGCATTCAAATCTTAGTATAATATGTTAGCGATATTCTACAGCAAGGTAATGCATTGTCAACGCTAGTCTAGTAGCTACCTATCAATAGGCAAGTTACACTTGCCTCATAAGGGATTAACTACAATGGATTCACAACCTCGGTGTAGACGTACCTCATACTCTACAATACTCCTTCGAGTATTACTAAATGATAGACGATATATCTATTAATCTTACAATTCCGTACTAGCTATAAGCTAGCTCATATTATGTTCTTCTTTCTTGCTAATGATTATTCGTCTATGAAAAACGTATCTGCTAGCGTGCTACGGAAATTAGCGAACTATTGGTGGAATCTTATGAAGATGGAGATGAGTATGTTACTTGCACAATCAATTATAGCTGTTCCCATGAGGAATTTCATCAATCACATTGTTATAATTGCTTATATTCTAAAGGTTACGCAAAGAAGAAGTACAATCAGTGTCTGGATCCAACGAATTTGCTGAATTTTATCGACGTTATAAATCCTTAAAGGATTACTATGCTCGTTATCCAGCAGACGTAAGTCAACTCGTGAGACTAAATTGTACATCTACATAATTTTCCATCTTCAACAACATACCAATTTCGTTTCAAAATTCAACCATCTTACCTATGAATAGCAATTCTTACACTGTATAGTAACTTTGTTATAAATACAAATGTGATAACAATAGTAATCCACACAGAGTAATATCAACACTACTCGTCTTATCAAATATTTCAAATTGAGATTTTGTAGCTTTTAAATAAATTGAAGTTAATGTAATCTTAGAGTAGCATTCCTATTTATAATAATACTCCACAATAAATCATCAATTCTATATAAACAATGATTATGATTTAGATTCAAGAACCTATGCAGTTCGAGTTTCTGAAAATGCAAGAAGCGTTTGAATCTCAATCAGAGGATGTGCAGAGTAAGTATTGAATTTAAACTACAAGTACAGTATAGTTCTCTCTGTAGCCTTTGATTCCTAAACCAATATAACATAATAGTAATCTAGTTCATGAAGTAAGTCTTTAGCAGCTGTTCTTGTAACTATCACAAATCTTAACGGTAAAACCAATAATCTGTTATTAATCTTGACTAATACAGATCTGGTAACTTTTACCGATGAAGAGGGCTATGGAAAGTACTTGGATCTGCATGAGTGTCATGAAAGATATAATAATCTTAAAGGATTGGAAGTACGGGACTCACTAATTCATAATACTTTCTAATTTATTATTGTTTCGCAATCTTACTAGTACGACATGGTAAAATTGAAACTGTTCCAACTGTAAATATATTTTTTAATAAGCAATCAACTTATCGCTACTTTCGTCTATTTTGAACTTAGCATGTGGACTATTTAACTTATATTACAACCTTTGATCAACTATTTGAAGTACCTAAAGAAAAGAAAAACAATGATTATAAGGAGTAATTATTAACTTGAATCTCGTTGGTAAATCATGGATTACAAACATCAATTTATTAATCGCATTAATTCCTCCAGTTATCTAGATTCATTACTCAAGTACTTATTTTCATACCTTGAGCGTATCAAGCCTTTACTTGATCTAGATAAGGTATTATCAACGTTATATCATAAAGTGAATGCCAGCTTGCACGAGATCACATACATCAGCCTAGTAGTCCTGTTATGTGCGATCCATTTGCGATTATTACGTAAATACAAGTAACTGATTAATTATAATGCGTTTCATTAGGAATATGACACTGCTAAAGAAGATTTCGAAAATAAATGGTCACTGGGCACATTCCCCGGTTGGCCGGTTAGTAACTTTGTGTTAACCATGCAATGAAAAATGTTATTTTTATATTGAATTGTGGAATAAAAGTGTTACAAATTATCTGGATATTAGAAAGATGCGGGTAGTGCCCTTTCGCGAACTGGAGCTGCCCTTGATTTATCAGCGTTTTCTTCATCTGAGGTATAGTATTATGTCTATTTAATACCTAAGTTCGACAGGAAACTATGTAACATTTGACTTAACTGATTCAATTAGGAACTGATGTCCCTTGGATTAGATAGATTAAAATCGGCGCTTATGGCCTTGGGATTAAAATGCGGAGGGTTAGTTGAAAGATTCCTTGAATTGTGTTTTAGTGATGTATGTATTTTAAATCGGTTAATATTGTTTTAAAATAGTACTTTGGAGGAGAGAGCTAAGCGTCTTTTTAGTACCAAAGGTGAGTAACAAGAGTGCGAGCTTCTATTTCAGTCAAGATATACATACTGTACTTATAACGATAAATGGATGTCTTTTTAGGCAAAACTTTAGATCAGATAGATTCGTCTCTGTTTACTAAAACGAAAACAGGAAAAGGGCACCAGTAAGATTAAAATTTATAATTAAAGGACCCTTTGCATTAACACAGCATTATCATACTAATCTGATTATCTTACTGTAGAGAGGGAAGCGATCGTAATAAGGAAATCGCTGGTTTAGAAGCTCAAATTTATCACACCTCTGAATTACTAGGAGTAGGCATCCTACCAATTTGACCTATCGTATATAGATGTAATAGCTAAATTTATTTAAATTGAATTGATTTCTCTTATACTTTTACTTGCATACTAGACACAGAGGTCTCAAACGCGAGAAAATATAGAACGTAAATTGGCACGTACTGCGGAAGAGTTAGAGGTACGTGGTGGTAACTGTTTTATAGTCAGTTGTTATTTTGCTTGAAAGGAAAGGAAATCCGATTATAACGTACGTACGGTATTATATAAACGAATGTTAGGAAGAAGAAGAGGTGGAACAATATAGTGAGTCGGAATCTGATGATGATGGTGAAGAAGGTGTATTGTATAATCCTAAGAATCTACCCTTGGGTTGGGATGGCAAGGTGATCTGCCTATGAGATGCTATGTTACATATCTAACTATTAGTATTTGTTAATTATTTGATATTATGTTGTTTAATATCGCCAATATACTTTGCTTCATTTTATACTGTAGCCTATTCCGTACTGGCTTTACAAATTACACGGGCTCAATATTTATTATGACTGCGAAATTTGTGGAAATTATTCATATAGAGGACCGAAAGCTTTTCAAAGACATTTTGCGGTAATTTTACTCGATAAGATATGGAAATGTCCGAAGGGGAATTTTTTTAACCGCTTTATGTTAACTGATAGGAGTGGCGTCATGCTCATGGAATGCGCTGCTTAGGAATACCCAATACTGCTCACTTTGCAAATGTTACCAAAATTAAAGATGCATTATCACGTATGAAATAGTTGATTGTCATTTCTATCGGGCATGTATAATGCCTCTATTACTTTATGACTGTTTAATTTCATTAACCTTTATAAAACTATAATTTCCATATGATTCGTTGCCGTTAAAGTAACGCAGTAATTATCGCTTGTTTCGTAGTTTGGGATAAATTGAAAGATTCAAAGACTAAAGAACGGTTTGATAGCGATGCTGAGGTATTATACGATTCGTACAGTACACGTTGCTTTATCTGCAGCGTTTAAATAGAGACGCTACAATACAACTGTTAGACCTCGAACTAAAACTCTTGGGTCAACTTTAGGAGGAATTCGAAGACTCATTCGGAAATGTAGTTAATCGCAAAGTGTACGATGATTTACGAAAGCAGGGCCTTTTGTAATGGAAAAAGGAGGTATATAACTGTAGCGAAAATAAAAACATTTTCTATCTTGTAAATGATTTACGTCCTGGCAGATATATAAAGTCCATGTTTACCAAATAAAATCTCCCTTTTTGTTGTTGAAATTGACGTAGCTATTACTGATACCCGTACTACTGTACTAACGTTGTGGTATGCTATCGATTCTTCTAATGTAGGTCACCTCACAACCTTTATAGGAGTATTAGCTTCATGCAGACCATACTAGAACATTAGAAACCAATTGAAACTAAATATGCGCATGTTTCTTCTTTTCCATTAATCGAGCGTGTCACAATTGATGAGAAGGTACCATCCATTTACTTACAAGTGATTTCTCGACCAAAACTAATTTTACCGACTTACTTTGCGAATATAAATAGCGTACGTCTTTATTATATTATACGATCTTTATTGCCTTATTTCTAATTAGCTTTTCGATCGAACGTTATCATGTCACTGAACTGTTGTAAATGATGTGAATGCTAGTACTATAATGCTAGAATTGACAACTTTATAAGTTTCCCACATTATGGCCCTGCCCTGCAGGACATCTTTTTTACATTGTATTGATGATGCGTTGCTATTTCGTGTAATAATGTATTGTATTGTGTTCCAGACGTAACTAACTTTATTAGGATAAATCTTACTGTACATGTAAACTATTAACCTATGAACGATAGCCATCGCGGCTCACCGGAACTGTTCTGTTAGGGTAAATATTAGCACGCGCAAAGAAAATGATGTCTGATCAAAAGCTTATTTTAATTATTTCGATTATACTGTGGGAATGATCTTTGCATATCAAACTACCGTAGTGCCCTTACAGTACAATAAAAATCCTCTTACAGATAAGATTGTTTTTGGCGCAAATTTGGCCAAAATTGAAGAAATTTTGTATTTTCGGATGAGGTAAGTTACAGGGATTGACTTGAGTAATTGAATCTCTATAGTTCAGCACAGTATAATACAGATAGTTTCCGGTAGTGAAAATGTTGTCATTTCGTAAATTGATAAATTCAATTCTTGACAGTTATTATTAAATATACACCACACATGATATTTGAACTACGGTATTGTAGTCTTCTGGTGTCACCGATGCTAGCATTTCAAGACAACGCATGAACATGGAGGATAACAATAAAATCTTGAAGTTTTTTTAATGATAAAAATTATTAATTTTATCGTTTTATATGTGAATTGCATATCTAAACTTTGATATTGGGCGATATTCAGCCTATGCGTACTACCTGTACCATTGCGAATACCGTAATATTTCTATACTGTCATTCATAGACTTACTGTATAATTCTTGCATGAGAATTGAACATGCACTCATCTACTCATCTCTTACTCTCTCTTACAGTAGAAAAAGAACGGGACACCCAACTACTTTAACTGAGTATAACCAATTCTATAGTACAGCAGTAAATAGAAAGTAATACGTCTCATAGTGTGTACGTAATATCTATAAATGATGTGAAGATTGGCAAATAAGGGATGAACAGTACTATCCGATTTTCGTACAATTTTGATAGACTTTAATAGTACTTTGGTACTGTTCATACTATGAGAGTATAAGTTGAAGCTAGGCGATTTTTAATTTATTATACGTATCAATTATTGCCTACTGCTCGTCGTCATTAAATCATAATAGAAAGTCACTCAAAATTGGTTGTCCAAGGTCAGTAAGTAGTCACTTTTCTACCTAGTGTAGTCATGGAGAAGACATTTATCCTATCAACAGCCATATCGCAATGCGGTTATTGAATCAAGTCTATTAAAATCGCGACACCACTATTAAAACGCATAAAAATTGCACGCGTTGTGGATATTACTGTTGATCCAATCGCTCATGCCTTGCATCAACGAAAGAATATTTTGATATCCTAATATTAATTGATTGCTGTCCACCTTAGCAACTCTCTTTATCATCTGTCTAGATTCAAGTCTATTAAAACGCATAAAAATTGCACGCGTTGTGGATATTACTGTTGATCCAATCGCTCATGCCTTGCATCAACGAAAGAATATTTTGATATCCTAATATTAATTGATTGCTGTCCATCTTAGCAACTCTCTTCATCATCTTCTTGAATCATCTGTCTAGATTCAAGTCTATTAAAACGCATAAAAATTACACGCGTTGTGGATATTACTGTTGATCCAATCGCTCATGCCTTGCATCAACGAAAGAATATTTTGATATCCTAATATTAATTGATTACTGTCCACCTTAGCAACTCTCTTCATTATCTTCTTGAATCATCTGTCTAGATTCAAGTCTATTAAAACGCATAAAAATTACACGCGTTGTGGATATTACTGTTGATCCAATCGCTCATGCCTTGCATCAACGAAAGAATATTTTGATATCCTAATATTAATTGATTACTGTCCATCTTAGCAACTCTCTTCTTCATCTTCTTGAATCATCTGTCTAGATTCAAGTCTATTAAAACGCATAAAAATTACACGCGTTGTGGATATTACTGTTGATCCAATCGCTCATGCCTTGCATCAACGAAAGAATATTTTGATATCCTAATATTAATTGATTGCTGTCCACCTTAGCAACTCTCTTCATCTTCTTGAATCATCTGTCTAGATTCAAGTCTATTAAAATCGCGACACCACTATTAAAACGAATAAAAATTGCACGCGTTGTGGATATTACTGTTGATCCAATCGCTCATGCCTTGCATCAACGAAAGAATATTTTGATATCCTAATATTAATTGATTACTGTCCACCTTTGCAACTCTCTTCATCATCTTGAATCATCTGTCTAGACTCTAGACTCACTTTGGGAATGTATTTTACAGTCTTTCCACGTGTGCTGTACTATGTACTACGGTTGCATAGTGGATCCTGTAGAGTGTCTAATACAGTCCACGGATAGCAGTCTAATTACAGTATAGTATTACAAAGAGCAGAAGAATGGAAACTTGGATGCCCTATCTCTATGCTCTACTGTACTCTTCGGCCAAGTGATCACTAGTGGATAGTATGCTATTGCATGTACTGTACGAGACATGACAGTCTTATAGTACAATACATTGTAGAAGTGAGTACTATACACTGTAAGGCAACTTTTCTTGGTATCGTAAATGACTGCATACTGGATAGCTTTGACTAAAATTGATGTCACCGGAAGTCAATCATTCGTTACTCAGACTGCGTGGTAGTGACATTATTTTTGATGAGGATGGGTACTAGCCCAGTCTACTGTACTGTACTGTATGTTACAGACCATGCAAAGAGAAACGGGTAATGTACTGTATTGCAGAAAATGCAAATGGCCTCTTATGCCAAAATTAACGCGGATGCCTAGACTAAAGCTAAACCCTAAACCTTCTCCGACTTGCATTCGAACTCGTCCCTAATTGTAAAGCAACACAAGTCACCCTCAGACTTTGTATTACATGAAAAATACGCTGCATCGGTTATCTGAAGAAAAATAGAGGAATATTAAAGGAAAGGAAGACGATATGGCTACTATAGCATACTGGACACGGTATAGTACTGCATAATATACAGGTACAGTATCAGCTTTCCCTCGTCGCTTGCAAAAAGAGTGTCACTTGTTCTGGACTCAGGGACTACCTAGAGTGCTAAGTCATCCTTACAGGTGACATCAGTTTCAATCAACGCCATACACGTCAACCCTAGTCCGCGTACAGTACGTCAATTACAGTGTACAGTGTGTTTACAGAACTGTATACTGTATGGATTGTACTGTATGAATCGTGCAGATCGGTAGTAACATGGCGGATGCGGGTTTCTTTCGTGTAAGTATACTACTTCTTGCTTCTATTTCCATTGAATAAGGAGGATAAATCATAATGTATCTTCAAAATCGATCCATATTGTAGGGCACAAGTACAGAGCAGGATGCTCGTTTTTCAGATAAGGACAAAAAACTCCTTAAAATGATGAAATTTGCTAATAATCTAAGTGTTAAGGTAAGATGGAAGAGGTGCACAAATTTGTCAACTACTTCTAATTAGTCTATGTCCATGACAACACTTGACGAGCTACTTTCAACATACAACAGATAGACAGATGTGTTAGTGTATGTAGACATTCATGTATTGCATTTTACTACTTAGAACTGTAAGTTACATGTAATGTTAATGTATTAGAATTGGAAACAAATCCAATGCTACTAGTTTTCACTTGCACACTCACTGCATTTTTTTATTCATGGATATTGAATTTGGTGTAGATTGATATGGAACGCGTTAACTTAGACACGGTGAAACCATGGATTAGCAATAAAGTCTTGGAAATTTTAGGCATTGAAGATGACGTATTTATCGACTATGTTATCAACATGTTGGAATCCGAGCGTGTAAATATGTCTAATATTCAATATATAATATAATCGAATACGAGTACGAGCTGAAATCATGTTCATGGAATAGTTTGGCTCAGATAGTACAACACCATGATGGGCAATATTATTAAAAATTAGAAAACAACTAAACATCATGAAATGATCATAAACTTCTCATACTATGCTATCTATTTTAAAAATAGATACCATATCTTAATACTACAATATCCTATCGACTTCTACGTTTATCAGTTTCAAAAGTGTTCATTGTTTTACTCAAATTGCTGCATACGTACGCGTATGTTTAAGGGTTAAAACTACTAATCTGTGGTAATTTAGTATTTATTACTTGTCAACATTTATAGCATCCTGACCCTAAGCGCATGCAGATAAATGTTACTCCTTTCTTACAAGCTAAACCTGCTACCAAGTTTATGCAAGAACTATGGAATATGTTAGCATCTGCTCAGGAGAATGTAAGTGGTATTCCTAGTACCATGTTAGAGAAAAAGAAAGAAGAAATACGTCTTCGTAAGGTAAAATTGCTATAACACGGTGATTTTCCTTCTTCACTAAATGTAGTACGATACAGCAATAATTATAGTTGTTTGTTGCCATCGCTATATTATCTCCATACTAGCGGCCTAAGTGTACAGTTTTTGACAACTAACTTGATAAATTAATCGCGAATGAAATAGTCCTTTCAATTATTGCTTGTCGCTAATGTAAATGAAATGTAATTGCAAATAGGAAGAACAAGACAGAATTGCCGCCAACCTGCAGCGGCATGTTGCAGCATCCGATGATCCTGTACCGGATAAAATTGCTTCTAAACGATCCCCAACCAATAGTGAGGTATGAGAAATGAACCTGCAGAAATTTGGACGGTATTCAAGTTAAATTGGTCTATTAATTGATTGCAATATTGCTATTATTTTACATATGCACTTGTAAAAATATTCCCTGCCAATTAGCCATCCAAATCAAGCGCAGGTGAGTTATTTATCCGATGCTATTCTAAGCTATTGCTGATCGCATATAGTGTGAATATAATAACATGTAATCTAGAATACTTCATCATAATTATGAGTGTATAACATTTTCCTTTATTTACGCTCCCATTTCTCACAATATCAGGAAGCCACAGTAGTTCCTCTGAAAGGTACTTATGTTAAAAATTTTGTATCATTGAGATCAATGCTATTATAGATACATTCTAGCATCTTTATTATAATAATAATATTGACTTCTAATTCCGGCTGCAAAGTGATGATTCTCATTCTGACCACCGTAAAAGTCATCGAGACGATCGTCGTCAAAGATCTCGTAGTCCACGTCGTCAGCGATCGCGTAGTAGATCCCGTAGCCCACGTCGTCGTCGTCGTCAGACCAGATCTCGCAGTCCTCGGATTCAAAAACGTGCATCACGAAGCGTATCGAGTAGTCCCCGTCGTCGACGATCACGAAGTAGATCCACAAGTCCTCGTCGACGCCGATCACCTAGCAATCCTATCAGACGTCGACGCCGATCACCTAGCAATCCTATCAGACGTCGACGCCAAACCAGCGGATCCGTTAGTCCACGCCGTCGTAGAAGTAGAACACGTAGTCCACGTAAACGCCGTTCACGGACCAGTTCCATTACTCGACGAAGACGTCGATCCCGAAGTGAATCGCACGGGAGATCTCGCCGACGTAAATCACGTAGCCCACCTCGTCGACGTAGATCATATAGCCGATCATACAGTCCACCAAGGCGTCCTATACGTAGTAGCCCATGGCGACGTCGAAGATCACCAAGTCCTCGCCGACGCCGTTCGAGTAGATCATATAGTCCGCGTAGACGTAATCAACAACGTAATCCGCGCTGGCGAAGATCACGCAGTAGGTCAAATAGCCCTCGCCGAAGACGGCGTAGTCGATCTCATAGTCCTCGTAAAGGGAGATTTTCTACTAATAAATCACGTAGTCCAAGCTCACAAAGCGAATCTGCCGAAGAAATCTCTAGAAGTAAAAAATCTCGCTATGAATCCAGCAGAAGCCGTCGAGTTCGATCAAATAGTCCAAGTAGAAGACGTTCAAGAAGTGTATCAGATAGTGGTCGTTCCAACAAAAGTAGAGATAGATCCTATAATTCGCCTGATAGAAGACAACGTAGTGGCTCTGAAAGTTCCTATGCAAAGAGGGCAAAAAACAAGTCTCCTGATAATCGTAGGATAAGAAAATCCAGTGATTCCGTAGACCCTACGCAAGAGAAATCGAAAAGTAGATCTGTTACACCTGCAAACGATACTGTAAGAGCTAGTAGAGAATCCAGTGAGAAATCAGATGACGCTGAAGCTGAAGTTTCCAATAATACGAGCTTAGAGCTGAAGAAGAACGGTAGCGCAACTCACAAAGATAGCGTACCTGAAGGTAGTAGTCAGGCTGAACAGAGGATGGAAGTAGGCGATGAAAATGACGACGTGCGTAAATAAAACTTTTATCAATAACTAATACAAGTAAAATATGTCATGATTCATGACACTTTTGCATCTATATGTAAGTAATAAAAGATATAAACTATGACCGCTATATAGGATGGTAGTCCAGCTCGAAAAGAAGTGGATCGTAGTCAAAGTCATAAAAAGAAGAAAAGTAAAAAGCACAAGAAGCACTCTTCGAAACATAAACATAAACATAAATCAAAAAAGCATAAAAAGGAGGAGTTATCTGTAAGTGGCAGCGATTCTCAATAATAACTTTAACGAGAATACGATGCGAATATCTGCATATCCGTATGTGACCCTTTCTTGTATAACCTAAAGTATTTCTTAATGATGCTGTCCGAATTACAAAGTAGTTACAACATTTGTGGTAAAGTAATTGCTATTTTAAATACTTTCATTGGTAACTTAAGGTATCACAAGGCACTGACCTTGAAGAGTTGGAAAAAGATCTACGCGAGAAGGCGTTAAGGTCAATGAAACGTTCTGGTAGAAACTTAGATAGTAATGATTCCTAGATTATGTGCATCGAAGTTTACTAAAAATTATGTAATTCATTTTTGATAACACCATCTTGTTTACTAATTACTTGTTAGTCAAGAATCTGTATAATACAGAATGGCCACATGGTTATTAACGTTGCAATGAAAACATTATGCTGTAAACTGTCTTACTGTACATTAAATGACATTTGTTGTTCATACATGGCAATCTTTCTTGGTTGCATAAGTTGTAACCTGACCATAGTTTCGTAGCTACATGATGACGTACAGGACGATTCGTTTAAGGTAGAAGTCAATATGCATGATGCTTTATCAATGACTTTATCAATGATAATACGACTACCCAACTGCCTATCGGTTATTTAAGCAGTTGTTATTCGTATATTATTACTATATCATCAGCTTGCTTGCAATTTTAATTAAATTGTCTCCTGCATTGATATTATTAATGAATTATAAATACGTTGACACAGTGCTACTTTCAGCTTACTATGCTGTCTGCAAATCGTAAATTCTTAGTTAGGAACATGATTAGATCATACGACATCACACTTAGTATGCTGTCTTTCCCCAATAATTGCAGACACTTTGATAGAGTAAGTGAAACTAAGCTTACAATTTATTACTACCTGTTATGTTTTTATGACCGAATAGCAGGAGCCAATAAATATTTGAAAACCAGTAATGAGCCTAACTTATATTTAGATGTCAATAACAAATAATATAATACTAGTTTACTTTACATTTCTATTTGCTTGATATTATAATATCCATTTACTACTCTCTTGAAAGCCCTATAATGTTGGAGAAGAAGCGAGAAAAAGCTACCCAACTAGCTAGACACCACTTTCAGAAATGGATTCTACTTTCTAACATGATGCCGTTTTTTTCTGATATTTATTTCACAACAATAGCCGCTTTATTGCCAAGAGATCCCAGTGTCGTCAGTATACGATACAAGTCGCTAATTATCTAGTTTGGAAAACGTTCCTGTATTTAAACTCATCCAATAGATCTTTTTCATCAATTTAAAATAATACAAATAGCAGTTCCCAAATGTATCCAAAATATAACTTTTAATGCTGCCATCGTACACTTTTTATGCTTTCTATCTAAATAATTCAAAATTTGTTTCACTTTACTTTTATGCGCTTTAATACTCATGCAAGTAAAATTAATCTTAAAACCGATGGTAACAGTAATGCTTTCCTACACCAAAATCGGAAGAAAGTGCAATTTTGGTTACTTTTAAACTGAATAGATTGCAGCAATTTACGTTAATTTCATACACGCTATAACGTTGTAGTTACAACAACAGAGTTGTATAACGTTTGCATATTTCTTTGGCTTTATTATATAATATACTAAATTAGCCTCTCTTAGTTCGATACTACTAATATCGCTATACACGTATATGTACTACATTTATTCATTTTACTCGTAAAGTAGTAGGTATGCTACGGTCAATCCCGGGAATGACCGAATAACATTTATACCTAAAACAGATTACTTTACAGTTAAAAGGACTTTAATAGGCATGATTGATCGATACTATCTTTGATCATCTAATACAATTCATTATTATGATAAACTTATGAAACAGGAAAGACTTGCAATATATCACTGCTGATCCATCAAATCATCCTAATAAAATTGAATCACTTAATAATATTGCAACTGAAGCTTAGTATGAAATCACTACATTTATGCAATATAAATCCGTAGAAAGTTATTGAAAATTAATTAATAAATCAGTTAGCCATTTCATACTTTTTTATTGCAAGTAGTTAAGAATAATTTATGAAGCGATGTTAGTATTCAGTTTACATCTAGAAAGGAACAATGACAGTAGTCCTTATATATGAACTTATTCATGGCTTAATCGTTGTACAATCGTCATTTTCGAGATTGTAATCGTAGCTTGAGCTAAAAACTTTCTCCCTTGCCGTCATAACTATGTAGAATAATACTACATTGGTATAATTTTTACTTCATCATCTACTGAATACGATCACCTTCTCGTAATAATAGTATAGAATTTCAAAAGGAACTATGAAATTAACATATACTACGTATATCCTGTGCGTGATATTTCAAGGCGCAATTGGGAAAATCCGTCGAGGATCAAAAGGCAAGTTTTTACTTGTTAGATGCAAATTATATCTTACAAGTTCTTGATGAATCACCATCACGGCATTTCCAATTAAAATCTATAAATTTCCTTAGGAATACATCGCTTATTTCAAGGATAAATTCGTTGATCATATTTGGCGACAATTCAAATCAATACACGCACATTCCAATCCGATGTCGTAACAAAATAGCGCAATCACAAAATTATTCTCTGAATTCTCGGAATTAACCAGTTAGACTGTATTAAACATTGCCCATTGAAATCCTAGCTGTCTCTATCATACAGCTTATCCTTATTTCGTATAACTCAGGGTTTCACTTAATTCTCTGTGAAAGAAAGTCAGAGTAGGAATCTTTCCTAATGGATAATTATAATCAGCATAAAGTAACTTCAAAATAGATTTCTTTCCTTACTGCAAGTTATGTAATAGTATTTACAACTTCCTTCTTATCTAATCCGAAATCGACGTCGATGACAGCTTGTTCAGTCCGACTCCTATCCAAAATTCGACATAGGGATAATACAAAGAAGCTGTTTTGCTATTCTATTGAGAAATTTTAAATATGATTTTGTTTGCTTTAGAAAATGTAAACTCTTTTATAAGTATGGAGAAGCATCATACCATTCACAGCGATCAGGTGTAAGGGAAGTGAAAATAGAACTGTCCAATGAACAGCAAATGTAATCATAAAGTTATCAACATTTTTGAATTCGTATCAGTATTTGCGTCAGGATTTTTCAGTCTAAAGACAAATCAAAGGTTTCATAAAGCTTCTGATTACTTATTTATTATAAAGCCAGATACGCACTGAAATTGACTCTTTCACTCAAATTGAAGGTCAAAGCAGCCATATCACAAGCAATCTTTACAGATTAATAATTTTAATAAAATAACTACAGAACATAAAAGACTATTTCTTGCTACAACCTATGAATAAATGGATACTGTCTCCAGTATAGCAATAACGCAAGAAATAACTTGCTATTCTGGCACGAAAGTTGTAATAAAATCTACTTTATAGCTCATAAAACAATATGATCTCTCATATCTAAAAGGGCTTGATATTATCTTAAGCGATTTAGTAACGACAATGAAATAAGTCTACTTTAAGGCTTCAAATGCTACAGAGTTGCATACGACTGTTTTCTTAAAAATTATAACTAAGGAAATTCCAATCTCCTAGAATGTATAAATCGACATGTTGGTATAGTGCTAACCTAGGCTTTCTTCACATAGTTGCCAGTTTATCATCAGAAATGATCTGTTGGTTTAGAAAACAGAAATACTAACGACAGTAATTCCAAATTGAACTACCTCGATAGGGTAAATAACATCCAATATCCAAATATGGCTAAAACATGAAAGGAAATAATTACTATAAAACTTACAGCATCACTTCTTTTCTACAACTCGCTGCAACGTTTTAGTCATCAAAATTTATAATTATAATCTATCTATCATGTTTCCTCAACAATTCGATGGATTGCATTACTTTACTAATCAACAGCATCTCTTTTCCAACAATCTATCACCCCAGCAGTCTAATTCGTTTACCGTTTCATTTTAGAACTCGATGCAAAATGTTTTAATTCTATGACGATCTGCATTACCCTTTTTGGACAAATTATAATTATTATTTCCTCGTGATAGCGAGGATAACTAAATTGCGATGAAAAATAGACTGAGTTGATGCGCTCAACTGTCCATATTTCCTCCTCTTTATAAAACTACTATATCGTTAAACTACTTGAGTAAATGAATTTATTTATATGCGCATAGCTGTCTCTATTTTCTCTTCTATGTAAAATTGCTTTCGTAAATGAACTGATATTTAAGCACCGAGCTGTCACTGTTTCCTCTACTCTATAAAACCCCTCGGTCGTTAAATTGGTTCGATGCTCAAACCAATTTTTATGTACCCAGATATCTTTGTTTCCTCATTTCTATAAAATTGCTTGAAAAATAAACCAATTTGTATGCATCTAGCTATCTCTTATTCTTCTCCGTAATATTACTCTATCGTTAAATTGTTACGGTAAGTGAACTGATTTTTAAGTAACTAACAGTCTCTACTTCCTCTTCTCTATAAAATTACTCTATGGTTAAATTGTTATGATACTATACATGAACCGATAGTCATATACCAAACCGCCTCTATTTTGTCTTCCCCATCAAATTACTCTATCGCTAAATTGCTAGGTTAGGTGAACTAAATTTATGCTTGCAAACATCTCTATTTTATCTTCCCTACAAGATTACTCTTTCGTGAAATTGCTTAGATAAATAAACTAAATTTTATGCCTCCAGATGTCTCTATTTCGTTTTCCCCATTAAATTATTTTATCCTTAAATTGCTTGAGTAAATTAAACGGAAGTTTATTCCAAAAATCGATATCGTTTTCCCTATAACATTACAGTTTCAGTATTAAACTGCCTGGGTAGATGAACTGAATTTTTTATGCCTCAAAATATCTCTATTTTGTCTTCTGTATAAAATTACTCTTTCGTTATATTGCTTAAGTAGATGCACTGAATTTAATGCATCCAGATGTCTCTATTTTATTTCTCTATAAAATTACTCTATCGTTAAATATCTTGGGTAAGTGAACCGAATCTTGTCTCTCCAGATGTCCCTATTTCATTTTCTCCATTAAATTACTCTATCGTTCAATCGCTTGAGTAATGAATTAAATTTTATGCCTCCAGATGTCTGTATTTCGTCATCTTCATAAAATAACTCTGTTGTTAAATTGCTACGGTGCATGAACTGAATTTTATGCCTCCAGACATCTCTAATTTGTCTTCTTCATAACATGACACGATCATTAAATTGCTACGGTACATGAACTGATTATTGTGTTCTAAACTATTTCGAATTCGTTTTCTCTATCAGATTATTCTATCATTAAATTGCTTAAGTGAATGAAGTGAATTTTATGCATCCAAATGTCTTTATTTCGTCTTCTCCATCAAATAAACCTTACCGTTAAATTGCTCTGGCAAATGAACAGGTTTTTATACATTAAAAAGTCTTGATCTCCTCTTACTATCAATTACTCTATCTTTAAGTCTTAGAGAGTTTAAATACTTTTCGTTTCGTGAAACAGCTTAAAGCAATACTTTAATTTCATGACTGTCTGTATTATTTCTTGTTTATAAACTAACGCTATCAATATAATCATGGATAGTTTAATTCATCTATTGTTATGGTTAAACAGCTCAATAAATACTTTCATGCTATAATAGCTAATATCATTCGTCCCGTAAAAACTACCATCATCATATCTACGGCCAATTTAATTTCGTCCATCATTTCATTACGCAGTTCAGGGTAAAAAATTAATTTATCAAGTACATGGAGTGCTTTTTCTCTTATATTTAAGCTACTCCTATCTTGCAATCATGACGAGTTCAATTTATCGATCGTCCGTCACCAATTTCAGTACAATCCACTAATTTTATAGTAGTGTATTAGCTCTTCCTTTACCAATCACTCAATCATTACAGCCATAACCAGCTTAATTTATCTCTCATTTGAGCTAGATATAAACTAATGACAATTCGATGCCATGTATTAATCCTACATGTTAGGCCATCATATCTTAGGCAGAAAGATTCATCTTCTTCCTATCGTTATCATTGATTGTTCATTGTCCATTACAATCTTCATGCCAACTACTTATTCGAATCAACTCTATCGATTGATTCCTACACTGGTATGAAATAGAAATGATTTTCGCATCATTTCTAGATCGCAATAAA
Source organism: Trichoplax adhaerens (assembly GCF_000150275.1). Taxonomy (NCBI): domain Eukaryota; kingdom Metazoa; phylum Placozoa; class Uniplacotomia; order Trichoplacea; family Trichoplacidae; genus Trichoplax; species Trichoplax adhaerens. The sequence continues at coordinate 1,705,521 of NW_002060947.1, forward strand.
TTTAACAGCAATTAAGTGCTATACTAATTTTTTTTTATTCTATCGGTCTCCTTTAATAATTATGTGTTTAATATAGAAAAAAATATCAACTTACTATGGTAAATTTTATCTTTATACAATTATCAACTAACTGTGTTTTCAATCCTTCTATATTAATGCAGTATGCGTAAAATTGAAATTCTTTCTTATTGGATATTACTATTTTTAGTGATCATTTTGAATGGAATTGAATTTCCCATATTAGAAGCAGTTATTCACTGTGCTTGAAATTCTATTTCAATTTACCATTATTATCCATTATATCCATCTCTAAATTGCAATCCCTAATTAGTCAATAATATTCTCAGTTATTCCATATATAATACATCGTGCCATATTTAATATTGCGTTGGTTTCAGCTGATTTTTCGAAATGAATTCCAATTTACAAATTATTTTTCGAAGGAATTCTCTCTATTTTACCAGTTGGAGATCATGATCAAAACAATAATTGTAGTATATAGTTAAATGATTATTCTATGAGAAACCCCACCCAAAGCTCCATCGCTATTCTATAACTAAATTAAGATATAAAATAAGCTACCTAACAGACATGCGGTTATGATTTCAAATTATGTCGTTGAAGAATACAGTATACCTGGCTATCCACTGTAGTTAGCTACGACTATAAAAACTATTGTTCACTGGAAAGAATGAGGAATTATGGGTCATTTATAAGAATCTATATATTATTATTTGTCCTTTCATACTGATCTCATTCATGGGAAAAGCTATTAAAGCAGTAACATCATGAACAACCTCCAGATCTAAAAAACCGTCACAGAAACCGACTCAACTGTTACTAAAGCTCATTTCTCGAATTATCAATTCTACCCAATTGGACAAGTAAGTTGTAAATTTGAAAGATGTCGGATACTACCTCATGCTTTACGATAATAAGATCGGTTATTTTTTCACTCTGAGTCATGATAGAAATTACTTTCATTAATTTCCATGAATAAACTCATCTCATACTAATAAATTATGTATTATAGTCCTTGAAATTGATTCGTCAAGTTCATTTACCTTGGATACAAAGATAACTCGGAAAAAAAGTATAAGCTAAAGCATTATACGCATAACTACTTCTGTATTATCTCAATCTTTCATTGATTTATTTCTCTTGAACAGAATAAGAGGTCTCTATTAACATTGGGCATCGCCAAGAAAAAAAAATACAAGCTATAATTTTTGGTGTGGTTCGCCGACTTTTTTCATCACAGGTTAGTTCTTTAACGCTAAGTTAAGATAAAGTAACTAGAGTCATTATTACTCTAGGATGTCCTTTTTCAAACTTAAAGAAATAGTGATTATAACAAGGTAATTTATACAATCATGCTTATTGCTCTTAAGAAATAAGCAAATATTCGAGACTAAAAGCGTTCGTATAAAGCATTACTCCTATAGATATTGCCTAATACTTGCAATATAAAAGACTGTCAGTAAGGCGATGACCATGAATCTAGCAATTATTTTTTTCTTCTCATTTTTTGTACAACGATGATTATGATTGATGATAGTTATTGTTTGCCAAGCACGTTGGTTATTAATAGATTTTAACTTGAATTTTTGCCCATTTCGGTATTTTACAATGTGGGATGGGTTACTATTATTGCACTATATAAGAAAATTTAATGCTTAGGGGGTGGTATGGCCAGACGAATATAACCAATAAGTATTTGCAAAATTTTTGTTCCCAACCTTTCAGTTGAAATATTAGTTGAACGCTATTATACAATTAAAATATTTCAGGCGGCTATGGAGTCGAAGATATTAGCGTATTGATAATCATCAGTTACGATCATTCCGGCAGCTTCTAAAGCATCTAAACTGATGAGAGTCTAGTTGATTTGAAGATCGAAGGCTAATTAAGTTAACCCCTGAAATTGGTAGAATGATTAGTATCAATATAATTTCTGTTACGTCTGAGATATTTCGACCAAATTTTAGCGTTGACATTCACTGTTCGACCATTTGTGGGTTAAAACCAATCTATTCACGATTTATAATTAAAAAAAGTAATTAAATGCAGGAAGAAGCGGATTAACCGCTTTATTGGCGATCCTACGCTATAATGGACAATCATAACTATCGCCACATCCTTGCATATCAAGAAGCAGCCAAAAGGTAGCAATTCTACTCAGATTCCTACTAGATTGATTAAATAGAGATGTAGAAGTGCATGATAGGTATATTAGCTGGACGCAGAGAGAATACTGTCAGACGGAACACGGGCAATCATCCAAATTACTCGTCTTTAACTTTTAAACAATCTATAGAACTACAAAATTTTCTCATCAATTGAAATAATAGGACCAAAAGTGACTGGCAGAAGTGATGTCTCTGAATTAAAACAAAAAATGTGACATAAATTGCAGATCAAAAAGTTAATTTATGTAAAATATGCGCTATATCATACGGGAATAGATAGACCAAGTACTAATTTGGACTAGTGGAATACACCTCGGTCAAATAGTTGCAAAGGAATTGTTAGAATGCATCTAATTTGTCTTTCTAATTATAGTCGGTTTGGAAATTTGAACATTGAATACGATATAGTTATGCAGATATAGTAGCTTGGTTTAGAGTCAATAAAAATAGTCGCCAACGAAATTAATTTGCCACCCATGATTGAACTTAATATCATCTACGTACTATTAGCTATTTAATTGATTTGTTGACATAGTTTAACAGCATATTTCCTGCTTCACTCCTCGATCTTATACTAAAAAATGTTTGAACAACTTTCAAGGCATTTTTTTTGTCCTTAGCTCATATTCATCTCGTATCTTGTTGATAATCCATAAATTTGAGATGTTATTTCAAAGAAATGGATGCTGTATTTCTTCCTTTATTGAATCAGTGATGCATGAAATCTTTGTAATGATAAACCAATGAATTCTAGTCGTCTAGTTGGAAGTAAGCAAATTTGTTGTAATCTGATCAACTATTCAGACACATGGCATTTTTGAGGATCACGAATACAAAATGGAGATTGTCCGCTTGGATAATAGAAGATAGATTGTAATCATTATATTAAGGTCAATATCCTTTGAAAAATTGTCGACTAGTAAATGAAACAAAAAAATGGAAATGATTCAGAAAATAATAATTATTTAAACTTCATTCAACATCGACAGATTTCATAGAGTAGGAACGATTATATTAGGCAACGCATTTTCTCTATCACCTTTATTACCATGACTGCAATACTTTGCACCAATAAAATTGTAATTGAAAGTAATAACACACAATTGTCCTTGATTCACAAAAAAAGGATTGATGAATTTTCTATACTTTTACCTTTTCTATTACTATCAACGTTTATCATCTTACGTCAAGTTTGGTTGCATCTATTATCACTATAGATAGTCAATGAGGAATATCTTTTAGGTAATATAGAGTAGAAATTATGCAGTGATTATAAAAACTCTCAATATTATTATCCCGAATCTAGTTTTAGCGGTATCAAATTTAATTAAGCCACTATGACTGCAAAATGGCCGAAATCTGCAAATGTCTTTTCTATCATGACATTTAGAATGCATCCCTTTTCCTCCCTTACTCATTATTATACTATAGGGAAGTATTTTTAATGTCTACTTTTATAGAAACATAAATGATGGTAGTAGGGACAATGTCCCTTCTAGCTATACAGAACCGTTAATTAATTAGTAATAATTAAATAGGCAAAGCTGTAAGATCGTTAAAGGAGAGTTGTGAACGTGATGATAAAAATAATAGTAATGATACACATTAAAGTTCAGCTATAATATGCCTATACCCTTCCGTATATAGCGAGCAATTATTTTAACCGCGGGTAAAAGTGATTCTATTTTTCCAACTAGTCTGTAAAAAGCTATATTATCCATGAATGTAGTAGAAAATATTCTATAATCATGTTTCTATCTTGGATAATTTTGCAATCATTTGTTACATCGTGACCTTCTCATAAATATCGTTCATCCAAGAAATTCTATATTTCGTTACCAACAAAGCCATCTGGTAGTCCTAACTAGTCTTTGGTGTATTTCTATGACAAGGTTTTAAAAAATTGTTTCATCAGATTCGGTTTCATAATTACTCGTTCTACAGTAATTATTCCACGTTCTTGTCTAGCGATTTCTCTTATTAGATAGAGCAATTAGTAGATTGTTAATATAAAGAATACTGATGTTGGTATCAAATTGTATTTTACCTATTACTTTTTCATTACAATGATTAGCTCACGGACTATATTATTTACCGTATTATAAGCCCGCTAAATGTACCATATTATATAAAAATGCTGATAATTACTTCATTATCTTAAACGAAATTTTGAAGAAAAAGTTAATTGTTTACAAAAAGAACAAGATAGTCTTATGAGTAATTCATTCAACAAATGACTATTTGCTAGGTCTAATTTAGAATATTCAATAGCTATAAACATAAATTATTTCGACACCATATGGCATATTTACTATAGCACTGACTTCTAGTAAGTAATTTTTAATGCGAATATTTTACTTGGAGTAAGATTTCAAAAGATCATGACATAGATTTTCATTAATTCATAACTTTTACCAATATTCATATTTAATCATATAAACTCAAGTAGGGGTTTTTTCCATCTTTAACGAAATACCGGATAACTTTTCCCTAAAATGAGGTGTATCATCAACTGTGCGGTAGTAAACTTCATCACTACAATAGTAATTATATAGTAGTTTAAAGGAGATGAAATGCTATCAAATCCTCTTCATATCGAGTTGCTTCAAGTTAATATTGGAATAGAATATAAAAAAATAATCTTCTTGGTAATTTACGGTACCACTTTAAAATAGTGCTTATGTAGGATTAGTAGAGCAAAGTTACTTAAACATCCTGTCTTAAAATCTACACTCATTGACTGCATTTTAAAATATTAAGTAAGTATACTCTATGTATTTAATACGAACCTTGCAAAGGATAATATTAATGAATACGCATCAAATAATATTAACCTACAGCACCTATATATACATATACGTAAATTAAGACAATACCATATTTATTGTTGGCATCGGCGATTATTTCTATTACTGTTTTTGCCCGAATATGAGATGAATATTTTAAGGTTGTAACAGTAAAATAATTAAAAAGTTTATTCAGTCAGTCGAACGTTGATGCTAAGTTTGTTTTTCCTTTATTAAGATAAATGTTCAACTACTATTTTAACATGAATAGATGTTGAACAATTCAACTAAGGTACTGTAGTAGACCTGATCATCTATGATGACATTTTCTACAGTCTCTTAGGGATTAAATCTATTACGTTATCTTAAAATTCTAAGACCAAATAAATGTAGCAAATACGCCATCTATGTTCGAGTGCATTTATCATGTCATCAACTAGAACTTATATAAAGTTGGCGATATCGTTTCTAACTTACCACAAATGGCATATTTTAATTTATTGACTGCATAACTAGATAAGTTTCCCACCAAGTGTAGTATATATAGGGCAATCAAGTAACGATTGCCACTATATTCAAAATTTATCATTGCGACATAACGAAAATTTGTATTCAATTACTATTTTACATATAACTATATTCCGGGCTTATTGCAATATGGCAATATTCAATTTTCAAACCAAAGTACAGACTGTAAAACTCATCGGAAGGGAAGCTAAATGCAGATAAAATTTTAAGTTTAGATACATTTGAAGCTTAAATTTGTTTAAAGTTTAATACATGTCGAAGTCTTCATTGTGCTGCATGTGAACTACTATTTAGTATGCTAGTAATTATTTAAAGCTTTATTGAGGAAAGTAACGGAGCGATAATACATGCACTTATGTAACGGTATCCTAGAGGCTTATAAATGTCCATTAAAAATTTCCAGTAACTGTTTTAACGTTAATTTTAACGCGTTATTAGAGTTTACATCGTCAGCATATTTTTTTGAAAATCATTTCATCAAAGTCATACAATCTTTCCTGTTCTAATTTATTGATACGTTCGAGGCTTATTGCAAAAATGAATCAATTCTAGGAGTAAATATTTCCTGAAATTCATGCTGAGTACCTTTTAATGGGAAGTCACGATACTGATTGGAGCGATGTAGTATACAAAAGCATTTTATGCCGGTTTCTTCGCAGTTTTTATTTCATATTTCATCGCTGTGTTAATTTGGCGTTACAGCGAAGAAGGGATAAAATACAGCTTTCAATAATTTCTGGAAAGCACTGAAATACTGTATTGGATAATTCAAATGCTAATTTGCGATAATACTTTACATTGGTTACTTACAGCAAGAATTGATTACACCACACTCTGGAACAGATATAATTGGAGGAATGATACGTGACATAAAACCATGGTATTTTGAAATATGCAGTAGATAGGCATACATATAAATATGCAAATGTGAATCATTTTAATATGATCTATGAAAAATTTGAAAAGCCATACCATTTGTTAAAGTATAAGGGACCTATATCCTATCGTACAGTGCACTCCTAAAATAACGTTCATAGTAAGTCCAAATGATATTGAGATATACTTTCGTTCTATTCGTGCATGTACGGGTAAAATACCGTATAGGCAGGTAATTGAATAACAGTTATAGCAAAATTTATAGAACTTATTTATTAGAGACTATTCTATGCATAGTATACAGCATAGAGTATACTGTACAATGTACATGAATGTTAATTGAGATTATTTCAGACAATTAAGCCAGAAATCGTAATGCTGACCAGTTAAGTACTGTAAATCTATGTAATCTATTTCGAAGTACTCGAATATTAGTGTTATTCAATCGACATTTTATATGTATTAGGCCTTATTGTGGTATCCCTTAATGTCGTTCTCATCGAATATCATTGCCGTATATGCCTACACACGAAGCTAAAGCTTCGCGGATAGTACATGCTGTATTGTCTACTATCTGTGTCTTCATGCGGTATATATGGTTTCAATAATTAGGATTAGAATTAATCAATGAAGGAAAAGTGATAGCTATATCTGGTTGCGAACATGTCATAATAAGTATTGAGTAGGTAGGGATTGGGTTTATGTACGCAATGCCACCTCATGTATGGAGTTGCTGATTGTCTGGGGAACAAAATTCCTGTTAAAATTATACGTCTAAGTGAGCCGCTTTTACTATAAAAACAATATTTTTACTATTGTATATCAATTTCTTACTACTATTATTGTTGGCAATATCTGCTGTTAGGCACAAGTCGTGATGAAATTAATAACGAATATTAAGTGTATTATATATTTAGTGTTTTTAACATGTATTGCAGTGTCGTTGATTTGACAAGTCTGGTAAAATAACCACTCGTATTACCGAACGATCATAATCATGATCCGTTCTTCTATAACATAAGCATAGCAATATACTGATCAAGATCTTGACTCTACTTAAGCCTCTTCAATACTCTCAACTATGTACTGACGATCATTTTAAAACAAGGTCCACTTTGATATTGGAGTTTCTATTGAGGAAATAATCTGTGCGAACTTATAAATACCCTTTCGTCTAAACGATCACCTTGTACACTATGGTCTACGATATTACTGTCAACAATACAGTACCATAATCCATGAACGATGTATGTGTCAGAAATGTATATCACAATACTCTATCTATCTCGAAATATGTCTATAAATTTGCATTGTCCTTAAAACGGCGTAGATATACAGTATGGGTTAAGTTGACAATGATGATTAATTTACTTAGTTGTAGTAGCTTTTGGCCCATAGGTTGACAACTTTTAGGCGGTGCTATACATATGGCACAGAGCAGTCCTACGTCAGTATTAGTAAGGAGCCATTGATTACTAAAAATGTCCTCGTCTTGTGCAATTTCATCGATTCAAAGAGCTATTCGCGGTTACCCTACTTGGAATTCACTTTATTACAATTTTAATATTGGAAACGCAGTATTCCCGCTCTGTACTGTAAATTTATTCATTTGTAATACACAAATCAACTTGGAATATGCATAACTTCTTTGAGTTCTCGTTTAATTAACTTGGGTAATCAAACTACAAATTGGGCGGGTTAAAAATGACTCTTATTTATCTGATCCTATGCGGTACTGTAAGTTAGCGTACTGTTCAAACATGCAAGCATTGATATTACTTTGTTGTCATTTACTATCAACGATTAATAGTACTATACTCACAAGAGCATATGATCTTTGACCGTGAACCGTAATGCCCTTATGTATCACAACTAGATTACCACCTTCCTCCTTGACAAAATTGACATAATTCTACGTAGGAGGTAGAAGAGCTAGCTAATATTTATATTACTATATATATATGATATTTCATTTTAATAATTCTATGTAATGGAAGCGTATTATGAATAATATGCTAGGTTTTTTTGCTTTACTGATAACACTTACTGCATTGGAGAACTGTAATTAATTGTAGAAAGAATCGGCAACGAAATGGTGCTGTACAAAGAAATGCTATTGTAGTATGTAACGCATATTTCTAGTAGTCTATCGTACAAATCCAACTTTTTACACTTGAAGGATAATTAGACTCGATAAATACTCAGTGGTTAATAGTGAAATTCAAGTGGTATTTTGGCATTGAAGACAGCCTGTCGCCTGGTACTACGGTACAATGAAAATATACTTCATCAATTAGTATTTCGAGGGATCTTTACAATGATGCTATTATTTCATTTTCGTTCACTATGCTGCATTATCACTGGGTAATGCGATACATGCATAGTTCTGATGCGCACTGTACGTTCGATGTTGAGATATTTGTAATAGTAGAATTTTGATATCCGATTTTATTTTCATGGGTAAAAATAGCAGATTGAGATAAGCAAACTTTTACTTTGCCTTCAATATCATCAACGAAGGGCAATTTCGAGCGTACAGTATATGTGGTTTTACCACATTCATAGTTTGCAATGCCCATTTCCGTACAGTTAAAGCAGTATCCATGAGCGCCTCAATTGCCTATCGACCGTATCTCCCCTATCGTAGTATTCAACATTGGATATTGGATTGGATTTGTCATCTTGTTAGCGACATACGACTCGTATGCTATTTTAATTTAGAATGTTGCTGTAGAGCAAACAAATGAATGAATGAAGCCTTTGCTGTTTGAATGATGACAGCAACTCCCCAGCTCACAATCTGTTTTGGTAGTGCATGAATCGTCCCTTGAATTTTTTATTACGGCCATCAGAAGTTTATTTTTCATCAAGACAGCTGCCAAGGGCCGCGACAAGATGATTGAAAAAGAAGAAGCTAGTGAGGCATTTTGTTACTAGTAAGTTTGATATCACTCTTCTCTCTTTGGTACTTCAACTGCTGTACGTATTGTACCGTGCGAGCCTACATTGTCTACAATACTGTACGCTGTCCGTATCCAAGGCGTCCATCAATCTTTCTTTCATCGACATTGCCTTCCCCGTACTGTACTGTTACAGTATTTTCAAAGTTATTGTGTTGGAATATGACAAGCGATGTGGCTTGTCGTTAGCCTAAAATAAACTTGATCTCTATTTCAAGCAAATACAGTATAGCATCGGACATCGGAAATTCAGTAATGTGCGATTGGTTGATCATTAGCATTGGTAACCCCAAATTGGCAACATTGTTTAAATTATGTTTTCTTTCAATACAGTACAGTGGCAAGAAGGGATACTCGTGTACGCCAAGACGAGTCCACTTGATTTAACCATGGCGTTGACTGTTTTTGTTGGTTATGTTTGTAGTCAGAATTGCAGGTGTCATTTTAAATTTGATGTGATTTGTTATTCATATTCTGATTGAAGTTGGCGTAATACATACGGACACGCTTTTGGTCCAATCTTAGAGTAACTCGACGCGGTAGTGACCATCATACATACTGCTGTGATGGACGCTCAATGTAAACATGACAATATAGTACCACGGACTTGAGAAAGTAGTACAGGTACTAGACAATCATCCACTGGTAGTCACGATGGGACCGTAAGAAGTTGGCAAACTACGAACTTTGATACGGTGACACACAGTAGGGAATAGTCGGCATAAACTACAGTATGTACAATGTTCTGACATGGAAGTGATGAGGAAATGACTAGGATCGTAAAGTGCTACATTGGACCCTCTGCTTGAGCTTCCACTCGAACTTGATCATGCATGCCCAGTAGTGTACGTACGCCTGTGAATGTTGACGATTCGTACTGTACTGTACTGTCATTTAAAAGAAGTGGAATTGCGATGAAAATTATCAAAAGGACATCTCTGAAGTATTGGCCAAGTAAACGTTGCCGTAACTAGGCATTTTATGATTGGATTGAAGAAATTCTACTGTACTGTAGTGTATTGTAGTGTGCTGTATTACTGTACGTCCAGTACTGTCCAATTGCAGCAGGCTACATACTGATGCTGTCGTGGATTTCGCTACGATACGCGCAAAAAAAGTTGAAAGCCAATCGCGACTCAAATACTGTACAGTTCTGTACAATAGTTGATACTGTAGTTTATAGAGTGGACAGTGGTTTGCATTTGGGCTGCACCCGCAGATGCAATTATTAGTGGTTTCACACTGGCACGGCAGTCAAATCGAACATTTTAAAATACACACTGTACCATAGAGGGCAACAATAGAGTAAGTCTTTGGTGAATAAGAGCATAAGTACTTCATCGAATAGGGTGGGAGTTCTATTGTCTTGACGCTAAATACAATCCTAGTCCAATACCATTGGTCAATTTATCTATTATACCGTCACATTTGACCAATAAGAAACACGGACAAGTTTTCCTGCCTGCCAGTGCGCAGTAGCATAAATCTGTCGATCAATCAAAAAAAAATTCGTTTTCGCGTTTTTTGTTGTATGCTGGACAGGCTGTACTAGGGTCGTTAGCAATTTTTTGAGGAGGTTAAAACGACTGTGTGTGTGTATGTGTTTACATCAAAGAAGGTGGCTCAACACAGTTTCTGACAAAGGAATCGTTGTACGTGTTGAATTTAGGCCAGCTTATATTTTCTCAAGTAATTCCATCGATCGCTACGTTTAACTTGTGTGTGAGAGTGGTAAAAAGAATCCCATTGAACGCCAACAAGAAGGAAAAATGGATAACTCTAGCGATTTAGGGCCACAGCGAGCCCGATGCATGACATGGCCACTCCCACGACCGGACTTCGATGAAGATGCCACGAAGTCTGAAGAGCAGGAACAAGTTCAACGCGAGCAGGAAGGTAGCTCACGTAAAAGTTCAAGCCGGCGTAACGCATGGGGTAACTTCTCTTATGCGGATTTAATTACCAAAGCAATACAATCATCGCCGGAACAGCGTTTAACTTTATCTCAAATATACGAATGGATGGTTAATAATGTAGCCTACTTTAAAGATAAAGGTGAAAGCAACTCATCGGCTGGATGGAAGGTTAGTCAGCCATGATTGCGGCCTTTTGTTCTACATTCATGTTTTATACGTACACTACCGTGCGCCTGATTATATTGTTCGCACAATGTGTTGTATTACCTATGACGGGTACTACGGATCGATCTGGTACTCTACTACAATTGATGAAGTTGTAAATTAAGCTTGGAGTCAGTTTTCGTATTCAAAAAAGGCACTGAATGCTATTGGTACTTTATACACCATTGCCTTCTTCATAGTCCATCAGAAAATGAATTTGATATATCTTGTTAAAATTAGCCCAATTCTCCACTGATCAAGATAAGTTGATTGATCGATGTGGAACAGTTGGACTATCTTTTTCTACTTCGTTATGATACAGTACAGCAGTATGGGGGACTACAAGCAGTTGTCATTCTATTTCTTGGCAGGGTGCGATGTACTTCACTTTTTTAGTGTTGTTAACTCGTTTCAAAGTACACTCTTCATGTATTTCTTATTGATATTACAAAATATTTCTGAGTAATAGTGGAAGAAATGGAGTGATAGAAAAACTTTTCCAGTTATTGCACTATAGCCTATTTGAAACTCCGCTAACGACGGACGTCGATATATTGTTTGGCGTACAGTAAAGTCCAGTTTAGTCGATGTGGCGATCATTTTGGTTATACTTTTGACGAACGTTATTTTCATTTGAACGAGGCTTCAAATTACTTGATGATACCATATAAAGTATGTGCTACTGTTTGGGTAGTGTGCAATTCGCTAGTATAATTCTACATTTGCCTACTACAGTAATGTCGAGAACACCTCTATTCGACGCTACTCTACTATAGTGGATGTCGATACTTTACAGTACCCTAGATGCTGATACGCTTTGTACTGTACTATCCAACGTACAATAATATGACGCCAAAAAAAATGGAGTGAAGAAAAAAAGGCAGCTTTGAAAGTAGACTACAACTAACGACTATTTTCCCTAAAATCACTCTATGACAACCAATGAATCTCTATTTTATTGTAATATACTTTATTATACTCCTATTATTGGTAATATATTTTTTCCGATAGCATTAGATTCACTTTAGTGCTATCTTCCACTTGATTTAGATATTATTTCAATCAGCGTTTTCATCCACTTTACAGTATGCAACATTACACTGTAGACTACAATAGTACAGTTGTGTAGGGGGAAAATGGACCAATTTCCAATTTGGATGGAAGACTGTTATGATACGAGTTTATATTAATTGAGATGTTGTACTAGTTAAATTGTTAACGTGTTTCGCTGGATAGATTTGCAGCCTACATAAAAAACGGCAGATGTCTTGAGCTTTCTTTTGCCAAACATAGCCTGAGTACAGTACATTACAATGCAGTATACTGTATCATTTTTTTTCAACTGTATGGTTGCCTTACTAGATTCTTCTTTGTTCCTTACTGTATTCTAAATGACAATAACCTGAGCAAACGTCAGGCGAACTTTCTTTCTTTTTTAATTTTCTCTCCCTTGTACGCTATCTATTGCGACCAATCTCTGGCTATAGAGCATAGAATGTCATGTTTTGTTATTTTTTATTGTCCTCTTATTCGCCCTTTGATCGTGGCTATCTTATACTGAGTCATAGAACAGTTATGCCGTAACGAAAGTTCCGACTCTTTTTTTATCCTTGTGGCTATGATGTCCGCTTGATTTCTTGTTCTTGTTCTTCCTTATTGTCTTAACACCTTGAAATGTATTTTCCATTTTTTCTTTTTTTTTAATTGCAAAATATCTAAAAAATTCCAATGAAATAACTCTCCCCCTTGTATCAAATTGCCTTTCTATTTGTAGAATTCCATCCGTCATAACTTATCTCTTCATAGTCGTTTTGTACGTGTCCAAAATGAAGGGACTGGTAAAAGTTCTTGGTGGACATTAAATACCGATGCTAAGCCTGGTAAAGCAACACGAAGAAGAGCTGGTAGTATCGATGGCGTTGCACGACGTCGTGGTAGAATGAAGAAAAGTTTAAAACCTATTAGTGACACTACAGACGAAGGAAGCGAATTAGGAACACCAGGCCTTGCCTCGCCCGGTGTCAAAACTCAACCACAAATTTGGGCACGTCGAGATTCTGATTATATACGTGGTGATCGTACACCAGATTCCAATGAGTGCGAATCACCAGTACGTTCTCGTACTGCAAGTAATGCTTCATCTTGTGGTCGGCCATCACCAATTATACCAAGTGACTTAGAAAGTATCCCGACTATACCGTCCATGTTTCAGGAATACGCCCATAATGAATACCTACCTCGTAATAATAGTAGCGGCAATAATAACGAGTTGGTTGACAATTTCGATTCAATGATTATACGATCACCTTATAGCACTGATGGGTCATTTTCCTCGATGATGGAAAATGGTATTCCAAGCGGTGGCACTTCATTACGTACGCATCACAATCCAGGATATTCTGTACCACCGAATCAGCAAATAGGTGGTTTACGTTCACCTCGTGATATCCATTCAATTTCTAGTGGTGGTTATAACAATAATCAACAACAATTTAATCTTCAACAAAAAACGATGCTGATGCAATCGCATCAGCCTCCGAACTCTCATACAGCTCAACATCAACCGCATATTTTTGATCATTTGGAACATCATCCATCTCAGCAACAACATCAATTTCAACATCATGATGCATACCCGCACCAAGGAGCCCATAATCAACCTGGTCATATGGGGATGACACATGAATCAACTGAATTATTCAGTATGTTACCTTCAATGAATAATAATGTAAGAGACGACTTTTGTAATGATGGTACATCGATGTTACAAGATTATAATACTATGGGACCAAATAATTATTCATACAACAATCCTGCTGCACAACAAGCAGATTTATTTTCCACACAATCGTATCAAGGCCAAGGACATGATATCAATGAAATGGAACAAATGCCCATGATAGCAAATAGGCATCAACAACAGAATTTAAACCAAGTCAATATGACGAATTTACATCAACCAATGATGCATTCTAATATGGCACAACAACATCAGCCACAACATAGGCAGCATCAGCAACATCATGGTATTAATCAGTTTGATGCATTAAACGACAAATTACCTAATGATGAAGAAGAATTTGATTTGTTTCATCATAACATAGAATATGATAATATGCCTAATGAATTAATGCATGATAGTGGTGTTTTACTTGATACACCAAATAATCCCTTACTACCGGTGTCATCGATGCAAAGTGTATCAAGTAGACCAGTAACAACAACACAGCAATAAGGAAAATTTTGTGCTAACGTCTTATATCTGACTTAAAATTACCTTATGACAAGAACATGATTTGTGGATTTGATTTTAAGAACATTATTAGGGTTAAATTCTTATTTAGCCTTCGATATAGGTACAGCTTTCCATTTTGAGCCCTCGTCAGATCTAGATTTTGATCTATTTTCTACAGTGCAAGATGTAGTACTTATAGATTGTGTGCGATTAAGAATCACATTGTACAGGAGACAATTTTAGTAATGATAACAGGAGCTAAAGATGCCATCCTATGACGAAGAATGTAAAGACGTAACTAAATGTCCAGTTAGCTGTAAAAAGTATTTGATTATTGATATTTCCTTTCCGACGGCCATTTAATGATAATACTATAAAGTAGTCGCTGAGAAAATAAATTTTTGTTTTTGTAATAACACTACATTACATTATTAAACACTTGAGATGAATAGTTTACTAGTGCACTAGACAGTATGTTTCGTATGCTTTTATTATCGATATATCTAATAGTTCGCTAAAGCAGAAATTGACGAGTGTGCCCTTGATTTAATTTCAGAAATTACAATTTCACTCAATGATTACGCCTATTTCCAATACTGCTTACATTATTAACCGTTGTGGTATTATAATGTACACGATGACTTCTATTATATACTATGTAAGTGTACTTTACCAGGATAAAATGTGGTAATGTACATGACTGCGGTAGATGATAATTTATTATCATCTTATTGTATTATTACAATTACAATATTATTACAAGTCCTACAATGATTTAATATAACGTATCTTTAACTTTAATGGAATATTTTACTGTAAATAGGTAATACTATACTGTACGTATTCGCTATTGCCAAAATTTTTTGTTTTGGTTGTTTTTTGAGTAATACTGGCATGGCGACAGCTATGTGTATTATAAATACGTATATATACATTTCCATGTATATGAAGATATATATTGATATCTCATATATATATATATATATATATGTAACTAGTAAAAATTTGACTTTACGAAATGCAGCAGCTTTGTTCCTAAATTTATTATCGATTACTGCATACAAAATTATTTTAAAATTGCATCTAGCAGTAGAACTGAACTGAAAATTTAACAGCCTTACTATATACGTTAGTGGAAGAGAGTATAGGATATAGTTATATGTTAGATACAAGAATTCCATGTATCATACTGTAAATGGAAGCTAATTACTTGATATTATGAATCGGTCAATATCTTACCAACGTTATTACTCTGATCTGTTGCTTGCCATGCTATTATCTTTTTGCTTGCTATGCTATTGTCTTGTTTTAATGGAATATCATGCTTCCTATTAGACAACTTTACGCATACTTTAAAACGAACTTTATTACTGTATGTTGATAAATTTGATTGCTAACTGTCAGTATAGCACACTGGTTACTATTGTACATTATCGCACAAGAAAACCTGTGTACTGAACTATGATGGAAATAAGGAACGCTATCAAATATCTGTCTATTGATTGTAGCGAAATAGTTTATTGCACATAAAATTGTCAGCAATGTAATCCATCTAGTATTGTACCATCCGTTAGACATATTACTCGTGTATACTAGGTGCAATATGCAGTGGCAATGCTCTAGATCTTTATTATGTTCGTCATTATTTTAGCCTTATGTAATGTAATCTGTGATGATAGTGTATTTCTGATGGGTAAAAATAATTGCTATTATTAACTAGTACTGTAGCAAGTAAAGAATTTGATATAGCCGGATAATAGTATAGAAATTTGCTATGTATGATTCGGATTTGACAAATTACGATATTTCATATCTATTAATGGATGATGTAACTATGCCTGTGGTAGCTATAGTACTCATCTTTTGTTCCCTTGATAAGAAAGTGATCAAAACGGATGTATAATTAAGTGCATTACTGACAGATTGATACCGTAGTCACATTAACGAATGGATCAATGTAACTTATTCCGTGTCATGTCCCAAGTGCTCTCTTCTATTTATGATAATAAAATCAATCAACTTATGCCGATATAGCAACTGACTGCTTAAATAGTTGCTATCAAGCTAAATTTAATATCCTTTCATCAGACTTGCAATTTTGGTATTTACTAGCGTAGTTCCATCGATCGAAGTAGTTGATCTGCAGTCATCAGCATCATATACTACAGTAGTTTCACTTACACTAATTTATTCTTTTGACGAAGTACTAATATGAATATATTGTGACTACTGTATGAAATACTGTACACCAACAGTATTGCTACTACTAATGCCAGATTTGTATTAACTAAAATCAATATGGCAAAAACTATATATCGAAAATCGCCAATTAGTCAGTTTTTATGTGATTACAAGGCGTAAATCAGATTAGAGAATGTATGTAATTACTTACAATAGGATCTCTTGTAATAAGTTGCTGTAATTAATTAATTATCGGACAGCGATAAAGTAGTCAAACTGGGATAAATCAATAATTAAGCAACTAATATATTACCGGATGTTGCATTGTAATCAGCTGGTTCCTATTTTAGCTGTAACTCATTCACCTTCACATCGTATATTACAAATGTTCAACAATAATGACAATTCCAAGTAGCAATTATCTCACTAGGTGATAATTAATAATATCTGTTGCGCTGTTCTATATCTGATGCCTATTTACTTATGCTCTAATTCTGCTGTAGGGTCCTCTCGCTAACTTATATTACTTTACGGAATTGGAGAATAATTTACTAACATCATTCAATATGAATAGCTGTTATGAAAGAAACTTTGTATTTTACAGTTGATCCATTTACGTTATAACTACTGTACAATTATTAAAGAATACAGAGCAATAACTGTCGCACTTTGTAAGTTGTCGAACACCATGAATATGAAGAAATTTGGTAAAACGGATGATGGTTAGAATTAGTGAGCTTCGCTTTTACGAAGAATTAGGTCTAAATAGCGTCCGCAGTTCCGGAACAAAATACGTATAATATGATTAATTTTTTGTAGGTCGATTGTCTTTTTTGTCGTCTTACGAAATTCAGTCTTTTATAATTCATTGTTACTCGTATATAGGATAAGAAAGGTCATTTTAATATTATGCAGTTCACGACTCAGAGTCACGCTATACACAGAAGCAGAGTTCAATAACGGGTAACGCCATTCGTAGAAACAATAATGTAAAGAATTCTACCATACATTAAAATCGTACATTATCCAAATGCCAGCTTAAAAGTGCTGTTAATATATCAATGCTATTGCACTCTATTATGAGTACTGTAGCTGTAAATTTACTAGCCCAAAAGATACACTTCATTAATGTAACTAGAGTATCTAGCATTGCATAGAAAAATGGCGCGAGTTATATCTTAATGTACTGTAAATATAAACGGAATTCTTACCGCACTAGTATATGCTTCCATAGAAAGTTATTGTTAATCACTACCTACTGGTTTGTGCATCAGCCAATCTTTCTTTATACGTTATTTTGTAGACTTGAAATTATTAGTATTGATTCCTGATGAAATGCAATAAAAAATCCTTTATTAAGGTATTTACTGAGGCTATTGGCTGCACATTTCATTCGGTACATGATCATTTTTTACATTTTCACTAATCTATTGCATAGCAGATTATCAGTTTATTTAATTTAATAAACTCGTATTTAAAGCATAAAGTACATAGGAAAGTACTAATACATTAAACGGCTCGAAAATCGATACCGATGACATCAATTCTAGAACAATATCGTATAAGGAAAATTCCTGATATATCGTTGTACTATCATGTTGAGTCTATTGCAATGCAATCCTTTAATCGGAACCCCATCGCAGTTTGTGAGAACAGAAACTATCATCGGCAACATTATAAGGGCACCATATTTTATGCATTAACTAAATCATGATGATTGTCAGCTCTCTGCGAGATAATATACTAAACTATATGGTATTCCGCCGGGAATCCTTAAAAAATTTTTTTTGAATTCTATGAACATAATCTCTCAGGACTACAGATTTCCTATGAAATCATTTACTACGCCTCATCGCAAAAGGAAATTATTGCCATTTCGATGAAATAACTAATTATAGTTTTACTGTTAAAATTATTATATATCGATGAAGATTATCACCCAAAGGAAACTACTGGAATTACTTTGCTAATAAATAGTATAGACACAGCACACAGATTATGTTGCTTTTAGACTAATAATTAATTCTTAATTAGATTTACTTCTATATCTGCTAACCGATCAATTATTATGTCAGCTGAAAATTGAATCATTTAGCATTGCATGCTGTAAATTGTCAATTAGAATAAAGCATAGGTGCGTTGATTAGATACTGAAATGTATGCTTTTACTACCACATACTCTGCACAGTCGGATTAAACATGGTAGGGATATCAAACCTTATTCAGAGAATCATAACTATTTCTATAGGTTGTATTTATAGGACATTGATATTTATTTATACTGCATGCGTATGTAGGATGTGTGGTACATTTGATGCTGTTGAGAATAATGAAATTTACGATGTGAAACATTGATAGCCGAGATACGAATAAATGCAGTTGTATTTTTTTAGACCCGTATATGTTAAGGGGGCCTATGCCAGTAAATGTGGATCCTTCGATCAATATTAATCATTATTAATATATACGTTCCGGTCATTCTTAAAGCTGATTTCATACTTAGGAATGGCCGGAACATATATATTGTATTTTAGCTATTATATACTGCCTAATATAGTACAGTAGTTATTTATTGGCTTATTTTACAATACGTATTTTATCTTCTTTGCACAATTGTACAATATACTGCTCATAAAGTTACTATTAATACAGTGACATTTTATTGCATGAAAAAGTACAGTATGAAAAGATATCTAAACGAGGAAGGCTACAAAGTGACTCCCAAAAATTGGTCATGAGGCAGAAATGCTCTCAATCTACTCCTCCAACTGTTTTATGTAGCCTATGACTTTAGATACTACACAAGTTTCGTCAATGTTTTACGAACTCATCATTTATAACTAAATATGACAAATAGTTTTGTGCTAGAGGCATCAATGAAAACGAATAAAACATATTTTATCGAAGATACAACTATTCGATTAAAAGCACGTTCACCTTGGATACAACGTTGTGCGGTGTAAAAGCCAAAAACTAAGTTACGTAGTATACTAGATTTTAAGAAGAAATCAGGTATAAAATAGCGAAAATGGGATCCTTATTATGCTTTATTTATATCTTAAGAGTGATAGTTTATTTAATTACGCGCACAGCAATAGTGACTCAATTGCCAAGAATATTATCCTTCAGTAATAAATAGAGTAAGTTCATACTTATACCTGATTATAGTTTAAAGGGTACAAATTCTAATTTATAACTAGGTGAGATGAAAGTAGTACTGTATCGGCGCATCTGATTCATTTTATTAGCCGTTGATCCATTAAAATGACTAGAAAAATACCGTCCATTCGGCTTATGATTGCTTTTAACTCTAGAACTTTATCTAAAATAGCTCATTTAAGCACGCGTGTAAATATAAATTAGCAGCAATGAGCTTGCACTTTATTCATGATTTTGACCGGCTCAATTCATCCATCCGTAGTCAATATAAATCAATAGCATTGCACTGGCGAATGGCTCTATAAAATTATAACCTTCATCGTTGCTTTTTTTCCCTTCTTCCCTCCTTAGATAGCTACGCAACAGCAATACGATATCGTCCCGTGGATTCTTTATTATTATCTGCTAATAAATAAATAAATTGAAATTGTTTAATATCGTTCCGTCCCTACCTAAGCTTATGTTGTATTCTAACAAAAGATGTTGAGGTACGAACATGTGGGCGTCACTCTCGCTTGGTTGACGTGCAAATAGCTGACGTATATTTTCCCTATGGCTTTTTAATGTTATCTTCTGCTAGGTCAGAGAAAATTTCTCTTCTGTGAAATTTTACACTGCCATTTTTTTTTTCAATGAAAATTTGAAATCCTTTAAAGTTCTTGGTAATGAGTGATTTCTTTTTCCTTGAATGGCTGTGTTATCCAATCTTTTAGGGGGAGATAAACCCTTATTAAGGTTTCCAATGTTTGCTTGTCAATAAATTGATTCCGTTGATTAATAGGTAATAGGTAATGTAGAGGTTAGCAGAATTAAGGATGGAGAACAGTATTGAAAATACTCTTATGAAAGAAATTTCCACCATTCTAGGTAAGTTATTATTATTTTTATTATGAATAGAAAATATTGAAATAGGCCCTCTTCCATTTTATTGTGGCCATAGTTTATTTATCTAATAGTATTTTAATTCACTTGCTCGCTCTTAATATTTACTGTAGTCAAGTAGTATACGCTGAACTAATCAATTTGCCCATTTCAACCTTGTTGCGTCGTAGTACTAATTAGGTTAAGTGGGTGTTAAAATGAAGTGAAGTATGAGAACGAATTGTTTTTTGCTCTACAGCTAAAACTACTCTACAAAAAATAGCATTTAACTCAACTGATAAAAAAGGTTTATATTCGAAGTGTTCTTTCTGCCTTCTCTCTTTGATAACTGCTATTTATCAGCAAACTGAAAAAGATGTCTATATAAAAGCTTCAAATAGAACTTAGTGTATGTCTACACGTGACTGCTGTTGTCTTTTCTGTAGTCTATTACTAGGCAAAGTATTGTACGTTTTCGCGAAAAAAAAAATTGTCGTATACAATATACTTGCTGATAGCAATTTGCAAGAAATGACGAAATGTTCCTCTATAATAGTAATCATTTTAATAATACTCCTTTTCGGCATCATTTGTTAGAACAGTGTCGTTCAAGATGTAGTAGCAATCGATACGATTCGGAAAAAATTAAAACTTAATTACAGTCAGGTGGAATTACAATTACGTGTTACTGAGAGTATGTTTGATGTTTATAAATATTGTATTATTTTAATTTATAATACATGTCCTTATTAAAGGAACAGCAATCGATGTAACACGTAGTGAAAACTTCGCCATTACTACATCAGGAATTATGATATCAACAATATTAAAGTCTTACAAATGGGCTTAATTTCCTATGCAGTGTAACGCAATGATAACCGTGATATTCATAGCTAGATACTCATGCAAATTTGGCCGCTGCCACAATAAAATATGAATAAGGATGTGTACTTTGTAACAATTTACGGCAAGTAATATTGTTACAACAAGATCCAAGGACTATATACTATACAAGTAAACGTGTAATTTCGCACTATAAGAATCTTATCGAGTATCCCGATATTCTTACATAAAAATGAACCCTTATTATCATAACTTAATATACGAATGAATAATTGAATAAAGCAGTTACTTTAATGCTCAATATTTTTCAATAATTCCAATGTACCAACTTTGCAAATCTTTCCACATTACCTGATATACATCCATCCTTGTACAGATAGCATAGAGTGTATTTTGAGATAAGCTTTCAAATATATTTAGAGGCCATTTGCTGATTTCTTACTCTATTAATACTCTAATGTTACCTAAGTATTTTGTTTTGAAATTAACGATCCTAATGTGAGCAGTCAGTTAGCGAAGAAATGTATGTTATATGAATAATTGGTACTCATTATTTTTTCTACCTCACATAATCTTGAATAATACAAAATTATAAAAAATTGATAATAAGATGTTGGACCTTAATATCAGTTCTTGCTCATCAAAGTATAAGTAATAGAATATCTACTTCATATTGAAATTTAATGAATTCGTTATATCGTCAGCCTTCCAGATTTGTATGGTTTTAACTTTGTTCAATATAGCTGTAAATATACCGTTACGCTGACAACTATCGCCAGTAGAAATGGAGATAAAAGCGTACCTTTTATTGTTGTAATATCCGTATCAAAAATTTCTGGAACGAATTTCAGATATACATATTAAACTTATGTGGATTACATATATATGCACTAATACTATTTTTATGAGTTTATAAAATCGGCTAGATCTTAAATCATATCAGCCGTTTTCTTTTTTTGATATTTTAAAGTGTCAGTTCAGCATGGAAGACAACAAGACTATAACAGTCAAATCAAGAGAATTTTAGCTACATGTAGTACAATACGCAGCAAAGCGGGAAGTAGCTGTCAAAACTACAAAGTGATTTACAGATGTGGAGTTCAACTGTGGCGTTCAATGTCTCTCGTAGCGAAAGCTGGGAACTTACCTAACGATACCAAAATTAAATGTAAGTTTAGATTTTAATTTTTAAATAATTTTCAATCATATGAATTCACGAATAAAATGTATGAGCTTACCGGTATTATGAAGAATAGATCACGGCTACATTATAAATCAGCTTTTGAAACTTATTACGGTTGATATAATTGGTAAATTACTTTTAATTATTATGAGAATGATGATGCATAAATTATATGAACTCTTGGTGCTCGCCTTTAAGTACTTACTGTACTGTCTTACCTCTAGCCATTATTTATGTAATCTAATTCATCAGTTATTTTGAGTGAAGTCTAGTAGCAAAGAATATTGAAATGCGTATCATTTTATCGCGATTTACTCCCATCGAAGAGTAATTGTACCATTAGAATAATAATTAGCTATTTAACAATAACTTTTGACATCTTATCGTATAGAAAAATACATACAGTATAAGGAAAAGATTGTTCACAATTTATGGCTGATTAACAAATTGCTAAAAATAGTTTTTCAGTGCAGGCTTACTTCACTAAAATACTTTAGGATAGCTACGGTATTATATATGACGATTCAGAAAGCCTGTAGCGGTTTATCCTTCACAGAATTTAAAAATACATCGCTATCAGAATAGCGCAGTACGAAGCTAATTCATAATTTAGCCGTTACGATAGCAAAGTTTGCAGTATAGAATGATATTCCATCAAACCTATGTATATTACTTTGAGCAAAATATTTCTGGTAGGAACTATAATTCAGTGATTGAAGCGATTTTACGGTGAAGTGTTATAAGTTAGTCTATTTTTGGACCTAATTTTATATTAATATATTCTGCTATACTGAGGTTTACCACAGTTTGTTAATAAATCGCAAGATTCAATTCGCAGTTCGATGTGCTATAAGAATAGTTTATATCATGCTGTAATCTATTTGGTTTGTATCTTGATATAGTAAGATCGGAAGCTTGCCAACTAATGATTTATTCCTTAATGAAATTACCCATTGATATATCAGTCGCAAAAGAAACTCTTCAGGTAGGTAAATTAAACGAGCAATTTATACATTCTTATGGTACAACGTAATATCTTAATAATGCTTATTGATTAGGCTCAATAATAAATATTTATCACCATCAGTGATTCATATATCATGTTTACTTTGCGTGGTATAACTATAAATCACTTTCTTTCTACAGATCACGCATAAGTGTAGCCGGGGATGGCTAGGTTATAATGCGCTCATTATTTCTCATTTTTATTCTTAATTTTTTTTCCTTTTGGTAATAAAAATGCAGTTAAATTTCATATTTTTAGACTTTGCTAGTTAATTATTATCTACAGTATATACCGCATTAGTAAATTAATTTGTTAGATGAAATTTGTTAAATTTGTTTTTACCTAGCTTTACGAAATGAAACTCGTTCTAGGGAAATGTTAGATTTGGCCGCTGAAGTAAGTCCAAAAGAGATATGTTAAAGCATTGTCTTAAAACGATTTAGAGATGTTAAATACTTAGAATAGTAACTGCCTAAAGTACTAATAACAGAATGTAAATTTATTTTTAAAATTGTAATAAATCTTTACTGGCTAGCTGTATCTGAAGTACAAATCCAAAACTAGCTGCGGTCTGAACAATCCTAAGGATGGTGTTTCATATTACCTGGAATTTCTTTCCGAAGCTATGCTAATTTACTGTAGTATTTGTGAAAATGTATGTCTGTACTTGAATGATCCAGGATCTACCATTAGGATGGTCTCGCTAAAAGTCATTTTTTTAGATTACTAATATATAGATTAGCTAACAATTACCTAATCTATTAGTAATTATTTTATCAGGCTCTAGCTAAGCGACAGTTCGATCAAGCTTTTGATTATTTTGCCAAAGCAGAGAATATAAAGAAGGATCTCCCTTGTCTGGTACCTTCTTGCTGTATTAGTAAGAGACTATTTCTACGTAAATAACAATTACGAACGACGATTTATATTGATTACATTTAGGGAAAAAAACTAGTAGCAATAAGTTACAACTTTGGAGTTGATATGTTTGATAGCCAAAACTATAAACAAAGCGTCAAGTGGCTACAGTAAGCAGAATTATTTAATCAAGCTGTATCATGGAATTTCAAACATATTTACTAACTCTACTACATTTAGGTTTCAGTTAAAAATTTTTTACCGATATTGTAAATAAATTTATTAGGAAATCTCGATACCTTGCTAAATATTTGTACGACCTGGAGGGTAGTAAGAAGGTGTTTAGGGGATACGCTATAATTCTTTCCTGAAATTTCTCTAATGTTAATTATTAGTAATGATTACGGGTACTTGACTATAATTTTTCAGTTTAGATGCTTACTAATTATTGCTTTTATATTTACCATTAGGCTAGAATATTACGTTTACTTGCGAATGCATACATTCATTGGGATATTGAAGAGTACTATGAAATGGCATGGAATGCCGTAGGTAAATTGCTGTTTCTTAATGTGGATACGATATACCAGTCTAGGTTGTTTGCATACTGAGTTATAAGTGTTTCTAATATTATCATATGGCTATGATGGATCACTATCCAATTTGAATCCTTACTCAAATTTTATTATAGAAGATGCAAATAATGTATGTTATACTTCTAGGTCATTTCCGACCTTTATCGTTAGTAGCATAGTACATTGTTCGGATTTCTATCAATGAATTTTCTAATTACGAGAAACAATTTGTTGCAAAGTGAAACTATGCTTGATTACTTATTTCGTATCACAGTTACATTCTCATCCTTTTGGGTTTTACTTAAAATTGAAGCTTTTATTCCAGCGTAATCACGCTAACATTAAAGAAATTCACTCCAGTAAGCTGTTCAATATGCTAATCTTTGAAGAAATAATTTTTTTATGAGCCTAATGATCGATTTAGTAATTAATCATTAACTGGCTAATGTAGTACTTAACATATTTGTGTGCTTGTCTTACAAAAGCTGTTGAGTTGGCATTTAACCTTCCAGATATGACAATCAATATGGGGCTCAGCTTTTTGGAATTAGTGAAGAGTCACGACAATTTGTTAGTATACTAATTAATACAGTACTTCTCTCGCTAAATACTGTTACTTCATTAAATTTTTATGTAAAGCGCCTAGATCTTGCACTTTGCCTGTAGTACCCACTGTATGTTTGCAATCATACATCTTCATGAAATGCTTTTGCTATTGTACGGCATGGTAGTATGATCGTAGATAGTGTGTAACCAACTCATTAAAATAGATTTTTATAAATTATATCTTGATCCTATATTATGATAGGTATACTGTTGCCAATGCGATACTTCGAATGCTCTGTATCAGATTTGATAGTTCGATGAAGGTTATAATGGTAAAAATTGCTTTATTGGTACGTCTTTATATGTATATTGAATCTGAAATTTCAAATGTTAATCAGCTCTTTAATATCAATAAATCAAATTTGCTGATGCAATGATCTAACTGTTGGTATTTACATGTAATCGCAATATAATCTATACTTGCCATTTAGGAACGTCTTATTAACGGAGGAGAATTACATGAGGCAAAACAGTTGGTAGAAGGATTGGTTGAAGGTCAATATAACGCAATATATTTATCATATTAGCTCTTGTTTCTTATATTTTTAAGGCGTCTGGAATTATAAACTGTTTTTCCTAAGAAATACTGTATATTAATTCAGTTTAATTCTTTGAATAAATGAATATCAATTTAAATCTTTTCTGTACTATGCTGATTGGATTAGAGCAAAATAAGAAAAATAAGATAACGTCACAAATGCTAAAGAAACTGAAATTCCTTTTACAGAATCAAGCATATCAGTTCTACCAAGTAACAAAATAAAATATTTTAATCAAATTTCACTTAAAATTAAGTAATATCTGTCATGACATACATGTATTATATCCGAAGGCTGGTAAATTCTCTGAGGCAACTGAATGGTATAACTTCTGTTTGCACCTAGCCAAGGAGAGTGAAATGGAATTAATTCTTAGTTTGCTGGTACGATGAATGTTGAGAGAATAAAATCAATAAAGCTGCTAATTATTTCTTCTTTAATCTCAGATTAATTTAAGCTGCTGTCATATCATGCGAAAAGAATTTAATGAGGTTAGGAGAATAATTCTAGTTGGTAACTAAGACAGACACTCGGCTACCATACAATGCCTTTCATAAATATAAAGTGCTACATCACAAACTTAATAGATTATGCTATATGCATACTGCTAGTTTCTACTGTTGCGTAACCAATCTTGAAATTATTTGCTCTTATTGATGCATTTAGGCTCAAAAAGCCGTTGATAAAGGAAAAAATATTCAGCCTAGCTGTCCTTTTATGTATTATCTAGAAGCCAAGATTGGATTAATGGCCAATGACAGCGAAAAAGGTTTTGTTACCTCTTTAATTGACTAAATAGTAACAAATTCTATCATCAATTAAGAAATTTTCTATGTTGAAACATAGTGATGAACGCGCTTTCAGATCTTGTGAATTTAGAAGTAAATAAAAAAGAAGATAAATTTGGGCTAGTTTGTGTTATACTGCAAATATCAATGAAGGTATATATATTTAGTATACACATATGTAGCAATTCTGATGAATATATATATACAATATTAAACGGTAATCTTCGGTAGTAAATTTTTTATTGCTTTACAATTATGACGCGTACTTTTTGTTTTATCAATAGCAAAATAGTTTAGACGTAGTGGGAAAAGCCTTACATTACTTGACGGCCTCAAACTCCTTGGACTATCAGAATTTAATAGTACTCTTAAAGTGAGTTTATGGATTAAAAGAATGCAAATAAATAAAAATAATGGCACTTTTATATTCATTTATCAAGCTTTGTTCTAGAGAATTTAGTGACTAAGTTTATATCACAAGATTACAGTATCGTAGCTCCGATTTTATACTTCCTTTGGTAGCCTGACCTTTTCGTGACCTCCATTTATTACAAGATATTATTTTTCATTAGATTTTATATAATGTTGCTGTTGAAAGCTAATTGGAGAATACGAGATTGGTAAGTTATGAAAAACAACTCAGATTTATAGGAGTTGACATTTTTTAATCGTATGATTATCTGATTTCATTATTTTAGCTGCGAGAATATTATTTACTGCTTTGATGAAGGTATACACTATGGCCAGGGTAGTAGTGTAGCTTAGTAAAATTACACTGAGTTTGTAGAATGATCTTATGATGATAAGGTGGCTTCTCTTAATGCTGTTATAGCTCATAAGATTATGCTAAATAGTCTTTCCAGCCAGAAAGTAAATTTATCTAATGATGCAGTCTGGTTCATGAAAGCAGGTTTGATGGTATATAAAATGTGTACGCTTGCACGTAGTTTACGTTATAACAAGAATTAAAATCTCACAATATAGCATGGAATATGGCATTGAAGAATCGTAAATTAGCCACAGTGGAACAACTAAATCGATATTTTGTTCTGTCGTACCAGGTAACCCATAAATTAATATGATATAATTAATGATATTCGTATGGAAATTTATACAGTTTGTGGACGAATAATGTTTCTTCTGGTCTTAGGATGATATATATAACGCTATTTTCAGTTTTCTACTTTCTGCCCAGAAACGAAGGTAATAGTTTCTCATCAGATGATATGCCTTATAATGGATGCTGCTACCAAATTGCGTTTTGTGAATGAGTCGCTACACAACAATATTGAAGAGGTACAATACTATATCGAAAGTTAGTACAGGATTTTAAATATCAGTGAAATTTTTAATTTCCTTTGATGTTACTAACGGATATAAAGTATACCTGTCGGTACTTTAGTATTTTTCGGAAAGTAATATTTGTTTTAATTGAAATTTCTTAGAGGCGAATGCTAGTCAGTATTACAGAGATTGGAACGAAATTTTTCCAGAATAGGCGTATTCTAACAAAACTCAATGATGATTTCGACAGTAAGTGAGATTAAAAGTGTGATGATTTTATGTTTAGTAAAACAGATAAGATAGATTTAATTATATTTTTGAAACTAAACTTAAGATGCCCTACATTGTACTTACCAATTTATCTATATCCAATCGCTAGAGGCAAATACTATATAAGCTTATGCCATTATTTTCAAATCTTTACTTTCAATTTACAGAATCGATGAAAAATTTAACGATCCTTATGTTGCTTTACGAAATTGAAGCTTTTGCAAAGCTTGATGACTTAGAAAACTTAATGAAACCTCTAGATACTCTATTAGATTTAAGCTTGGATGTTCCAGTTTTAAGCCATATTGCAGGTAAATGTTTAAGTAGCTGAACCTATATTCACTATAGTATTTACTCTTAAAATTGTATAGATTCTCGGTACATTTATCGCTATGTTTATTCTATTCTACAATATCAAATTTATTAATTATAATTTTCCCATTTCTAGCTATTATGCGAACTTTCGATCTATCCGAAAAATACGTAATCCCGCAATTAAAGATTTTAGACTGTATTTACCGACTGTGCTTACCAAATGAAAATGATAATGATAAATTCAAAAGCTTATGCATACTTCAGCGTTCAATCCTTACTTCCCTAATAGACAAGAACTTTACAGATATTAATATTTCTGATTTATTATGGAGCAAACTGAAGCAATTTTTGGATGTAGTGATTAAAAGACGAAAGGTAAAACTATTTTTTATGGCTCTTTATAGTTTAATTCATTGTATTCTATATTCCTTAGTAAGAGGTGTTACAATATACTGAGGCATTATAATTTGCTTCATTTGCTTCATTTCCTAATATTCTTTTCATCAGTAATTGTAATATACAGATATTGAATCTGAAGCAATTTGTCTTCTGTTGATATTTAATAAGCATTTTGCCGAAAAGGAATTAATTTGGTTCATAATAAAATGCTGGAATAAAGGCTGGGAGAGATTTGCGTACGTTGGATGTCAAACTTTGAGAATCAGTCGTTCATTTTAACTTTTAGTGAAAATTTTATCTTTGGTATTACTTAATCAGAATTTAGCTCTATATTTTCTCATTAAATTGAAAACATTCTAGTGCAATGAAATACAGAGATGGTGAAAAATGGTGCTCGGTCAGTATAAAAGTTTTAAATCTTTTGCCTAAATGCAACTATATCCTCAAGGGGAAGGTAATTGTTATGAATTCAAGACCTTGAAACGATTATTATTAGTACGAGTTTTATACGGCATTTCTATTTTGGTATGTTTATATAGATAATGAAATACTATCCAGATATTGTTTCGAAGATCGAGTAATGAATGATGGAGTCGGTAAAGAATTAAGAACCAGGTATGGCAATGCCAGGTGAAATATTGTCAAGCATCGAACTCGTGTAGGCTATAACACTTTACATATTTTCTGATTGATTAATCGCTTGATTCTGTCGATTTGCAATGAAAAAGCTTATTATACATAGAGTATCATTCATATTTACAAATTTGAAGGAAAGCTATCTTGGCGTTCTTTCAGTCTTGATGTATCGCGATATAAGGTGTAGTATTTTATGCAAGTGTTTATTCTGAACAGTTAATACTTTTTGTAGGCAGCTGCTACTTTATACTTAAAATTTATTTCGGAACATGTTCCGGATATGGGAACTTTACCTACTTAACATGTACACGAAAATGCGCATATGTATCTGTACATGTTACTGCATTTTTTAACACTTTCTAAATTGTAAAATCGTTTCAGTATTACACTCCTTGACTAGTAAAAACATAATGCTCTGAACAAATAATGTAATCATGACTTTATTATAAGTTTAACATCAACATTAGCATATATTCATATTCTTTACAGAAAGTAATCAATTTCTTATTGTCAGAATAGTTGCAAGAGTAAAAAGGTACCGAAAAAATGTAAGGAATTACTAACCGTATATTGGACGTATGAGTTANAGTAACAATTTAGTTTTTGAAAACCAAAAATGTTAA